>NW_026694740.1:0-335277 GCF_021218885.2 Marmota monax | reverse complement strand
AGTGAAAAAGAACTTAAAAGAGCGTACTATCGGGATACTGCTACATCAATGTTCATAGCAGCACAATTCACAATAGCTAGACTGTGGAACCAACTTAGATGCCCTTCAATACATGAATGGATTAAAAAAATGTTGCATTTATACACAATGGAGTATTACTCAGCACTAAAAAATGACAAAATCATGGAATTTGCAGGAAAATGGATGGCATTAGAGCAGATTATGCTAAGTGAAGCTAGCCATTCCCTAAAAAACAAATGCCAAATGTCTTCTTTGATATAAGGAGAGCAACTAAAAACAGCAGGGAGGAAGAGCATGAGAAAAAGATTAACATTAAACAGGGATGAGAGGTGGGAGGGAAATGGAGAGAGAAGGGAAATTGCATGGAAATGGAAGGAGACCCTCATTATTATACAAAATTACATATAAGAGGATGTGAGGGGAAAGGGAAAAAATCAAGGGAGAGAAATGAATTACAGTAGATGAGGTAGAGAGAGAAGATGGGATTGGAGGGGAGGGGGGATAGTGGAGGATAGGAAAGATAGTAGAATACAACAGTCACTAGTATGGCAATATGTAAAAACGTGGATGTGTAACCAATGTAATTCTGCAATCTGTATATGGGGGAAAAATGGTAGTTCATAACCCACTTGAATCAAATGTATGAAATATGATACATCAAAAGCTTTGTAATGTTTTGAACAACCAATAAAAAAAAGAATGGAATGTTGTATAGTTTTAAAATGAATTGCATGCATTCTAGATAATTTCTCTGTATAATTTTATATGGTTTTAAATATATCATAATAATGAAGGAGTTAAAAATATTACCTTTCAATTTAGAACTGGCTGAAGACCTTATTTACAATTTAAAAAAAATGTACAGAAGAATCTATTCTCCTATCAACCTGATGCAATAGAATCAAGAAGCTTTTTATCATCTCTGACAATTTATGTTTATTTTTTCATCTATGCATTTGTTTCTCATGCCATACTTGATGTTATCTATGGCTATTGTGTTTGGCCTACAATATTCTCCTACTGCATGTCCTCATGCAGATGTGTTTGCATTAATATTATCTATTTGAGTCTGAAACTCTGAGGTGGAGGACTCTATAGGATTGAACTCAGTCATTTTTTAACTTGATTCTTATTCCCAACATCTGAGAGATTTTACAAATTCAGCCTGGTTGCTAATCCCAAGACTCTAATTCAGTAGGTGTGGGGTGAGGCCCATACTCAATATTTCTTAAAAACTTAACAGGTAATTCTAACAAATATCTAAAAGATGAGAAGATCTTTTAATACTGCACATAATTGTGTCCAAGTAAACAACAAAATTGTCTGGCACATAGACAACCCTCAAAAACTGTATACATAATTAGTGAACTGCTTGAGATGGAGGTTTATGAAACATATTCCTTCATTGGGGTGGCCATTGGCAGTCATTGCATGGAGCCAATCCAGTGTTTCTGAGTAAATAAGATGCTAGTAAATCCACACTAAAGTTCTGTCATTTGAGTCTACCAATTATTGATTTAACCTGGACAGGCCAGCCTCTTTTGTAACTATATATATATATATATATATATATATATATATATATATATATATATATATATATATATATATATATATATATATATATATATCTTATGTGGTGTTGAGGATAAAACCCAGTGCCTCACATGTGCTAGACAAACATTCTAAAATGAGCCATAACCCCAGCACCCACAAGCTCTTTTAATTTTATTCTGAAATAGGGTCTTACTAAGTTGCCCAGGCTGGCCTCAAACTTGTGATCTTCCTACCTCAGCCTCCCAAGTAGCTGCCATCATAGGGGCATGCACTGTGCCCAGCTTGTTTTTTTTATTATTATTATTAACATATGTATTTATACACTAAAGAAACTTATATTCTTCTTGGACAATTATTTCTGGTTGAAATTCAGTCATGGAGCCAAAGTGTTCAAATCCAGTGCATTCAACTGTCCTTCCAAAGCTTTTAGGAATGTTTTCACAAATCATACCCTTTGATTTGAATGAAAATAGGATACAAACTTCACTATAACAATATTGAGCATAATTTGAAATCTAATCAAGAGAAATAAGTAATCCAACAAGGTAAGAGTTCTCCTAGTGGGAAAACAGGAACTGGGATGCAGGCTGTCAAGTGATAGAGTAACATGGTGACTGCTGGGAAGGCTTTTTGGGGAGGAAAGGTGGAGACCTTCTGCTCCTGCATCACTGGGATCTCCCTGCTTGAGGGAAGGTACTCTGGGAGGTCAGGCTTCTAACCTTTCACTTATGCCAGCCTTTATTTTTTCTAGTATCCCCCCTTTTCTCCATTTTTCCTCCCTTTACTTTTTCTCATATATGTGAATAAAATCCGTGTCATTTTGAAGGTGCTATTTGGCCTTTAACAAAGACAGTGCCAGGTACACTGGTCTACAGACTCCAGATCAAAACTCCAATCTTCAGAATTGAAAGAGCAGACAGTTTTTAAGACTTATCCAATCTTTTCCTCTCTTTGGATGCTCACATTTGTCACTAAAGTCTAATGCAATAATTTCTAAATCAGGGAGGAAATAAGAAAGTAGGACTCCTGGAGCTGAAGTGGAATTGCAGACAAGCTGCCAATATGCAGGTGAGACACCAAAGCCCTGGGAGCTATTTGCCATCTGTCAGCACAGAGGGAGGTTAGAGTGGAAATCCCTCCAAAATAAGTGACTCCCTCCTCCTCCCTCCTCTCTCATACTTCCTCCTCTCTCCTCCTATTTCTGGAATGCTATTCCAGCTGCCTGATTTCCTTGCTTAAATAAAGGGGATATAACCATGACTGAGCAGGAGGAAGAGTTCACCATGCTTCCACTGGTGGCAATGGAAATCGGGATGGTTCTCTACTCACTGAGGCCTTGGAATTCTCTACAGAAGCTTATGACATTGTGTGCCAGGAAGGGGAAAATAGAAGTTGAAGAGAGATTCAACCATGTATTTTCTTCTTTGTCAGAGACTTGTGTGGTGGGAAAGCATGAGAAGGGCTGTTTCTATTCCAACTTTTCTACTAATTCACTGTACCAACTTGGCAGGTCATCCAACATTTTTGAGAGTTTTTCCCCAACTGTGAAATGAGACTAGTACCTGCAACACAGGGAAGGTGTGAAGAACAGGTGAGCTAGTGTAACTGAGTTAGGGCACATTTTAAGCCTATAGAAATATGGAACTGGATGTAGCCAATTCCAGAAAAACAAATGTCAAATGTTTCCTCTGATATAAGGAGGCTGACTCATAGTGGGGTAGGGAGGAGGAAAATAGGAGGAATAGATGAATTCTAGATAGGGAAGAGGGGTTGAAGGGAAAGGAAGGAGGCAGGGGATTAAAAAGGATGGTGGAATATGATGGACATCATGATCTAAACACATGTCTTACCTGTGTTTTTAAGCTGTGTATGGCTTCCACATTGAGAGGTGCAGGAAGACATTGGTGTAGGCATAAAACTGACCAAGAGGCTCTTGAGTAACCCAGGCAGATGAGGTTCCTTCTGAGCAGGCAGTGCTCTTGGGGTTAGTGAAAAGTAGCCCATTCTGGATATGCTTTGATGAGGCAATTGGACCTTTTTTCTTTTCTTCCATTTTCCACATGCTTGTATCCTAACCCCCACATTCTGTCAGCTGTATTTTTATTCTTGCATTTCAAGATCAATGCCAAATTCATTCTTTACTGAAACCCATCTTTCACATGTTCCTTATAGGTTGATCCTGAAAATTGAAAATTAGTGCTTTCCCTAATTTATAGTATTGTGTCCTTTTAACTATCATTTACTGCATAGTCAAATAATGTGCAAAAAATATATTTATTTTTATAGGAATAAGGTCATGATCTCTAGAATCCTTAGAAAAGAATGTTCTAGTGTCCAAATGAAATAAGTTCTCTTTCGTCATTTCAAAAATAGCTTGATATGATGCTGTCTTTTAATGGGCTTTGTATTCATATCATGACTTATTTTACACAATTTTTGTTGTTTGTCTTTCCTGGAATTTCCATTTGTCTTTCTTTTACTGAGAGAAGATTTCTTTATCATGGATATCATGGATATCACCCATTTCCATAGTTATTCTATCTTTAATGTAAACCACATTTCATTTTTGTTCTTGAAGACATTACATTTGGAGCCAACTGGCTTCCTATTCTGATTTAGATTGTTTAGAAAACTCCATGCATAACTCTCACCATGGAATTGTTTTTGATTAAACTTCACTCCTAGTTCCACTCCCTCATATTCTACATCTTTGTTGGTTTGTACCTCATTTCTCTGGAATATATCCAAAGGCATATTAAACATAAACAATCAAACAAATAGATGGGAAATGTAATTTCTGAGTACTCACAAATTTAAAAATGTCTTTCATATGCCTTCATATTGATTTATAGTTTGGCAGAGTACAAAATTCTATATTCAAACTTTTCTCCCTCCTCATAACTGTGAAGACATTTTTCCATTCTCTTCTAGTGCAGAGTGTTCCTAATAAGAAGTTTGATGCCAGCTTATTATTGTTTCTTGATAAGTGACCTTTTTTCCTCTTCTTTTCTAGAGACTTAAAAAAATCTACTTTACCTATGTTTACTGCAGCACTGTGCACAATAGCCTAGATATGGAATCAACCTAAATGTTAATCAGGAAGGGAATGGATCAAGAAAATGTGGTATGTATACAATGGGAATTTTATTCAGCCATATAAATAAGGAAATCCTGCCATTTGCAACAACAGAGATGAGCCTATAGGGCATTAAGGTAATTAAAGTGAGTTCATGACAGAAGGACATATTCTGCACCATTCCACTTACATGAGATTCCTAAAATAGTCAAACTGTAAAAGCAGAAATATGATGGTGGCTGCTAGGGACTGGGGGAGGAGAAAATGGGCAGTTGCTGCTCCATGGCTAGAAAGTTTCAGTTAACCAGGATAATTTAGTTCTAGAGATCTGCTATGCAACACTGTGCTTGCAGTGAACACACTGTCCCATAAACTTAAAATGTTGTCAAGAAGGTAGACCTCATCTTATATGTTCTTACCACAGTAAAAAAAAATTAAAAACCTTCTCTAATCATTTGGTGTTCTAAAATTTAAAGGTGATGTGAGATGGTCTATTTTTTCTTGGTACTCATTTATCCCCTTTACTAGGAATAGTTAGGTCTTTAACTTTGGAGGAGATCTCTGTATAATTTTTACCATTTCATTCTTCCTTATTTTTAGTTTCTCTTCTCTATTCTATTTGTGGGACATTGGAACTTCTGGATTTATTTTCTTTGTTTCACCTTCTCTGAAGGTCTCTTTTTCTAATCTTTTGATTTATGTTCCATAAGGGGTCCTAGGATTTGTCTTTCAACACTTCAATTTTATTTGGGCAGTTACTGGGGATTGAAACTAGGGGCACTTTACCATAAGTTGCATACACAGTCCTTTTATTTTAAGACATGGTCTTACTAAGTTGCTGGAGCTGGCCTGGAACTTGTGATCCTCCTGTCTTAGCCTCCTGAGTCCCTGGGATTACAGGTGTGTGCCACAAAACCTGGCTCTTTCAATGGATTTTTAAAGTTTTAGCAATCATATGCTTAGTTGACAAGACTCTCCTTTGTATTTTTATTTTCATGTATGTATGGGGGGCAGGCAGGGTGAGGTGTATGATTACTGCTAGTTTTGTGAAAGTAATTAATACCTTTTCAAATTTCTCTAATAACACAAATTTAAAAATTTTAGTTTTATTTTTCCTATACCATAAGCACACAATCTCTGGTCTTCTTTCTGGATTAGTATATCTTGGATTTGTTTGTTTATTATGCTTATTTTCTTTCTTGTGATCTTTAGTTATGCATCATATTTAAGAATGGGACTGTTGCAGATAGCTTTTCGGAGTTTCTTACTATTGTATATATAGGTCTTTCTTTCCACAGGTTAACTGCCTATGCTGGGAGCTCCATGTACATGGGAAGGATAATTAATCATGGTAATGCTGGTTACCCAAATAGCCTCAAATAGTTCAAATGTTCCTGATTCATGGGTGGCTTTCCCACATGTAGTAACTCAGAGACCCAGGCTCCTTCAACTGATGCTACAGGCTTTGACTTGTGTGCCTTCTGCTTCTGGCTGGCAGACAGTGAGTGAGAATGTGAAAAGGCACTTTTTCTTTCTTTATTCCTTTCTTTCTTCCACACTTCTCCCTGCCACCCCACCATCCACTGATCATAGAACCTATGGCCTCACAAATGTTTGGCATGTACTCTACCATTGTGCTACACCCCCAGCTCCACAGTTGCCTTCTTGAGAGCCCTGCCCTGAAAGTGACACACACCACTTCTACTCACATTCCATGCAGTTAAATGGCTACATTTGGATATGAGGGAGGCCAGAAGATGAAGTGCCTAGTCTGGTAGTCCCTTCCCAGAAAAGCATCAGATTAAGGAATGAAGAAGCCAAGTTCTTGGTACATAACTAACCACAGCTTTTTTTAAAAAATAATGTTTTTTAAGCTTGTGGATGGACAAATACCTTTATTTAATTACTTAATTTATTTATTTTTATGTGGTGTTGAGGATCAAACCCAGTGCCCCACATGCCTGATGAGTGTGCTACTAGGTGAGGCACAAACCCAGCCCCAGCTAACCACAGATTTAATTAAAAAAAATAGATTTACGCACTGGTTGCCTTAATCTTGGGGTTAGAATGTTGATACTTTTTAGTTTTGTACGGAGAGGTTTGGAACTCCAAAGAAGAAGGCAGAGGGCTTTACTTGGGACACTGTCGTCCATCCTCAGCATACATAATTCTCCTCAATTTACTCTGTTTTTCAGAAGAAGAAACCTTATTTTATTTTGCCAGGGGTCAAATGCTAGTTGGTATTCCATGTATTTAGAAATGGCAGAGGAAGGCAGGAAGTGTAGGCAGATATCTGTTGCCATCGTGGGCTAGGTCCATTTTCAAACAATCCTTCCATTTAGCCTCTCAGCTGCCTGCCTTTAGAGATACCTGCAAACTGAGCCTGAAACTTCCTTGGGTTTCTGCCATGGAGATTGATCTCTCCTACACTAACATCACTTCCTGCATATTCCATCCTGCACTGGCAACTTTCCTTCTGCTTTCCTTGGTGTTATAAGTTAATTCCCATGTTATCATTATGCCTTAGAAGATAGGAAAGAAGAAGCCTTGTGCTGGGTCTTGAAGTTCCCAGAAGTTTCCTTGCAGGAAGCTTTCATGTATTCAACCAGAGTTTGATTTGGTTATGATATCTTTAAAAGGTCACTTCTCTGTCTGCTCAGTTGTTTTTAAGCATGTTCAGAACTAGCAGCTCAGACTACTAACTTTGGGTTTTCATCAGGGAGCATGGCTGGTAGAGTTTGTCATCCTGTGCCTACCAAAAGGCCAGGCAGGAGGGTGATATTTGAAGTGTGTTTGGAGGACATTTGTTTCAATTCTTTAACCTCTATTCTTGAAAGAAGTTGGAACAATCATTGGCTTAGACTTAGCCATAACTGCCTTGACTCAGTTGTAGTTTAGCATTATGACCTTCATTTTAAAAAACAACATAGTACCCTTATTAAGCCTGTTATTGTGATTATTTTAGGAATTTTTGTTTTGACACAGCCACATCAATATTTATAACAGCCCAATTTCCAATAGCCAATCTATAGAACCAACCTAGGCACCCTTCAACCGATGATTGGGTAAGAAAAGGTGGTTCATAAATACAATGGAGTATTAATCAGTCATAGAAAAGAATGTCATATGGCATTTTCTGGCAAATGGATGGAACTGCAGACCATCATGTGAAGTGAAATAAGCCAGATTTAGAAAGCCAAAGTTTGAATGTTTTCTCTAATTTGCAGAAACTAGTTGAAAATAAAGGGGGAAATAGAGAGAGAAAGGGAAAAACAGGGGAGAGATCCCATCAAAATACAAGAAAGATTGGTGGACCAGATGAGGGGGAATAAGGATCAGGGAGAAGCAGCAGCACAGGGGAGAGCAGTGGAAAGAGTTGGACTCCACTTTTTCTGTGGAAATGAGAGTAGACCACAGTGAACCTGACCATCACGGACATCCACAGGACACTAACTAGTTCTAGACTGAACTAGAGCGAATTATAGTCCATGCTTTTATAAGTATGTCAAACTTTATCCTGATGTCATGTATGAGGAAGAATAAGAAGAACCAAAATAAAACAACCATAATGCCATCATGTGTGAGAAAGTGACAAACTCATAAATTATCGAGGTGTTATTTGTCCCATTTTCTCTGGGCCCTTGTGTCTGGGTGTGCTGAGCACAAGGCACAGGGGCTGTGTCATCAATCACCTCTGTCCTTCCTGTTGTACCATTACGCCTGAGTTGGGGCCAGCTACAGGCCCTATCTGGAGTCACCTGGCCTGGTCCTCAGTCTCCTGGGGTATGTACTAGTCCCTTCAAGGTGTAGGAAGGGAATTCTCCCCACATGGGGAAGCCTGGGTCTGGGCCTGGGGGCGTCATTCTTTCTAGTGGGATCATGGTGGAGAAACTGCCTTCTTTTTCAAGCATTGGAAATATTGTCCATTTAGGGAGACATCAGCTATAATCTCCAACCCAGCTGGGATGTCAAACTGCCAGTGAGAGGGACCTTCCTCCAGCATGTGCTGGCTTTGTGTAGGGTGCAGACCTAGGACAGCTCCTTCTGAGACCCTGAGATGATCAGCCTTGGAGCAGTGCTGTGTGTCGGCTGCTCCCTGAGGCTGCCTGGGCTTGCTGGGGCTCTGCCTTCTCAGACTCCTCTGGCCTGGGCCCCATCTTGGCTGCGTCCTGCTGCACACTGTCTGGCTCTTATTTCCACCTGGTGTCAACAGAAGCAGGGCTCAGCTCCTCTTCTTGAATCACTCCAAGACCCTCCCTGGGATCTCCGTGTGTGGTGCACTTCCTTATCTGCAGCAGTGGTGGGAGCAACATACAGTCCAACGTCAGGCCTCTGGTCAAAGCAGCTGTCTCTCTGCCCTCTCCAGTCCTTGTCTTGCCCATCCCTGTCCCAGGGCTCAAGCTCCTCTTTGCACACCCTGGAATCCTTCCCACTCACACACAGAAGCAGCTGCTTGTGAAGGAATGATTCCACTCCACACTGGCTCCGTCTTTCTCCTCAGGCTGGGATGTAGAATCTGGAGCTGTGATGTCCTTCCCTAGGAGAGATCCGACACTGTCTTCAAGAGCCTCACATCCCATTGCAAAGTCAGTTAATGACCAATAGGGCTTGAGAAATCCTGCTGCAGAGCCGGGTTAATTTGCTTTCATCTGCAGTTCAGGATCTATGCAGGTGGAACTTGAGCCCTGGCCTTTCTGGGGGCTGTCAATCACAGGATGGTCCCAAGGCTTATGGACTCTGACCCTCTGTTGTTCTCTGCCAGGTGCTGCTCAGAGAGGTGAATACCTGTGAAGTAGTTCCAACATTATGCCGATACTTGTTCCCAAGCCCACAGACAAACTTTTTTCTTTCTAACTTTGTCTCCTAAAATTCCACATTTTGTTTGGCTGTTAATCTGAGGATGGGCATTGGAGTTGCTTTTGTGCTGGGGCTATTGTGGGTAGAGGATAGCAGGCGGGCATCTGCTGGAGCCCTGGCTTCTAGTTTAGCTCTGTGACCTAGGGGTAGACTCAGGTCCCATGGTGATTCATGCCCCACCTTCCCGACAGTGTCCCCAGGGCCTTAAAACTGTTCCTTTTCCTTTTGCTCTGCAGGATGGACAATTTCAATTGTGCTGCCTTCAAGTTTGCTGAACCTCTTTTAAAAATGAGTCTTTTGTGATATTTTAAATGCCTGGGCTTTCTCTGAGCAAATTTCACTGGCTGCTTTTTTCCTCGTGTGAATGGGCCCTGCTTTCTTGTTCCTCTGAGTGTCTTATATTTTGTTTTTCTTAGGAAAATGGAGCCTTCAGAGTCTGTAGTGTGGCAGTTCTGGAGATCAGATCCTGTTCCCTGGACTGCTACTCATCATGTATGTTAAGTCATTGACTCCCCTGAGCCAGCTCAGGACCGTGTACACACACCCAGCCACTGATGTCCCTGCTCTTCATCCCAGCCTGGAGTTAATTCCTCTAATATCCCCCATGCTCTGCTTCTAGGGGAGCCCAGCCTTCAGAAAGGTCTGGAAAGCAGAGGTTCAGATGGGAGTTGGCAGCTGGCTGGGTCACGGGCTGGACTTCGAGTGTGGTGTCGCAGGGAGCAGGACGTAGAGTTCATTAGGCAGACTTATCTGCACAGGGCCTCTCCCTTAAGGCGTTGCCACCTGATGTGATGCTGGGAGGTGGTCCCCATGGTGTGAGGCAGTTCCTGGAACCACGTGCGTGCCAGAGAGAATATCCTGGATCATGGCACAGACCACTGTCACCCTAACGACCTGTTGCTGAGTGGCCACCTGGGGGCCTCTGGCTCCATTGGACTCTTGAAAGTCTCTGTGGACATCCTCCATGCCAGTCACCCCGGAGACAGTCCTCATCAACCCAAGCTTCTTCACACACAGCTGCAGTCCTGCCAGCACTGGGCAACTTTCTGAGGGCCCTCCTTCATTCCTCAGATGGGCACTACTCCCAGGCAGTGCTGAATGCTTCCTGTGTGCCAATACCTGGGGAGCTCATACCCTTAGGTTTCCAAGACAGATGACCAGATCTAGATGCATAACCCCACTCCCAGCCTCCTCTTAGGGACTTCCTGTTCACCACAACTCATGCCTCACTAGAGAAAATGGTCTTTCCCCACGTGATTGGAGCTAGCCTGCACCCACCCAGGTGCACAGCCAGGACTCTGGGTGGCCACGGAGCTGCCTCTCCCTCAGCCCGTCCAGTCATCCCAGTCCTCAGAGATCTCTTCTCTTTTTACCATGGTGGCCCCAAGTCCCCTTCCCAATGGCCCAGCCATACAAACAGGCCACTGACAGTGAGCCTGCCAGAGCCCAAGCAGCAGGGTTTCTGAGGCACTCTTGACCCTGATGCTTCATCTTCAGGCAGCAAGAGCCCATTTCATCAATGGTAGATGATGCAGGAGCTTCAGGCCAAAGGCTGAGCAGACAGTCCAGGAGGACTGGACAACAGCTGGAAGCCAATGCCCAGGGACTTGCAGCCCACCTTGCCACCGGGTCCTGCCAGACAAGAGCAGCAGGCGCAGGCACCCAGGCAGAAGAGCAGCCATTGCAGGAAGGGAACAATGCCAGATGGTGGAGTGGAGAGAAGGCCTGGCAGCAGCAGCCTGTGGCCACCTGAGGGCAGAGCCCAAAGAGGCCAGGAGCCACTCCCAGAGCTCTAGGGCCAGCTGTCTCAGTTCTGCCCCTGGGAAGCAGATCCTGCTCCTCATACCGTGTAAGGGTCTCTGGCCAAGACTTAGTTCAAGACTGAGCATGTCCTAGCATGTGACATCTTAGCTCTGGTCCCCTGCTCTAGCTGGTGCAGATGCAGATTTACAAACAAAAGGTCACAAAGCACATCAATGGTGCTACTGCAATGCCCATTCTCAACTCTCATGCTTGCAGGCTATTTTTGAATACAGAAACCTGGCCCCTGTTGTGGTTGAAGCTTAAGGCCAAAGCCCAGGTTAAGGCTCAGTCCCCAGCTGGAGGATTACTGGAGGTGGGAAGGAGGTTAAGTCACTGGGGGTGTGTTCTTGAAGAGTATATTGGAACCTCAGCCCTTTCCTCTTTCTGCTTTTGCTTCTCAACAGTCGTGAGATCTGCAGCTTTGCTCCACCACCAGACATGATGTGCTATCTTGCCTCAGGCCAAAAGCCACAGTGCTAAATGACCATGGGTTGACCCCTGAAGCCAAATACATCTTCTGTCTTTCCAGGTGACTTCCCAGGCATTCTGTCACAGAAATGGAGAGGTGATTGACTCCTTTAAAGGACTGCAGGCTGAAACAGCTGGTGCCCAGTAGAGGGGAGTGAAGGTCAGACCCTCCACAGTGGCCATATTTCCTCAAGCAGGGTGGGCTCTATTCTGGGTATGTACTGGCCCACACAGCCTTCAGGATGCACCACAGCCTATGGCAGGAGGAACGCCCTAGCTGTAGCCCTGGCCACTCTTGGATTCCTGGCCCTAGGGGTCTGGCTGCCTGCCCTCTAGGCCCTGCCTGCCGCTGCCTGGTGGGAGCATGGCAGCTATGGGAAGGAGCATCCTCCCAAGCTCCTCTACCAACCCCATGTGCATTCTGGGTGCCAGGAGGGGCGTCAGTGCAGAGCCAAGCAGGCTCTGTGCTTTCCTGCTGTCCCCAAAGAACTCTATGAGGTTCTTTCAGTCATGACCTTCAAATTCCTGGCTCCCTGCCTGACAAGCAGATCTGTGTCACACTGTCCTGACAGAGGAAGCTTGTCCCTCCACTCCACAAGGGCACTTCTGCTGGAATATGGTCATCTGACACAGACAAATTTGGGCTAATTGGTGATCCTGAGCCTCCTCATCTTGGTGAGTCTCCTGATGTTTGAAGCACCTCAAAAGCCTCTTCTGTGGATGCTCCTCGATGACCTTGCAGAGAAGTCAGTCTCTTAACTGTAACAGGAGTGGGCTCCAGTCCACATTCATAGCCACTCTCTCTCTCTCTTGCACTGAATACTGACATCTCCTTTGCATTTCTTCTCCTCATTCTTTTAGAGCAAATTATCTGTGGGCAAGTGCCCTGTGGAGAGTCCTTTTTTAGGAATTTTTAAGAGACATTATCTGATATCTTTATCTTTCTGAGAGATGTTTTTCAAACAACTCATTGCTACAAAACTTGACTTTTTTCAAAACCCAGATGCATTCCCTCCTTTCTGATAATGAAAATTGTGCAATTCATTGTAGAGTCATGTGCTCCATGCAGATGCTTTGATCAACAAGACAAACTGCATACATGGTAGCTAGAAGATATAGCCTAGTATGTAGTGGGGTTATGCCACCTAGGTTTTTGTATGTGCACTCTGGTGTTTACTCAATAACATTGCCTAAGGATGTGCTTCTCAAAACACATCCCTCTCATTAAGCAACATGATGGCATTTCCCTTTATCATCTTTTTAAAGTTCTTTAGTCTTGATTTTATTCTCTTAGAATTCTGAAAGTGTCTCTAAGATCATGTGAATTCAGAGCTTTAGTTGTAGCTCAGTGGTAGAGAAGTTGCCTGGCACATGTGAGGCATGGGTTTGATCCTCAGCACTACATAAAAACAAACAAACAAACAAACAAACAAATAAAGATATTGTGTCCATCTACAACTAAAAAAATAAGATAATATGAATTGAGGATTGAGGTAGAACTGGGTTGGTAATTGGCTTCATACTTCACCCAGCTACAGTTCTCAAATGGGGACAGGCTAAAGGTATCACTATGTGCAGGGTAAAGAGTCAGGAAATGATTGCTCTATGATTATTTGGGGCTTTCTTAATTTAATGTATGACACAATTTTAAAATACTTTATTTCTTACACAGTTTATAAATGTAAACATAAATTAAAACACACATTAACTGGAACGCTAATTGAGAAGTTTGTGTTTTTTTCAATCTTGCAATAATGTGGCCATGATTCCCACATGATAGACTTTTTGGACTCTACTTATGATAAAATTTTACTGTATCTTCCTTTATTTATTAATTCTACAGGGTTAATAAAATGTACACACTATTTGTTGACAATGAGCAATATACATTTTATGTTATACATATTGTATATTGAATGGGTTATTTTATAATATATTTCAAAAGCCATGTACAAGATAACATAAAATAACATGAATATGAAAATCAAGTAAATAAAAAAATTCAGTTGAGTACAATTTGGTATTTATCTATTTTGAATACAATATATTTGGTACTCATTTCCATAGAGAAAATACTTTTCTTCCTTTTAAAGAATTCTTTGGAGATATACAAAATAGCCTTAAAATTTGTAGTGGATTGAATAAGGAGTCTGAAAAATTCACATCCATTGGAATCTCAGAATATGCTATTTTTAGAAATAAGTCTTTGCAAATGTAATTAGATAAGATGAGGCTATACCGATTAGGATGGGCCCCCAAACCCAGTGAATTGGTGACCTCGTAAGAAGGTCATGGGAAGACACAGAGACACATACAGGGTGATCACCTCTTTCGACAAAGGTAGGGATTAAAGTGATGCAGCTACAAGTCAAGGAAAACCAAGGATTGCTGGCAACCACTGGAAGTTAGAAAAGGGGCTAGGAACTGAATCTCCTTTGAGTTTATTTCTGATACACACAAATCTATGTATACCAAGTCTGACATGAAGTTTCCATAGTCAACAGGATCCTGACTCTTTCTGTCTTATAGCTCTACCATGTATCAGTCATGTGTACTAAGTGGCATGAGGAGGTGCAGAGCCTCTGTGAGAGTGCATTAGGATATCTGTATGCCACATCAGAGTGGAGGTTGGCATACGAGTATTCTGACAGAAGGTGTGATGTAATGGTCCATTACAACTGTAGAAGATTGGTGTGCTCAATGATTTTTATTTTTTATTTAGAGACAGAGACTCCATAAGTTGCTATAGAACCTCACTATGCTGAGTCTAGCTTTGAACTTGTGATCCTTCTGCTTCAGCTTCCCAAGCTGCTGGGATTATAGGCATGTGCCAGGGCTAATGTGCTCAATTCCGAGCTACATGATGCCCAGTAAATTTCAGAAAGTGATATCCTATAAATTCATAGCCCAATATTGGTACTAATAGGGCCCAAACATCTTGTTTATTTTGTAACATAGCCTTCTCATTCTTTTTTTTAGTGTATAAATTCATTTATTGGCAAAGTAATAATCCTTGATTTTATCTAGGATTTCTGTCTTTACAAGGTTCTGTCTTTATCTAGCTATACAACAACAAGCAGCCTCTGCATTAGTTCCCAGTGATCTCCATCTCCTCTATTGTAATCCCCACCCCCTTCAGTATAGGTGAACTTAAGGACTTATTTTTTTTCTTTTTTTTTAAGTGTACATGTCTTTTTTCTGTATATTTTATTGGTGCATTATAGTTCTACATAATGGTTGGATTTGTTGTTACATATTCATACATGCATACAATATAACAATACAGTTTGGCCAGTATCATTTCCCAGTATTTTTCCCTCCCTTTACTCCCTCCCCTGGGTCCTTTTCCTCTACTGATCTTCCTTCAATTTTCATGAGATCCATCCACACATCCTTTTTTTCCCTTTTTCCTATCTAGTTTCAACATGCGACTTTTGACTTTCTGAGTTTGGCTTATTTCACTTAATATAATATTCTCAAGTTCCAACCATTTTCCTGCAAATGACATAATTTCATTTTTCTTTATGGCTGAATAAAATTTCAGCATGTATATATACCACATGCATGTATACATTCAACATGTACCCACTTATCCATTGATGGACACTTAGACTTGGTTCTAAGGTTTGGCTATTGTGAATTGTGCTGCTATAAACATGGGTATGCATGTATCACTATAGTATTACGGCTTTGATTCTTTAGGATAAATAACAAAGAGTGGCATATCTAGGTCACATGGTGGTTCCTTTCTTAGTCTTTTGAAGAACCTCCATACTGATTTCCATAGTGGTTGCACTAATTTACAATCCCAACAGTATAAGTGTTCCTTTTTCTTCACAGCCTCTCCAGTATTTATTATTGTCTGATTCTTTTTTTTTTGATTTTTTATTGTTGGTTGTTCGCCTTCTCATTCTTCACAGTAATGATCTTGAAAGTCTTATTTCCTCAAACATCTGTTCTTTCACATCCTGTTCTTCTGGTATTTTCTGCTTCATATTCTTACATCCTCATTTTCTCCATAGTTCTTCATTTTTCATTTAAGAAATGGAAGCTACTGAATGGACCCTTTCTCCCCAAGGTCATATCTTTTTTCCACTGTCATATCGTATCTCCAAACTCTCAATAGAGTTTGCACCTTTTTTTTTTTTTGCATTGAAGGAAGAGTATCTACATCTGAAGTCAGCTACAGGTGTGAAGTTCCGGTGAATATAGAAAATTGGATTTTCTCAAGGACACGGTTTTGAAAATGAGTAAGAGAAATGGATTATGGAGCAGGGAATAAAGGGATGTGTAAGGTACTGATTCAGATGATGAATAATGGTATCTAAGTGAGACTAAAGAGAGAAATGAGGACATGGTGAAGTGAGGACTGTGGCAATATGGAAACATTAATAAATTATAGGTCCTGTGAGGTCCTTTCTCTTTGACTATTTAGTAGGTTGTTTGTCTTCTTCTTATTGATTTATAGAATTCCTTGTATGTTCTGAGTACCATCTTTTGTTGGTTGTAAGGTTTGTATTTTCATTTTATCTGGGAGTTTCCCCAAAAACTTTTATGACACATGTTGATGCACAGATGTTTTCAATTTTACCAAATTTATATTTTATGGTTTGTTATTTATGTTTGAATTTGGAACTCATTTTCTATTCTGAGATTTTAAAGGCTTAATTTAAATATAGGAGATTAATGTTCCCCTAGAATTTAAATGTTGACCTTTTTACATTTAGGTCTTCACCTGAAATGTATTTTTATTTCCAGTCCTTAACACTCATTAACTGATTTCTGCCCCATCAATTCATCAAATATGCTTTTAAAAAAGCTGACACATTTTTTTTTCCTTCGCCAAATTTAAAAGACACTACTCAGTCCTATATTTTCATTTTACTCAATCTTTCAGTAGCATTTGGCATTTTTGGCACCTCTCTCATCCTAAAAACAGTATCCTCACATGGTTTCATTAATGATACACTTCCTTATTTTCTCCCACTGCTTTCAAGGCTTTTTCTCCTTTAATAGAAATACCATCAGCCATGATTTATGAAGTACTTTTCTATGTGATAGGCTGTATATTTGTACATTTTTTCAATGCAATCCTCACAACAGACTGCTCCATCAAAAATGGTGTGGATGAGGAAACTAAGGCTCGGAGAATTTAGGTAACTTTCCCCAGTATTCAAATCCATGCACATTGAATTTGAGTCTGAATTCTTAACTGCTTTACAATGCTACTGCTGTTGCTCGGTCTAATATCTAGTTTTTGGAGTTGTCATAGCTTGGTCTAGAATCCTATTCTCTTGTTTATGTATTTTTTATTTATATATGACAACAGAATGCATTATGATTCTTATTACATATACAGAGTACAATTTTTCATATCTCTGGTTGTATATATAGTATATTGACATCAATTCATGTCTTAATACCTGTAGTTTGGATAGTAATGATCATCACATTCCACCATCATTTACAAACCCATGCCCCCTCCCTTCCCCTCTCACCCTTCTGCCCTATCTAGAGTTCGTCTATTCCCATGCTCCTGCTTCCTATCCCACTATGAATCAGACTCCTTATGTCAAAGAAAACATTTGGCATTTGATTTTTTGGGATTGGCTTACTTCACTTAGCATTATCTTCTCTAACTCCATCCATTTATCTGCAAATGCCATGATTTTATGCTCTTTTATTGCTGAGTAATATTCCATTGTGGATATATGCCACATTTTTTATCCATTCATCTATTGAAGGACATCTAGGTTAGTTTCACAGTATAGCTACTGTAAATTGTGCTCCTATAAACATTGATGTGGCTGTGTCCCTGTATTACGCTATTTGTAAGTCCTTTAGATATAGACCAAAGAGAGGGACAGCTGGGTCAAATGGTGGTTCCATTCCCAATTTTCCAAGAAATCTCCATATTGCTTTCCATATTGGCTGCACCAATTTTTAGTCCCACCAGCAGTGTATGAATGTACCTCTTCCCCCACATCCTCACCAACACTTACTGTTGTTTGTATGCATAATAGCTGCTATTCTGACTGGAGTGAGATTTGCATTTCTCTAATTGCTAGTGATGATGAAGATTTTTTCTATATTTGTTGATTGATTGTATATCATCTTCTGTGAAGTGTCTCTTCAGGTCCTTGGCCCATTTATTGACTGGGTTATTTGTTTTTTGTTGTTTAACTTTTGGAGTTCTTTATATACCTAGTGATTGGTACTCTATCTGATGTGTGAGGGGTAAAGATTTGCTCCCAAGATGTAGGCTCTCTATTCACCTCACAGATTATTTCTTTTGCTGAGAAGAAGCTTTTTAGTTTGGGTCCATCCCTTTGATTGATTCTTGATTTTAATTATTGTGCCACAGGGATAGTATTAAGGAAGTCGGGGTCTAATCCCACATGATGGAGATTAGGGCCTACTTTTTCTTCTACTAGATGCAGGATCTCTGGTTGTCTCTTGATAGGATCCCATTCTCTTTTAAAGGTTTAAAATTCTCTTTTACAGCTTTAAAACCTATTTATATACCAAAATGACTTACACATTTATATTTTCATACCAGACTTTTTTATTTTTTTATAAATTATTTTTTTAGTTGTCAATGGATCTTTATTTTATTTATTTATATGCAGTGCTGATAATTGAACCAGTGCCTCACACATGCAAGCACTCTGCCAGTGATCCACAATCCCAGCCCCCCCCAACCCTTTATTTATTGAGGTGTTCATGTCATTTTGCCACTTATATGACTCATAGGCACCTCAAAATCATCATGTCTAAAATTGAACTCTTGATTTTTTTATCCCCGATCTCAAAGATTGGCAATTTCATTGATATGGTGTCTCATGCCAGAAATCTGACAATTATTTTTGGTACCATTTTCTCTCTTCATCCAAACTTTCACAAAAATTTTTAATTCTACTTTTAAAATATATCATGATCTGTCTACTTCTGTCTCTCTTTTCCACTCCTATCTGCCACTATCCTAGTCCAAGCTGACCACTCTTTGACTCTCCTAATTGATCTCACTTCTCTGGCTTTTGCATTTTTTCTATTCTCCATTCAACAGTTAGAGGGATATTTTAAACTGTGAGTTAAATTATGTTCTTTTGCTGCTAAAATCTCTTTCTCCTTTTGAGGCACTGGCGATTGAAACCAGGGACTAGCACATCCTAGGAAAGCAAATTAGCTATGAGCTATGCCCTCTAATTATTTTTGAGTTCTAATTTTATAGACTGGGTCTTGCTAAGTTGCCAAGCTGGCCTTGAACTTGATATTCTCCTGCCTCAGCCTTTTGTGTAGCTGGGATTACAGTTATATGCCACCACACTTAGCTTTCTACTCAAACTTCTCATATGGTTCCTGGAAAGAATGCCATATTTTATATTGTTCAAAATTATTCTCCTTTCTTGCAGGAGAACTTGAAGTTAGGAGGGTCTGTCACTTGGTTTAGCTAATACAATGTGCACAGAAATTGTACATGCCACCTACAGACATAAGCTTTAAGAACTGAGCTTGCTTCTACATTTTCTTGTTTCTTTTACTGTGGCTAGTAACCATGTTCCACATAGTGGATACATTGGTCCCAGAATAAGGACAGTGGCATCCCAAGTGCAGAGCCCACTGCTAAACTATGATGAACACATGTATGAATGAGATATTCATATTTGTTATTACAGCAAAACCTAGTTTACCTGGATAATACAGCTCTATGTTGCTCTTGGGATTTTTATCATGGCCTATGGTGCTCTGCAAGGTCTGGTACCTGCTTGCATTCTAACCTCAGCTTGTGCCAACCCTCCTACTATTCATTATTCTCCAGTCATGGAAGATTTCTTTTAGTTCCTGGACTTTCCAAATTTTTATTTCTGCTCAGGAATGTTAAAAGTGCAAGGAATACTATTTCCCCCACATTTCACTATCTAATACTTTATCTTTCTGGGCTTAGCTTACATGTCAGCTATTTCAGAATGTTTTTCCATAACTTCCCAGTATATATTAGGTTTTCTGTTATGCTGTCATAGAATATTTGCAAACTGTGATGTGTGTGTTGAAGGGAAATTGCACTCATTTCAGTTTAAAATTATTCTAAGAGGTATGTTTTTTTCTGACTCCATTGTTAGCTGTGAGTGTGGGATTCCCCAATAAAAAGTGGTTTAAATAATAGATAGAGGTTGAATTTATCTCCTATCTAAAGAAACCCAGTGGTAGCTGATTTCAGGATTGGTTCACTAACTCAGTGATATTATCAAGTACTGTGGCTTCTTCTTCCTCTTTTTGATTGGTGCTGGAGATTGAACACATGACCTTATTCATGCTAGGCAAGTGCCTAACTGGTGCACTACATCCCAATCCCTTTTTTATGTTTTGAGACAGTGTCTCATTAAGAGGCATGACTTGGAATCCTCTTGCCTCAACCTCCTGAGTATCTAGTATTACAGGTGTGTGCCACTGCACCAAGTTTGCAAACTGTTTTTTTTTTACATGTCTGCTCTGTTATTCTAAAAGGTTGGCTACCATCTTCAGTCTTGTTGACCCAATATCACTAGAGATAGAAGGAAATATTCAGCAATATCAGTTTGCAGGGAAAGGATTTAAAACATGGGCCCAGATTAATACTCATAGGACAAAGGCTCCTAAATTTCAGCAGAAACTAAAATTTTGTTATGTACAGAAAATGTACTTGTTTTGTCTAAACTGGCCTTTCTCCTAAGTCCCAGCTTTTGAATAATGGTAGAAAGAAAAAAGAGAAAAAAAATTAAATAATTTGAAAGTTTAGTCAAGCAACTGAATTAGCCCCTTTGAGAAGTATTTACTTCCTTTCTCTTAGAAAATGGTTGCTTACTCAATCTCTTCCCAGGAGAGCAGCCAGAACTGATGTGACTTCTGGTGCATTGGGGCAAATGACGTATGCACATCCTTCTAGCATGCTGGTTGGCTCAGCTGATTCCTGGTGTTTGCTGCTGGTCTCCATGGTGTGTGGGTCTGTGGCTGAGTTGTTCTTTGGCTCAGTGCTTGTGTTGGCTCCCTATGAGTTGTGACTACAGATTCTTAAATTTCTCCCTGTGTTAGTTTTTCATTTTTGTGATCAAAATATCTGACAAACAAAAAAGGGAGAAAAGATTTATTTTAGCTCATGGTTTGTGGTGAGCCTCTTCTGCCGTTTCTGCAGACTATGGTCACCATTACAAGATGGCGCTGGCTCCGCTGTGGTCTGTGACAAACAACTCCTTATTTGGGAGAGTTGGTGCATGGTTTTTCACCACCCTATGAGAAAGCTCCACGTGGCAGCTTCGCATTGGGGCTTGAGATGCTTTATTAAGGCTGGGAGGGGCATCCGAGAGAGAGAAGAAGAAATATCAAGGGCCTGAATAAACTGCTGAAAGAAGATTCCTGAGTTGCGTCTTCCTTGCGGGCAAGGGGTCGCGACAATGGTTTCCAGGTTTCAGTTTATGGTTTGATGGCCCCATTGCTTTGGGCTTGAGATGAGGTAGAAGAACATCACTGCACAAGATAAACCTTTCCAGGGCATGACCCCAGTGATCTATTTCCTCCAATGAGGTCCCGCCTTCTAATAATCTATTCATGTTATTAATCCATAGAATGGATTAATTCACTGATGGGGTTATAACTGTCATGATCCAATCATTTCCTAAGATATTTCCTCTCGCTCACTGACCAGGTGATTACTCCCATTACACAAAAGAAACTGGCTACAAATTTCCTTGTTCAGCTACCCTCAGAATGTGAACATGCATTTATATATCGTATGCATTTGCAATTGTCAACTCATGTTAAATATCAGAAAGTTATTTATCTCCCTTGCATGCACATGCTCATGCTCACACACACACAAACACACACACACACACACACACACACACACATTAGGACTTTGTTATATATATCTCCAAGGGAGAAACAACATTAGGACTTCCTTTGGTATTTTATGTGCCTATATGTATCATATATGTATTTCTCCCTTGGCCCAGGAGGACCACAGGGAAGCTTAACTATAGCAAACTTGATTTTCAGCACAACTGAATAAAACAACCATCTCATAAACACAACCACTCAGCCAGTTTAGAGGCCGAATCAAAATTGTGTGGGACTCTCCAGCCAAATATAATAGGGGGAACAATATAGTCCTCAGCTGAGACCTGCAGAAGCAGATGGGATCCCGAGTGGCCTCAGGATGGGCAGGGCTGCAGGCTCCTGACCCCCGCATTCTGTTGGTGGTTGCAGCGCTGCGGAGGCCCCCTGGCGCTCGCTACCCAGTTACATGCCTGGGTCTCTCCTTCCTTTTCAGGCTTTTTGGCATGCTGTCACCTTGCCGCGCCAGGTGTGGGGCTTCCTGCTGCCCATGGTGGCCATGCATGACTACCACGAAACCTACAGCATTTTTGAAGAGCTCTTCCAGAAGCTGGACCATCATGTGTTCGGGATAGTGGACATCAAGGAACTGCCGAGAGGCCTGAAGCCATGGGCGTCCCTCTGATGGAGTACAGCAAGGTGGGCCGATGTGGCGTCTGGGCAGCATGGGGGCTGGGCTAGGTGGCTCGAGGCCCCTCCTCCTTCCCCAGCTCTCCTTAGGGCCTCAGATGTTCTTTCCCAGTGAGTGGCTTTGGGCAAATAACCAGGCTCTGGGAACACTTGGTAGAAAATTCATGTTCTATTAGTGAGCTGTTTTGTGAAATACACAGTGAAACTTACTATTCTGCCTGAGGGGGCCCACACCACGCAAATACATAGAAGGCAACATGAACCAACTAAGCCAGTCAAGAGTCCCTCCTGGTGGCTGATGATGCTTCATCCAAGAGCTCTCCTCAAGGCATCCCAGCTTGGAAACTGGGGCCTGTCCTGCTGTGGAAGAGTTGCTCCCAAGGCTCCATCCCTGGGCAAATTCTCATCAGGGAGCAGAAACCTGTCTTGAGGCTTTCCCGTGTACAGCCACCTTTTGGCTGAAGCTGGGAGGGGGCATTAATTACAACCACAGATTTTCAGCTCAACCATATACTAAAGACATATCTATACTATAATACTGTACACTATAATATAGAATTATCTTAAACAAATGACAATAAAATTACTATTGTATTTTCAGAGGCTCTTCTTTTCCACAGCTGTGTATTTAACCAGTTGACCTGCTAAAGTTAAAAAAAGTAATAACCAGACTTTGTTTTACTTTAAGCTTCTCTGTGAAGAGACTACATGGCCCAATCGGCAACATGGGACAGGTTGTGGGGGTACATATATGTTTAAAAAAGAACTGTGACTCCAGATTTTGTAGAAATCTTTTTCAAGTTAAGAAATAGAATTAAGTTCAGGCAGAGAAAGATATAATATTTAATAAATTTCTCTCTGGAAGACTTGAATTAAATGATGGATGTGAAGGCAAGGGTCTCCCAATCCAGAAAAAAAAAATGTTAGCATAATAGCAGTCAGTGTTAATTGTATCATTCTTAGGATTTACAAAGTGCATGCCAGAGAATTGAGATAAAGATGTGATATGAATAATTCAATATCACATTTTAGTTATGGAAATTGATGGTTTATTCCCTGAGGCCTATCCAACCAAGATGCCAGTCTTAATAATAGTCAGTATGCATTGGTTACACTGGATTCTGTGTGGCCACATTTTCTTTCTATTGTTTCTGCATTAGCCTTTTATTATACAAATAAAAGCAAACACATAACAATAGCAACACCCTCCCCAGTGGTTATGTCATTCTTCCTGTCTGAATTTAGCTCCAGAATCTTACAATATTATTTATCTTTCAGTAAGAGCTGGATCCTCTCCTCTTCTTCATCAGACTGTCTAGAGTTATGGCTGTCTTCTGTACCTCCACTTCAGGGATGACTTGGTTCCTCAGGGACATTTGGCATTGTTTTGGACATTTTTGAAGATCCTGACTGTTTGTGTGCATGTACATGTGTGTGAAAAGGGTCAGGAATATTGCTAAATGTGTCATAGTGCACAGGACAATAAAGAATTACCTCATTCCAAATGTCAATAGTATTGAAGTTGAGATAACCTGATTTATTCCAACTGTGAACCCCTAGTGTTCCTTGCTTCTCCCTGCAAATAGATGAACATGCCACTTACTTCGCTGGCTACATGGAGGTGACCATCATGAACCTCTTCAGACTTTTGGTACTCTCATAGTTTCCTCAGTTGTAAAATGGGGACAATAATGGTGCTTGCCTCTTAGGATTATCTTGATGATTAATGAGCAAACATAAGGAAAATGCTTAAAATTAAAATTGCCTGCTGAGATTTAAGCAGTTAATTAGCCTCAATATAATAAATATATCAAGTATTAGCTTATCTTTACTTATGCCCATGCTTACTTTCTTTCCTTTAGTCTCTGGGGGTGAAGTGTTTCTTCTCCTTTTCTAGGTTGGTTTTTTTTGGCCTCATGTCCTCTTATCTCTTTTCTTTTTTCTTTCTTTTCTTTCTTTCTTTCTTTGTTTGTTTGTTTTTTGTTTGTTTCTTTTTTGGGTTTTTTTTTTGTTTTTGTTTTTGAGATAGGGTCTTGCTAATTTGCCCAGGCTGGCCTCAAACTTCTAATTTTCCTGCATCAGTCTCCTGAGTTGCTGAGATTATAAGAATGCTCCATGGTCCCTGGCCAACTTTCTTTTCTTTATCCTATATTTTCAAATTCTTCCTGTCTCAGAACAATGATCCTCCCTTGACCCTGGCTTTCCCTTATGCCATTTGTCTGAAAGATCACTTTTCTCAAGGTCCAAACTATCATTTTATCAGGAGTGACCAGAAATTGACAGCTATGCTCATCTTCTGGGTCTCTATACTTCCTTCTGTGATTAGAGTATGGGTGAAGTGTTCCACCACCCAGTTATTTTAGACTCTTCCATCTTTCTCACCCCAACATCCAGTTAATGACAGGGTCCTGCATGATTCATAGTGTATTTGACAACCATGCTCCTCCCTCTTCATCTCATTGCTCCTGGTATCCCTGGTCTCCACCATCTCTCTCACTTAAGTTGCTGAAACAGTCTTATAACCAATTTTTCTTTCCTTACATTTTGCTTTTACTTCTTCTGTGCTGCAACCACACGAAGCTTCTGAAAAGTACTTCTGATTATTTCATGCCCCTGCTTGAAATTATTTAGGGGTTTGACATTGTCAATGACAAACGTATAAGCCATTTAATTTTGTATACAAGACTCTTCCTGACTTCTTAGTGGGTGCTGGGTTTGGTGGGCAAGTTTTGCACCTTGCAGAACTTTGAGGATTCAGACTCTTTTTTCCTCCTGTGGCTCTGCCATTCTCTGCATTTATCTTGTGAAGCAAAAATGAGCATGAGGTAATCTATGTAGGAGGATTTCATTGACCAGGCCCAGAATTGATACACATTACTTTTATTCATAATTCACTGAAGAGATCTTGTTCATACATCCATACTTAACTGCAATTGAGACTGAGACATGGAATCCCAAGGAAAACACAAATGGGTGTATAAGGGAGGTGAGGAGGAATGTCAATAGATAGCTAGTGTCTGGCTTTCACATCTCAGACACCCCATACCTTTGTTTTCTCACTTTTAGTTATTTGTTTTTCAACATTTAACTTGAGTCACCTCTCCTGTGAAGATTTCCTTCACTCATATCCCTCCTTCAGAGCTTCCACTCACATCTTCGTTCTCCACTATATTCTTGGTGGTTTTGGAACATAATTTCACTTATTTGCTTATATATTTGTGTATGTGTCTGTCTTCCTTAATAGCTAGAGGCTTCTTAAAGGCAGGGACTGTGACTGATTCTATTTTCCTAGCAGTTAGAGAAGTGTTTTACTCATTTACTAAGTATCTGTTTTAGTCAATTTTTTTAATTTTTTTTTAATTTTTTTTTAATATCTGTGACCAAAAGACCTGACAAGTATGACATAGAAAAACAAAAGTTTATTTGGGGCTCACAGTTTCAGTTCATTGGTAGCTAACTCCATAGTTCTGGGCTCAGATGATGTAGAACAGTATAGTGTAGGAAACCAGTTCAGGATATGGCAATCAGGAAGGGGAGGGAGAGGGGCAGGGGAAGGAGAGAGATGTACTTAGGGCATAAAATATACACCCCAAAGGTGCACTCTCAGTCACCCGCTCCTTGCAACCACAGCCTACCTTCCTACAGTTATCACCCAGTTAATCCATATCAGTGGATTAAGCCACCGATTATGTTCCACTTCTCAATCATTTCACCTATGAAAATTTTTGCATTGTCTCACACATGAACTTTTGGGGGGACATCTCATAACTAAACTATAAAAGTGAATAAATACATGATTCTTGGGTGGAAGAGCAGTCTAGTCAATTTCTTTTCTTCCTTTGTGTTTGATTTTGCAGTACTGGGAATTGAACCCAGGTCCTCATGCATGCTAGGCAAATACTCCACCACTGGGCTACCTATCCCAACCCCCAATTTCTAAAGATCTTTTAAAGTTTTGGTACTCAAAAGAATCTTGTGTGTGTGTGTGTTAAAAGTTTTACTCTAAAACTAAGATACCAGTGATTATGGAAGAATATCTAATGTATCTGATGTTAATATACAAGTGTTTAAACACTGTAACTTGTAATCTACTTTGCCAAAGCCTCTAATATCATTTTTTTTCTTAAAGGTAATTTTAAAATCTGTTGATAGTGACACACATAGTCTTCTGAGCTTTTGTGCATTTATGGAATACCTTAGAGATACTGAGAGAAAAATAAAATTAGTTTTTAACAGTTTGGACACAAATGACGATGGTTTGTTTTTGTTTCATTTTGTCTTGAACAGTTAGCAAACATGTTTTAATAAAGGTTTATTATTAGATATAGGCTTTCTGGAAAGCTACTACAAATCTGATTCTGTCATTTGTTTTGCTGTTAGTTCTTGTAAGGAATATTTTTAAGTATGGTAGTTTTTATTTAATACTATCTCTCAAAAACATAAAACACCAGGAAAAGCCTCTACACTTTGAACAATATGTTCTTTAGCTAAGGATCTGAGGGACATTTATTACTATTTGGTAAAGTTTTTACATGATTAAAGTTCCATATGTCAGTGGTGGTTAAATTGTATTTCCAGAGATAAGTGTGTTCTAGACAGAAGAAATAGCTCACTGGGAGGTTTTGGTCCTGAAGAACTGGGGGAAGCAAAGGAAGCCAGAAGCCCAGAGCAAAGGGAAACAAAGTAGAAGATGAGGCTGCAAAGCAGCACAGGCAAGATTTTGTAAGGTCTTGTGGCCTGGGAAGGTGCCCAGACTTTAGCCTAAATGATAATGAGAAGGGAAAATAATACCATTAGATTTGTGTGGAGCATTAATTTGTATCTGAGTAATAATGTAACAGTTGTGCTGGAAATAATGATTTATGAGATATTTGAAAGACATTTAGGCGTGGAATATATTCATGACTGAATGTGGACGACAAGGGAAAGAGGAAGAGTGATTGGTTTGAGCAATATTGGAGAGTGACGGTATTTATTGATACAATAAATATCAGTAGGAGGGGCTGAGGATATAACTCAAGTTGATAGTGTGCTTGCCTCAGATGCACAAGGCCCTGTGTTCGATCCCTAGCAAGTATCACAATAAATAAATAAATAAATAAATAAATAAATAAATAATCATGTAGGCTCTCTAGTTTTGTCTTTGTCTTGATCAATAGAAAAAATAATTGAAATATTGCATTTATGTTTCATGGAATATTGCAATAATCCATCAAATACAATTTATCTTATATGTTTTCACACTTTCTAGTTGATCCTTATTTTCTTTATTTCTTTAAATGAGTGATTGATATCGCAGAAGTTATTGATGCTTTCAAGTTGATAGGTGTAACTATTTTTGAAAAAGATGCCATGAAAATTATTGAAAGGTATATATATATATATATATATATATATATATATATATATATATATATATATAGAGAGAGAGAGAGAGAGAGAGAGAGAGACATACATACATACATTTACATTCTATTGTATTAGTTATTGTCCATTATTTATCAATACCACATGGTTTAATTACCATGTCCTTATAATACAGGTCTGCTATAGTTTGGATTTTGAAAGTCCCCAAAGGCCCACATGTTGAAGGCTTGCTTTATCCTTAGCCCCTAGCACTACTGGGAGGGGGTGGAACCTTTAGAAGGTGGGGTCTAGTAGAAGGAGGTTAGATCACTGGGGGCATGCCTTTGAAGAAGATATTGGGATCCTGATTCTTTCCTGTCCCTGCTTCCTTACTACCATGTAGTGAACAGATTTGTACCATCAAGTACTCCTGACCGTGATGTACTGCTTTGCTGCAAACCTAAGAGCTAATAACCAAAAGGTAATCTTGGAATGAAACTTCCAAAGCTGTGAGCCAAAAATAACTGTATCCTCATTTTTAAATTATATATGTATAAACTAATAATTGAACCTAGGGTTGAACTAAGCTACATCCTCAACCCTTTTTATTTTTTATTTTCAGACAGGATCACACTAATTTGCTTTGGGCCTTCCTAAATTGCTGAAGGTGGCTTTGAACTTGTCATCCGCCTATCTCAGCCTCCTGAATTGCTGGGATTACAGGTATGCACCCCCAGCAAATCCTTTCTTCTTTAAGTTGATTATTTCTGGTATTTTGTCACTTTGACAGGAAACTAATTAACGTAATATCTTTATAATCTCTTTAGAATTAGGGTCCTGTCTTACTTTCTTAATCTTCAATAGCATCAGTCCTATTCTTGGTTCTTCATTCTTATGATCTTATATACTTTCATAAATTATATATAAATTTTAGAACCAGCCTGTTTAGTTACATACACATAAGCATACACAGACATATACTCCCTTTTTGGATTTTGATTATAATTTATTAAATGTGTTGATTGATTTGCTCGTGAATTGGCAAATTTATAATATAAAGTATTCTCTCATAAATATTACATTTTCATTTATTTAGATTTTTTTAACATGTGCACTTATTTATTGTAAAAGAAAAAAGAAATAATGACAGTGCCAGGGGATGACTGGCTACCATCCTCCTAGCACACAACAGCACAGTCACAGGGGAGTCAGACACTTGAGTTCTGGAGACATGGGGGTGCACCAGGGACAGCCGAGGCCAAGCCACTTTCTAGATGTTCACTGGATGGTGTACTTGTCCCACTTCTCTTCAGGGTCATAGGGATCCCAGCAGCTGGCAGGGAAGATGTGCTTGTTCTTCTCATACCAGCTCCTCAGCACACCTTTCCTGCATGAGACTCATGCTTCTCTGTGGTGAGCCGCTTCTGCCGTTTCTGCAGATTATGGTCGCCATTACAAGATGGCGCTGGCTCCGCTGTGGTCTGTGACAAACAATTTCTTATCTGGGAAAGTTGGCACATGATTTTTCACCACCCTGTGAGAAAGTTCCACGCGGCAGCTTTGCATTGGGGCTTGGGATGCTTTATTAAGGCTGGGAGGGGCACCCGAGAAGGAGAAGAAGAAATATCCAGGGACCTGAATAAAACTGTTGAGAGAAGATTCTCGAGTTGCGTCTTCCTTGCGGGCAAGGGGTCGCGACAAGTGGCGCCGAGACCCGGGAACCAGAACTTTCAACAGTCAGGGGTGGTGCACCGGTTAGTCCCAGGTAAGTGGGATCCGCGACCAAAGCGGGGTTAGTCCCAATAAGTGGGATCCGCGATCAAAGCGGGGTTAGTCCCTAGTAAGTGGGATCCGCGACCAAAGCGGGACAGCTCCTCTGTAATGAAAGAGAGAGCCTTATATTTTATTGCAGCTGCACTGTGTACTTTCGCTCCTACTTTCGCTTTCTTTTTTTTGTGCTTTCTTTGTTGTTGCGTCATGGGTGCCGCATCTTCAAGTCCGCTTCTCCTGGCCCTAGATGGCCTGTTACGTTCCAAGGGACTGGAAGTGAAACATAGTACTTTACAGAGATTTTTACAGAAGATAGATATCGCTGCACCGTGGTTTGCATTTTCGGGCAGCCTTACTGTGCCTAGTTGGGATAAATTAGGCAAAGATCTTGACTTTGCTTCTGAGCAGGGCATATTAGAGGGTGGGGTGATACCCCTTTGGAAAATGGTCCGTAGTTGCCTTACAGATGATAGATGTCAGGAAGCACTTACTAAAGGACAGGAGGTTTTAGAGCGATTGCATGAGGAAAAATCGGAGATGGCAGAAAGTGAAGCGACTCGGGAGGATGGGAGTGTGCAGAGCATGAGACGGGGGAGGAAACGGTTGTATCCAGATCTCAGTACGCTGCGTACACCCCCATGCGAAAGTGGGTCAGAGGAGGAGGAGGATGAGGAGGAAGAGCTCGAGAGGCTGTCTCGTCAGCTAGGGAGTTTAGCTGTAGGAGAAGGGAACACAGATAAGCAAGGGCTCAAGAAAAGCGATCCCCCGGATCCACCGCCGGATGGCGGGGGCGTTTCGGGAAGAGCTTTCCATGCCCAAACATGGAGGGCTGTTCACGCTGAGATGGGTCTTGCTTATCCAGTTTTTCAGGATGACAACAGGGGAAGAGTCCATGAACCCTTAGATTTTAAAATTGTGAAGACCCTGGCGGAGTCTGTACGCACTTATGGGGTGGATGCCGCCTTCACGCTGACTCAGGTGGAAAATCTGTCTAGATACTGTATGACTCCCTCTGATTGGGCTAGCCTTGTTCGGGCTTGCGTTTCCCCGGGTAAATATTTGGACTGGAGAGCATTCGTGCTAGAGGGCGCAATAGAGCAGGCCGCCCAAAACCATGCAGCGGGACGCCCCCATTGGGACAAGGATATGCTCTTGGGACAGGGTAGATTTGCAAATCAACAGACAGGATTTCCTCTTGAGGCATATGATCAAATTAACAATATTTGTATTCGGGCATGGAAGTCGCTTCCAAATAGAGGAGAGGTGTCTGGCAATTTGACCAAGATTCTACAAGGCCCTACAGAACCTTTTTCAGATTTTGTAGCAAGGATGGTGGATGCTGCTGGAAAGATTTTTGGGGATCCTGATAGAGCCATGCCCCTTATCAAGCAATTGGTCTTTGAACAATGCACCAAGGAATGTAAAGCGGCAATCACTCCTTATAAAAATAAGGGCATAGAAGCATGGATGAAAGTGTGTAGAGAGATTGGAGGACCTCTAACTAATGCAGGTCTTGCAGCTGCTGTCCTTCGGGTGGCAAAAGGGGGCAATCCTGGTGCCGGAACATGCTTCCATTGTGGTCAGCCCGGTCATTTCAGACGTGAATGTCCTAAAAAAGATAATTTTACTGGACCCCCTCACGGTGGCCCTTCCAATGGCTTTCGTCAACCAGGGCTGTGTCCAAAATGTAAAAAAGGGAAGCATTGGGCAAAAGAGTGTAGATCAATGAGGGACATCCATGGACAGCCTATTTCAGCTGGGCCAAAAAACGGCCGAAGGGGCCCCCGACCCCAGGGCCCACAAATATATGGGGCAATGGAGAATGTCACACCCAAACCCGAGACATGGCCATCTCTACGCCATCCCATGAGACGCGGAGAGCCACTACAGGTGCCGCGGGATTGGACCTCTGTTCCACCTCCAGACTCGTATTAACACCTAAGATGGGAGTCCAATTGGTGGAAACTGAGTTCAAAGGGCCTTTACCGCCTGGCACTGTAGGTTTGCTAATTGGACGTGCATCTTCTACTTTGCAAGGTCTTCATGTCTTTCCTGGAGTTATTAGCCCTGATACTGTAGGGACAATAAAAGTTATGGTGGAAGCTCCAAGGGGCATTGTATCTATTTCCCCAGGAGATCGGATTGCCCAATTGTTACTTCTACCCAGCCTGCATACCCGCTTTTCTGCTGATTCCTTTTCAAGGACAAGTGATGAGATTGGAGTTACTGGAGGGAATTCTGTTTATTTGTCCTTAGATATGAATGACCGTCCTACTTTAAACTTAACCATAGAAGGCAAATCAATTTTGGGATTGCTCGATACTGGAGCAGATCGTAGTATAATTGCACAAAAGGACTGGTCAAAGGGGTGGCCGGTGCAGCTCTCAGATCAATCACTGAGAGGTTTGGGATATGCCCAAGCCCCTCAAATCAGCTGTAGACATCTATCTTGGAAGGACCCAGAAGGACACAATGGCACTTTTCAGCCTTATGTACTTGATTTACCTATCTCTTTATGGGGTCGTGATCTGATGAAAGACATGGGGTTCACTCTTAGTAATGACTATTCCCCGGCGTCTCAACAGATTATGCAAAATATGGGGTATAGGCCAGGTCTAGGACTAGGAAAACATCTACAGGGGCGTAGGCATCCTGTGCAAGGTCATCAAAAGCTTAACAGATTTGGTCTGGGTTTTTCCTAGGGGCCACTGGGGCTCAAATACCCATAACATGGCTCACCGAGGAGCCTGTTTGGGTGCCTCAGTGGCCTCTTCCCTCGGTTAAATTGGCAGCAGCCCATAATTTAATCAAAGAACAACTGGACTTGGGTCACATCCAACCTTCCACTTCTCCATGGAATACTCCCATATTTGTTATTAGGAAAAAATCAGGAAAGTGGCGCCTACTGCATGATTTACGAGCAGTTAATGCTCAAATGCAACTTATGGGGCCCATTCAAAGAGGGCTGCCTCTGCTCTCCTCTATTCCTCAGGGCTGGCATATTATTGCTATTGACATTAAAGACTGTTTCTTTTCTATTCCTTTGCATCCTAAAGACTCACAACGTTTTGCTTTCACCCTTCCCTCGTGTAACCACGAGGAGCCAGATCTTAGGTTTGAGTGGGTAGTGTTGCCGCAGGGAATGGCTAATAGTCCCACGATGTGCCAGATGTATGTGGGGAAGGCACTCGCACCTCTCAGACATAAGTATTCCTCCATCAAGATCATTCATTATATGGATGATGTGTTATTGGCCGCTAAGTTAGAGCAGATAGTTAATGAGGCCTATAGAGACTTAGTAAAGCTGTTAGCTCAATATGGGCTACATATCGCACCTGAAAAGGTTCAAACGGGGAATTCTATTGAGTATTTGGGAGCAATCATTGGGCATGACAAATTGAAACCACAAAAAATCACCATAAGAACTCAGGATCTCCAAACTCTGAATGATTTTCAAAAACTGCTGGGAGATATTAATTGGATAAGGGGATATTTACATATTCCTAATGGTGTGCTCCAGCCTTTGTATGCTACCCTTAAGGGTGATCCAGATCTTGCTTCTCCTCGTAGCCTCACCAAAGAGGCCAGGGCAGCCCTTATAACAGTAGAAGAAGCTATACAACATGCTACTCTATGCAGGCTCCGCAGTGATAAACCTTTCCAGTTATGTGTGCTTGCCACTATGCGGCAGCCTACTGGAGTACTGTGGCAAGATGGGCCTTTACTATGGATCCACCCACATATATCCCCAGGAAAATCTTTAGAATACTATCCTGATGCTGTTGCAGCGTTAGCACTTAAAGGGATCCACCAAAGCATTCAATTTTTCGGACAATCACCTTCTTCTCTTATTATACCCTATACTAAGGCTCAGCTTAATGTTTTGTGTGCTACTCTAGACAACTGGGCTATTCTATGTTGCTCGTTTCAAGGGGATATTGATAATCATTACCCTTCCCATCCATTACTCCATTTTGTTAAAGAACATCCCATCATTTTCCCTAAGGTAACTTCACCCAACCCAATTCCGGGGGCTGTTAATATTTTCACTGATGGTTCCAAGTCTGGAATGGGAGCTTATGTAATTAATGATTCTCCCCCTGTTCAGCATCAATTTGCTCCTGGTAATCCACAATGGGTTGAACTGCAAATTGTTATTGAGGTTTTTAAACAATGTTCTTTTCCTTTTAATCTTATCTCGGACTCCATTTATGTGGTACAAGCACTCAAAGTCCTGGAGGCCGTGGGAGCTATTAGTAATGCCCATAATGTATCTGCTTACTTTAATCAGCTTCAACAACTTATCTGTAGCCGCACTGCTCCTTTTTATCCAATGCACATACGGGCTCACACCTCTCTTCCTGGTCCGTTATCACAGGGTAATGCCTGTGCAGACTCAGCCACTAGAGACCAGTTGATATGCTTGGCTTCCTCCTTAGAGGGGGCTAAATTATTTCACCAGAATTTCCATGTTAATGCTTTAACGCTGCGCAGGCGTTTTTCCATTTCAAGAGCGGATGCTCGTCAGATAGTATTACAATGTCCCCATTGTGTCACATTTCTTCATCCCCCTACTTATGGAGTGAACCCACGGGGATTGAAGCCATTGGTTGTCTGGCAAATGGATGTGACGCACATACCTGACTTTGGTAACCTCAAGTATGTACATGTTTCTGTTGATACGTGCTCTGGAGTTATTCATGCCTCTGCTTTGTCGGGAGAGAAGGCACGTAATGTTATTACTCATTGCCTAGAAGCATGGGCAGCATGGGGTGCTCCTGCATCCCTTAAGACTGATAATGGACCTGCTTATACTGGCAAACAATTTACATCCTTTTGTTCTACCATGGGAGTGCAGCTTACTCATGGTCTGCCTTACAATCCTCAAGGACAAGGCATTGTTGAGCGTGCTCATCGCACCTTAAAGGAAACTTTACAAAAACAAAAAGGGGGAATAGGAGCTGAACACACTCCTAAAGAACGCCTGTCCTTAGCTCTCTTTACCATTAATTTTTTAAATTTGGATATTCATGGTCACTCTGTGGCCGATAGACATGTGTCCCCTCAGCCCTCTGTGATTGGCTATGTTAAGTGGAAGGATGTTCTTACGGGCCAATGGAACGGCCCCGACCCCGTGCTGACATGGGCACGAGGATCTGTATGTGTTTTTCCCCAGGATCGCACGGAGCCGTTGTGGGTCCCTGAACGTCTGACAAGAAGAGTCTTGACATCAACCGACCAACAACAAGAGATACCACAGCAACCCTGTGATGAGGATCTTCACTCTGCTACGTGCTCTGGTTCTGGTGCTGGTGCCGATGGCACAGACGACACCAATGCAGTGGTGGGCAGTGGCACGGGCTTGGCCAATGCCGATGCCGGTTCATGGTAGTTCTAGTGTCCTCCCCACTCTTTTCTCTACCTCATGTGAGATGTCTGCTCCCTGTGCCTCTCCTAGAGGGGACGTGGAGAGCATTTTTAATCAATCTCAGGTTAATCTCACAGGAGTTTTTTGTTTCAGCCTTGGAAACGCTAATTGCATCAGCCTTAAGACCAAAAATTTGACTAACTGGGAGGATCCATTGCGGTCCAATCAGGTCTCAGGGAGTATTATTAATGCCGTACTGAGCCAAGTAGTTTCAGGGAAGCAATTAGGTTCAGGGACCCCTGTAAATAGCTCTGCTTTTAACATAACTACCTTGGCTATGATCTCCAAGGTACTAATCCCAGTGCCTCCTTCTTCTAATAGTACTTACAATGCCACTCATTTTAAGGCCTCTCCTTACTGTACCCCTAATCTTGGTTTCCCCCCAACATTTACGCCTTGTCAGGATCATTCTTGGGAGAGACTTCAAGTTGCTAAGGGTTTCTCTTTTTCCCCCTCTCTTAAGAGGTATGTTTATAACTTTAACCATAGTGCCAACTCCTCTACAGGAGTAGGTTGGTCCTGGTTTCAATGGCTGATTTTCAATGAGAAGGGGGCTTCAGCTGATATTTCTGCATTGGCTCAATTGCTGGGAGTCAGAAGCTGGCTGGCTAATGTTTCTGGTACTGTTCGCGAGAGTGAACGGGGTAATAGACTTACATCTGTTTCGTTCAACTCTTTGCTATATAATGCCACATTGCCCCCTGCGATGGTCTGCGTCCAATCCCCATTCTTGCTCCTTTTGACTAATGACACCTCGTCAGGGATGCTGGATTGTTCTAGTGTTACCTGTCTCTTATCTGAGTGTTGGAATGGTTCTTGGACTGTAGCAGTGGTTATGAAAATTCCAACCTTTGTCCCAATCCCAGTCACTGCGGACCCAGATAAATTCCCCATTGTTGAGCTACTTAGAGTCCGCAGGGATTTTGGAATTACGGCAGCTATAGTGACAGCTGTGGCAGTGTCTGCTGCTGCAGCGGTTACGGCCGGAGTGGCCATGGCCAGTCAAGTACAAACTGCTGCCACCATTAATCAAGTTGTTCAACAAACTTCTACCATACTTGAGTCCCAAAATTCAATTAATCAACATATTTTGTCAGGGATTTTAGCTGCCAACCAAAGAATAGATTTACTCCAAGCTCAGGTAGAAGAATTGGCCGACTTGGTGCTTTTGGGTTGTGTTGACCAACGTGCACATTTATGTATAACCTCTGTCAGATTTAATGATTCCAGAAATGCCTCCCGCATCATCGGAGAGTATCTATCCGGAACCTGGTCCATGGCAGCAGAAAACTTGATCCAGTCTCAACTAACTCAGATTGCTGTTTTGAATAGTACCCGTGTCGAACCAGTGACTTTGGGTCAATTCACCGATTGGATATCTTCTGCTTTTTCCTTCTTCAAAGAGTGGGTGGGGGTAGGCATTTTTGGTGCAATGTGTTGCTTCAGTGTTGTACTTTGTTTGTGGCTTCTCTGTCGCCTTAAAACTCGCCATGCACAAGAAAAGGCTATGATCATACAAGCTCTTGCAGCTTTAGAAAATGGCAACTCGCCTCAAGTCTGGCTTGCGCATCTTAAGCAGTAAACCTTTGTCATGGTCGTTACACCCCAAGTTATTATAACATTGCACTGGGATCGACATGACTTTCCTTGTTATTCTCTTAGTGTTGGAAAGCCCTTGCACTCTGCCGGTCTTACTGCCATTGCACGCAGATGGGTTTCCACACTAGTGCTTTTCTATCGCCTTGAAGTCCGTGCCTTTCTTTCAGGGTGCTGTCAACTTGTTTGTCGTTATAAACAGCCACAGTTCAGCCTCAGCTATCCCCCTTCGTCCACCATCGTCACGATACAGGATGCGAGGCAAGGCACTGCACTTGAGTGATCCTTGAAGAGGACCTCAAGGAGAGCATGTCCTATTGCATGCGGGTTAGACTCGTTCACGCCCCGCCCCACGAAAAAAGGCGTCGGCTGATATGGCCTCAGATCTGGGGAAGGGCCCTCCTTGGGACTGAGCCATACTATGCAGCCACTTCTGCACAGTGGGATAGGACCTCTACTCTCGCCTGTATTGTTTTAATAAAATAGAAAAGGGGGAACTGTGGTGAGCCGCTTCTGCCGTTTCTGCAGATTATGGTCGCCATTACAAGATGGCGCTGGCTCCGCTGTGGTCTGTGACAAACAATTTCTTATCTGGGAAAGTTGGCACATGATTTTTCACCACCCTGTGAGAAAGTTCCACGCGGCAGCTTTGCATTGGGGCTTGGGATGCTTTATTAAGGCTGGGAGGGGCACCCGAGAAGGAGAAGAAGAAATATCCAGGGACCTGAATAAAACTGTTGAGAGAAGATTCTCGAGTTGCGTCTTCCTTGCGGGCAAGGGGTCGCGACACTTCTCCACAGTGGCATCGCTGAGTAGCCGCACATTATCATGAACATAAAAGTTGAAGAGCGGCCCAATCCTCCCATGTAATGAGGAAGTCATAGAAATTGTGATGATGGGAAAAAATTAAGTCCTCCCTGATGTAAATGAGCTGCTCCACCCCTGCTGACCTCAGTGAAAGCAGTTTCAACAGTGTGACCTGAGCTCACTGAAGTCTTTATGCAGGATCTCAAGTGCCTTCTGGAGGAACTGCTGCATTGTATTGCCCTTTTACATTTTGACTGTCTGCCGGTGTCCAGAGCCATCCCAGTAACTCAAGGTGATTTCAATCTCTTCACTCCTTTTTTTTATTTTTTTATTGTTGGTTGTTCAAAACATTACATAGTTCTTGACATATCATATTTCACACTTTGATTCAAGTGGGTTATGAAATCCCATTTTTACCCCGTATACAGATTGCAGAATCATATCAGTTACACATCCATTGATTTACATGTTGCCATACTAGTGAATGTTGTATTCTGCTGCCTTTCCTATTCTCTACTATCCCCCCTCCCCTCCCCTCACCTCCCCTCTTCTCTCTCTACCCCCTCTACTGTCATTCATTTCTCCCCCTTGTATTATTTTTCCCTTTCCCCTCACTTCACCTCGTATGTAATTTGTATAACCCTGAGGGTCTCCTTCCATTTCCATGCAATTTCCCTTCTCTCTCCCTTTCCCTCCCACCTCTCATCCCTGTTTAATGTTAATCTTCTTCTCATGCTCTTCATCCCTACTCTGTTCTTAGTTACTCTCCTTATATCAAAGAAGACATTTGGCATTTGTTGTTTAGGGATTGGCTAGCTTCACATAGCATAATCTGCTCTAATGCCATCCATTTCCCTGCAAATTCTATGATTTTGTCCTTTTTTAATGCAGAGTAATTCTACATTGTGTATAAATGCCACATTTTTCATCCATTCATCTATTGAAGGGTATCTAGTTTGGTTCCACAGTCTTGCTATTGTGAATTGTGCTGCTATGAACATCGATGTAGCAGTGTCCCTGTAGCATGCTCTTTTTAGGTCTTTAGGGAATAGACCGAGAAGGGGAATAGCTGGGTCAAATGGTGGTTCCATTCCCAGCTTTCCAAGAAATCTCCATACTGCTTTCCAAATTGGCTGCACCAATTTGCAGTCCCACCAGCAATGTACAAGTGTACCCTTTTCCCCACATCCTCGCCAGCACTTGTTGTTGTTTGACTTCATAATGGCTGCCAATCTTACTGGAGTGAGATGGTATCTTAGGGTGGTTTTGATTTGCATTTCTCTGACAGCTAGAGATGGTGAGCATTTTTTCATGTACTTGTTGACTGATTGTATGTCCTCCTCTGAGAAGTGTCTGTTCAGGTCTTTGGCCCATTTGTTGATTGGGTTATTTGTTCTCTTATTGTCTAATTTTTTGAGTTCTTTGTATACTCTGGATATTAGGGCTCTATCTGAAGTGTGAGGAGTAAAATTTGTTCCCAGGATGTAGGCTCCCTATTTACCTCTCTTATTGTTTCTTTTGCTGAGAAAAAACTTTTTAGTTTAAGTAAGTCCCATTTGTTGATTCTAGTTATTAACTTTTGTGCTATGGGTGTCCTATTGAGGAATTTGGAGCCCGACCCCACAGTATGTAGATCGTAGCCAACTTTTTCTTCTATCAGATGCAAAGTCTCTGATTTGATATCAAGCTCCTTGATCCATTTTGAATTAATTTTTGTGCATGGTTAGAGAAAGGGATTCAGTTTCATTTTGTTGCATATGGATTTCCAGTTTTCCCAGCACCATTTGTTGAAGATGCTATCCTTCCTCCATTGCATGCTTTTAGCCCCTTTATCAAATATGAGGTAGTTGTAGTTTTTTGGATTGGTTTCTGTGTCCTCTATTCTGTACCATTGCTCCACCCGCCTGTTTTGGTACCAGTAACATGCTGTTTTTGTTACTATTGCTGTGTAGTATAGTTTGAAGTCTGGTATCACTATACCGCCTGATTCACACTTCCTGCTTAGCATTGTTTTTGCTATTCTGGGTCTTTTATTTTTCCATATGAATTTCATGATTGCTTTCTCTATTTCTACAAGAAATGCCATTGGGATTTTGATTGGCATTGCATTAAACCTATAGAGAACTTTTGGTAATATCGCCATTTTGATGATGTTAGTTCTGCCTATCCATGAACAGGGTATATTTTTCCATATTCTAAGATCTTCTTTTATTTCTCTCTTTAGGGTTCTGTAGTTTTCATTGTATAAGTCTTTCACCTCTTTTGTTAGGTTGATTCCCAAGTATTTTATTCTTTTTGAGGATATTGTGAATGGAGTGGTTGTCCTCATTTCCATTTCAGAGGATTTGTCGCTGATATACAGGAATGCCTTTGATTTATGTGTGTTGATTGTAAAGCCTGCCCCTTTGCTGAATTCATTTATTAGCTCTAATAGTTTCTTTGTAGACCCTTTTGGGTCTGCTAGGTATATAATCATGTCATCTGAAAATAGTGATAATTTAAGTTCTTCTTTTCCTATTTTTATGCCTTTAATTTCTTTCGTCTGTCTAATTGCTCTGGCCAGTGTTTCGAGAACTATGTTGAACAAAAGTGGTGAGAGAGGGCATCCCTGTCTTGTTCCAGATTTTAGAGGGAATGCCTTCAATTTTTCTCCATTCAGAATGATGCTAGCCTGAGGCTTAGCATAGATTGCTTTTACAATATTGAGGTATGTTCCTGTTATCCCTAGTTTTTCTAGAGTTTTGAACATAAAGGGATGCTGTACTTTGTCGAATGCTTTTTCCGCATCTATCGAGATGATCATATGGTTCTTATTTTTAAGTCTATTGATGTGGTGAATAACATTTATTGATTTCCGTATATTGAACCAGCCTTGCATCCCAGGGATGAATCCTACTTGATCATGGTGTACAATTTTTTTGATATGTTTTTGTATCCGAGTGGCCAGAATTTTATTGAGGATTTTTGCATCTAGGTTCATTAGAGATATTGGTCTGTAGTTTTCTTTCTTTGAAGTGTCTTTGTCTGGTTTAGGTATCAGGGTGATGTTGGCCTCGTAGAATGAATTTGGAAGTTCTCCCTCTTTTTCTATTTCCTGAAGTATCTTGAAAACTATTGGTATTAGTTCCTCTTTAAAGGTTTTGTAAAACTCTGCTGTATACCCATCCGGTCCTGGGCTTTTCTTAGTTGATAGTCTTTTGATGGTTTCTTCTATTTCCTCAATTGATATTGGTCTGTTTAAGTGGTCTATATCCTCCTGACTCAATCTGGGCAGATCATATGACTTAAGAAATTTATCGATGCCTTCACTATCTTCTAATTTATTGGAGGATAAGGATTCAAAATAATTTCTGATTATCTTCTGTATTTCTGAAGTGTCTGTTGTGATATTGCCTTTTTCATCCCGTATGCTAGTAATTTGAGTTCTCTCTCTTCTTCTCTTCGTTAGCATGGCTAAGGGTCTGTCGATTTTATTTATTTTTTCAAAGAACCAACTTTTAGTTTTGTCAATTTTTTCAATTGTTCCTTTTGTTTAGATTTCATTAATTTCAGCTCCGATTTTAATTATTTCTTGCCTTCTACTTTTTTGCTGTTGTTTTGCTCTTCTTTTTCTAGGATTTTGAGATGAAGTATGAGATCATTTATTTGTTGGTTTTTCCTTTTTTTAAGGAATGAACTCCAAGCAATGAATTTTCCTCTTAGAACTGCTTTCAATGTGTCCCATAGATTCCGATATGTTGTGTCTGTGTTTTCATTTATCTCTAAGAATTTTTTAACTTCCTCCTTGATATCTTCTATAACCCATTGATCATTCAGTAACCTATTGTTCATTCTCCAAGTGATGCATGATTTTTCCTTCCTTCTTTTATTGTTGATTTTCAGTTTCATTCCATTATGATCAGATAAGATGCATGGTATTATCTCTATTCCTTTATATTGTCTAAGAGTTGCCCTGTGACATAATATATGATATATTTTTGAGAAGGATCCATGTGCTGCTGAGATAAAAGTGTAACTGCTTGATGTTGGGTGGTATATTCTATATATGTCAATTAAGTCTAGGTTATTAATTGTGTTATTGAGTTCTATAGTTTCCTTATTCAACTTTTGCTTGGAAGATCTATCCAGTGGCGAGAGAGGTGTGTTGAAGTCTCCCATGATTATTGTATGGTGGTATATTAGACTCTTGAACTTGAGAAGAGTTTGTTTGATGAACAAACTTCACCATTGTTTGGGGCATACATATTTATGATTTTTATGTCTTGTTGGTGTATGGTTCCCTTGAGAAGTATGTAGTGTCCCTCTTTATCCCTTTTGATTAACTTTGGCTTGAAATCTATTTTATTTGATATGAGTATGGATACTCCTGCTTGTTTCCAAAGTCCATATGAGTGCTATGATTTTTCCCAACCTTTCACCTTCAGCCTATGTATGTCTTTTCCTATCAAATGTGTCTCCTGTAGGCAGCATATTGTTGGGTCTTGTTTTGTGATCCATTCTACTAGCCTGTGTCTCTTAATTGGTGAGTTTAAGCCATTAACATTTAGGGTTATTATTGAGATATGGGTTGTTCTTCCAGCCATATTTGTTTATTTATGTTACTAAACATGGTTTGTTTTACTCTTTGATTTTTCCCCCCTTTACTGTCCTACCTCCCACTGTTGGTTTTCATTGTTATTTTCCATTTCCTCTTCCTGTAATGTTTTGCCGAGGATGTTTTGAAGAGATGGTTTTTCTAGCTGCAAATTCTTTTAACTTTTGTTTATCGTGGAAGGTTTTAATTTCATCTTCCATCCTGAAGCTTAATTTCACTGGACACGCAATTCTTGGTTGGAACCCATTTTCTTTCAGTGTTTGAAATATGTTATTCCAAGATCTTCTAGCTTTCAGAGTCTGTGTTGAAAGATCAGCTGTTATCCTGATTGGCTTACCCCTAAATGTAATCTGCTTCCTTTCTCTTGTAGCTTTTAAAATTCTCTCCTTATTCTGTATGTTGGGCATCTTCATTATAATGTGTCTAGGTGTGGATCTCTTATGATTTTGCACATTCGGCATCCTGTAGGCTTCTAGGATTTGGGATTCTATCTCATTCTTCAAGTCTGGGAAGTTTTCTCGTATTATTTCATTGAATAGATTGCTCATTACTTTCATTTGGAGCTCTATACCTTCCTGTATCCCAATGACTCTTAAGTTTGGTCTCTTTATGTTATCCCATATTTCTTGGATGTTCTGCTTATGGTTTCTTAACAGTCTTGCTGAGCTTTCTATGTTCTTTTCAAGTTGAAATACTTTGTCTTCATTGTCTGATGTTCTATCTTCTAAGTGTTCTATTCTGCTGGTAGTATTCTCAATTGAGTTTTTAAGTTGGTTTATTGATTCCTGCATTTCTAGGATTTCTGTTTGTTTGTTTTTTATAACCTCTATCTCCCTGTATAGTTGGTCTTTTGCTGCCTGGATTTGTTTGTGTAATTCATTGTCGAAGTGATCTTTCATTGTCTGATTTTGCTGTCTAATGTCTTCCTTGAGACTCCAGATCATCTGAAGCATGTATATCCTGAATTCTTTATCTGACATTCCATCTGCTGCAGCTGTTACCTCTTCTAAAGTTGAGTTGACCTGCATTGCTTGTGGTCCTTTCTTTCCTTGTCTTTTCATATTGCTTGTGTTTCTTTCTGCTTGGTGAAACTGTTGTGTTTTTGAAAAATTTTCCCCCTATATATTTATATTGCTCTTGTATAGTTGAAAAGTCTACCTTGCAGGGTTGGGTGGCAGTCTGCTTACCTTGCAGGCGCGGGCGGCGGCTCTGCTCTGCCCCTCCTCCAATTGGTGTGATGTGTCTACCACGCCCACGGATCCCTGGGCCTTTTCTGCCATTCGGTCGCATGCCTGCCTACCTTGCAGGCACGGGCGGCGGCTTTGCTCTGCCCCTACTCCAATTGGGGTGACATGACTACTGCGCCGGTGGGCCGCTGGGCCTGTCCTGGGCGAGGGCAAAAGCTCTGCTCTGCCCCTACTCCAATTGGGGTGACGTGTGTACCATGCTGGCAGGCCACCGGGCCTGATCCGCTGGTCGGTTGCAGGTCTCCCTACCTTGCAGGCGCGGGCGGCGGCTCTGCTCTGCCCCTCCTCCAATTTGTGTGACTTGTCTACCACACCCGCGGTCCAGTGGGCCTGTTCCGGGCACAGGCAAAAGCTCTGCTCTGCTCCTACTGCAATTGGGGTGACGTGCCTACCACCCCGGCTGGCCGCTGGGCCTGTTCCACCGGTCGGTCACAGGTCTGCCTACCTTGCAGGAACGGGCGGCGGCTCTGCTCTTCCCCTACTCCAAATGGGGTGACGTGTCTGTCATGCCGGCAGGCCACTGGGCCTGTTCCGCTAGTTGGTCGCAGATCTGCCTACCTTTCGGGCGTGGGTGGCAGCTCTGCTCTGCCCCTACTCCAATTGGGGTGACGTGTGTACCATGCCGGCAGACTGCTGGGCCTGATCCGCCGGTCTGTTGCAGGTCTGCCTACCTTGCAGGCGCGGGCGGCGGCTCTGCCCTGCCCCTCCTACCATGCCCGTGGACCGCTGGGCCTATTCTTCTGGTCGGTCGCAGCTCTGCCTACCTTGCGGGTGTGGGTGGCGGCTCTGCTCTGCCCCTACTCCAATTGGGGTTACTTGACTACCACACCGGCGGGCCGCTGGGCCTGATCCGGACGCAGGTGAAGGCTCTGCTCTACCCCTACTCCAGTTGGGGTGACGTGTGTACCACACTGGCAGGCCACTGGGCCTGATCCGCCGGTCTGTCGCAGGCCTGCCTACCTTGCAGGTGTGGGCGGCGGCTCTGCCCTGCCTCTCCTACCATGCCCGCAGACCACTGGTCCTGTGCTGCCGGTCGGTCGCAGGTCCGCCTACCTTGCGGGCTCCGGCAGCGGCTCTGCTCTGCCCCTCTGGCTTGATGATAAAGTGAGAGAGACTCGGGTGTTTGTGACTCACTTTCTTTACCAGGAGACCAACTGTTTCTGTCGCCGCTGGTATTGATGAAGTTCTCTCCTCCGCCACTTTCTGATGACATCAGATCTCTGCCATGTTGGTATCCCATGCGAATGGCAGCATTTCATTCCCTTTGCTGGGTGACCAAAGCAACAGGTGAGTCCTGACGGGCCCTCACAAGCCCCATCTCAGTCCTGTTGCCACTGCCTATGAAGGCTCGGTTGGTATTTACCTCCACAGTATTCAGCAGGACCCGGACTGAGAAGCAGTTTCCGTGGATTCTTTAGCCCTGGGCCAGAGCAGTTCCGGGAGCCGGAATTCGGCCGCTCCGTGCTTGGTGTATGTTCTGATAGGAGCAGGCTCCAAGAAGCAGTTTCCATGGGTTAATTAGCCCTGAGCCTGAGTAAGTTATCTGCCAGCCGCAGGCGAATGGCAGCCTGAAATTACCTGTTCTATGGCTGAATGAGCTGCAATCAGTCGAAAACAGGGATGGTGATGTCAGCTCTCCAAGATGGTGGCCGCTGGCTTCTTCTGTGGTCTGACCGGTGTGGAGAACCGAATTGGACCGCTTCCTTTCCCCATCTCAAACCCAGAATTCAGCACTTAGTATGGTGATTGCACAGCTGGCAGAAGCCCGCGGAAACTGCAGCACTGTATCTTTGCGTTGCTATCTCTTCATTTCCCAGCTCGCGCCGCAGACTCTAGCCATGGGGCGATTTGCTGAATAAGCAGCGTGACCCTCCATGTGGACAAATCTCTCGCGTTTGAGCCCCAGTAGCTGATCCTCGTGCAATGGAAATCCTTCCTCTAGGTTTTGGAGCACCCCAATTTTGCTGGAAATTCCTAACAAGATAGCTTTTAGCCTTTCTAACTCGTCATTCTCCCACACAGTGACGCCGTACATGGAGGTAATGCACTCCCTTCACTGCTATCTTAATCTCTTCACTCTTAATCTTCTGCTTGGCTTCCCACTCCTGCTGCACTCTTCCTGGAGATGATTTTCCTCCTCCTCCCCATCTCAGTCAGGCAAGAAGCTAGTGTCCACATCTGGGTTCTTCCCCAGTTTCCTTCTCTTTGTGGTGATCTCTTCCTTTTCGAGCTCCTCCTCATACATGGCCACCTCCTCCTCCTCTTTGCCTCCCTCCTCTTCTTCCTCCAAGGTGAAGGACCTGCTAGAGATCTTCCCCTTGGCCTCCTTCTTGTGCTCTTTCTCTCACAGCTTATCCAGCTTTAGCTGCAGCTCCTTTGCTCCTTCTTGGCCAGCTGCTTCTCCTGCTCCTTCACCAGTGCTTCCTGTTTAGCTTTCATGTCATTCAGGGTCACAAGACCCATGGTGCTGGACTTGAGCTCTGACTCACAGCATCATAGTGTGCAGAGAACTTCTTGTCAATGTTGGATTTCATTATGTTCTCCTCTACGATCAGCTGCTTCCTCTGCCCCATCGGCTCCTGCTGTTTTTCCTGTTTCATCATCAGATGCATGGTGCAGCCTGCCTCACTCAGGCGCCCTTGTACTGAGCTATGGCAGTGGCAGCGGTGGCTGCAGCAGCAACAACTGTGACAGGGGCCCTGCTAAATCCTAGATTTTTTTTAAACAGAAGGCATCAATACTGAAAAATGTCTATTGGGAGATTTCTCAGTGAAAGCAGTTTCAGCAATGTGATAAAGATGTGATCAGACTGCAGAGGGCTATTGAATGAAAGGGAGGTGAAGAGGTGAGGCCTGTTATTGTGTTTTATTGATTTAGAAATATGAGATAAAAAAGAGAACAATTAAGCACGTCTAAATGTTGTTTATTTTTTTAACGATAGGTGAGCTTTGAGGAAAAATATCTGTCAGAGAAGGACATGTTGCATGTGTTGCAGAGAAAGGAGGTGGCTTACAGCTGACTGGGAAGGGGTTGGAACCAACAGCTCAAGATTGTGTGTGTGTATGTGTGTGTGTGTGTGTTGAGGTGGAAAACTGCAGTTTACACATGGTAAATAGAGAAAACCTTGAAAGTGACATTTGAGTATATCTGAAGGAGGTGAGATGGAAGACTTGATGAATCCCAAGGGAAAGAGCTTTCTAGACAAAGAAAATATGAAGAGGTAGGTGCTGAAGTGCATTTGGAATAGAGTGAATGAAAAGAGGATGATAGGAGGTGTGTGACTGAAGAGGTAACAGGCCATATCACATGAGGTCTTGCAGGAAATTGTGAGGACTTTGACTTTTACTGATATATTATTGGATTACTTTAAACAGGTGTGTGACATGATCTAACTTAAGTTGTAACAGCCTCACTCTGGCTGGTGTATTGAGAGTAGCTAGGGTAAGGATGAAATTAAAGAAAGCAATTAGGACAGTTTTACAACACAGACAAAATTTGAGGGTGGCTTGTACTAGGATGGGAGAAGTAAGAACTGTATAGATTATTGATATATTTTGAAATGGCGACACAATTTACTTCTGGGTCATGTGTGTGATACAAAAGAGGGTAGTCGGGAGTTTTGATATAAGCACTTAGAATACTGGGGTTGCCATGTAGTGGGATGGACAGGACTGTGAGAGAAGCAGGTTTAGGACAGTGAATATCATAATCTAGTTTTGTTTTTGTTAAGTTTCAGATGCTAATCTGACATCTAAGTGAAAATGTCAAGTAAGCAACTTGAACTAAGAGTATGGAGTTCAAAGGAACACCCCAGTTAGAGATTTGTGAGTTGTGTACTTCCAGACAATCTTTAAAGCCATGAGACTGAGAGAGATGACCAGGGAGAGAATACAGTATACTGAGTCCTAATCTTTTCTAATGTTAAGAGACAGGAGATATGGGGAGAACCAGTCAAAGTGACCCAGAAGGAGCAACTAGAGAGAAGGAGAAAACAGTAGAATACTCTGTTCTAGAAGCCAAATACAGATAAGAATTTGGGAGGAGATAGTTCTCTCTGTCAAATAACTCTGATAAGCTAAGACAAGGGCAGGGGATAGACCACTGGATTTAACCCTGTTGAAGCCACTGGTGAAGTAATGGTGGTGAGAGAGCATAGTAGGTTCAAAAATGACAAGGAGAGATTGGAGACAACGTAGATAACTGTTGATGAAGTGTTGCTGCAAGGACAGATACCCAGACAGAGTGATAGTGGGGGATGTGGGGACAATAATCTTTTTGTTTTTGTTTGTTTATGATGAAACTGCTTGAGCACTCATGTTTTGGGGAGAATTGGGATGACCCAACTCTTTCAGCTACACCCTACCTTCTTATAATTAGCACCCAGTTAATCCCTATCAGAAATGAATGTTCTGATTAGGTGAAGGCTCTCATAACACAATCATTTAACCTCTAAACTTTCTTGCATTATCTCACACATGAGCTTTTGGGGGACACCTCAGAGCTAAACCATAACATCCTGTTTATGTTTTCTGGAAAACCCCTGAAAATTCCTGGGGACAGAGAAACTAGTGCAGTAGGCAGTGTGTATGCAAGAGCTTCACTTAATGACTATGTACCACAAGTCCTTATGTTGAATATTGATTTTGTATGTTAATTTTATACTGGCTTTGTATATTGGCTCCCCTATGTAAATTTATTGCATAATTGAAGCAAACATGCTTATTACTGTGGCAATACAAAATATGTATCTCATTCTGAGTTTAAATACCTTTTTGTCTTCAATATAAAAATGGTAATTGTCTTTTAGCTACAATGGACAAGGCAAGATATTTTCATTTTGGTTCTTAGTTTTTTGTTCTTCATATTTTAGTCAGTTTTTCCTCCTTTTCTCTTCACATATATATTGTTGATCTCCTCCACAATCACTAAGTATCCAACTGTCAGAGTGTAAGGATTGGTGGCCTGCTCTATCCCCTAGAAACAAATAGCTTTTTAATACCACTTATTTTTTGAAATCACTTTTGAATCTTCTCTTTCTGGACTATATTTAATTTGTTTTCTTTTCTGCTATCTTCACTCACATGCTGAATCCCATTGTTCTGGGATTTATTTTTCTTCTGTAATACTCATTATGTTAAATTTATAGAGCACATTCTCTGTCACTGTCTCAAAGCTAAACTGAATATGTTTTTTTTTCCAATATGTGCCCTGGTCTTTTGGTCACAGATTTTGTTAGGTTCCATCTTTTTTCCTCTGCTTACACAGACCATACTGATCACATGGTTAAGCGTCTCACAGCCACTTGTTAGCTATTTTCTCATTTTCTTAAAGAGTAGAAAACAAAGCAGTCAAATCTATGGCATGTTTGGCAGTGTCCCAAATCTAATGTGTCCCTGGAAACTGCAGAATTAAACAAAATGTACATGCTTTCTAAGGTGTCTGATCACCAGAACAGAATAGCACAGCTTCCTTTACAGGAGAAACTTGCAACACTTTTTAGACCTGTAACTCTCAAAGTTTTTCAAATTGTACTGTGACTCTTCAGAGTTCTTCTTCCCCTTTCAAAGGATCAGAGTTTAGAAACAAATAATGTGAAGATGGTGAGCCCTTTAGTAGAGATGGTGAAAGAGGGTGGTGTCATTTCTTTGTGGAGAGGAAATGGTATGAACATTCTCAAGATTGCTCCTGAGACAGGTGTTAAGGTCTGGTCATATGAACGGGTAAAGCCATATGCCCCAGACACTAATTAACAAAGAAAAGTCATTACATTGTATTTTTTAAAGAATCACTCATATTATTACAAAACAATGGGAAAGTTGTTAATGGCTATATTGTAATATTATTATAATGTCATTATTATAACATTAGTACTTATTTTACAAAAATTATTTTATTTTGTAAAAGTTCTTTTATTTTGTAAAAATTTATTCTAATTAGTTACACATGACAGTAGAATGCATTTTGACACACTGTACACAAATGGAGCACTTCTCTTTTCTCTGGCTTTACATGGTGCAGAGTCACACTGGTAGTGTGATCATACAAGTATATAGGGTAATAATGTCTTATTCCACCATACTTCCCACCTCCAAACCCCCCCTCCCCTCCACTCACACCACTCTGCCCAATCCAAAGTTCCTTCATTTCCCCCTTCCCCCCATTATGGATCAGCATTTGCTCATCAGAGAAACCATTCAGCCTTTGATTTGTGGGGGGTTATTTTCTTATAATACTGTTTTTAAGGACCTTCTTTTTGGTCAATATTTTCTGAATATAAGTTTAGATAATTTGAGATTTTACAGAGAAACTTCACAATAGTATACTAAAGTTCAGTGAATTCTACAGGAATATCAGTGAATCAAGGGAAATAAAATGAAGTAGTGGGCAGAGTAAAAACTTTATAGACAACAGATTTGTGTTTTAATTTTAGCTTAGTGTGTTCTAGCTGTGTGCCCTTGGAAAAGTTCCACATCTCTGAACTTCGGTTGTCTCATCCACAAAATGTGGAAATTATCTGTCAAATGGCCTGACATATAGGAAGCACTCAGTAAATGGTGGTTCTAGTATTACATTCAACATAGTACAGGATACTCTCTAAGGAGGATACAGAGGGACCCAAACTTGGTTGAGGGAAGGCTTCCTTGAGGAGGTTATGTTTACATGAAAAGCCAAAAAATAAGTGAAATTTTTTATCAAAACTCAGAAAATAGAATGTTCCAGGCAGAGGGAGCAACATGTCAAAAACTCTGAAGGTAAAAAAATAAAATAAAATAAAACAAGGTATGTTTGAGGTACTGAAAGAGGAGCAGTGTGGCTAGAGTAGAGAGAGTGGTTAAAAAATGACGTTGAAGAGGCAAGCAGGTAAAGTAGGAAAGGGGCAAGGTGTATGGACGGAAGTAAACTAGGGTGGTATGCAGGAGCCCAGGAAGCAGATGACAGTGAGGCCAGTGGAAACAGACCAGTGGAAAGATTGAAGATATTTAAGAAATAGAGTAGATAAAGTTTATTTATCTTATGGAGTGTGTGTGTGTGTGTGTGTGTGTGTGTGTGTGTGTGGAATGTAAGCTAGGGAGGGAAATTTCTAATTTGTTCATTGGTGACTGTTTATTGTAATAAGGAAGATCTGGGTAGACACATCCTCTCACAGGGCACCATTCACAGTATATGTACTTTTTGTGTTTGTTGTTAGAAAAATAACAATATCTATCTATCTAATTATCTATTTATCTATCTATCTTGGGGAAATGGGGAATTTTTATATCCAATTTGGAGCCTGTGGAGCTTGAGGTTCCTTTATCAGTGAGAAATATTCAGGTTACAGAAAGTGGCTTACATCATAAAGGAATTAATTTTCTGATATTATTGGAAGGCCCCTCAATGGAGTAGACTTTTGATGAGTCTTGGTTTAGGACTTCAAGAGTGTCACCAAAGACTCCATTGCCTCCTCTCTTCTGTCTGTCATGGACTGCCTTACCTCCAAATATCTCTCCTTTGTGGTTGAAGCTTCCAGGGGTTCATGTGACTGTGTTCATATGTAGAAGGAGAGCTGACTCTCCTTGTAGTTATCTAGGAAGACTTTCCTTTTTCTTTTTCCTTTTGGAGTGCTGGGGTTGGAACCCAGGGCTTTGAGCAGGCTAGGCAAGCACTTTACCACTGATCCCCACCCCTGTATCCTCCAAAGACTTTTAAGAAATGCCCCACCCAAATTTCCTTGGGTATTAATGATCCAGATTATGTCAGATGTCCATCCTTGAACTAATTACTATGTCTTAATAATAGGAGGCACTGTTTGTCTTGGAACAAGAAGTTAAAATAAAGACCACCGAGGCCAAGGAAGTATTCTGTTGAAATTTCTTTCTGTAAGGAAAGATTTATCATTAAAGATTTAAAAATAATTACCCCTTCTTCAGTTTCTATGTGGTAAGCAATTACACATAAAGTATTATTGCAGTCAATCCTCACAACAGTTTCAGAAAATAGGAACTGCTAGTGTACTAGTGACCAGGTTAGCAAAGACATTTGCCTTCATTTTCCAGGTGAAAAAACTGAATTACAGAACTGTTAAGTGACTTGCCAGATGTGGTGCTGCACACCTATAATCCTAGCTACTTGGGAGAATGAAGTAGGAGGATCATGATTTCAGAGCCATCCTAGGCAACTTAAGTGAGACCATGTCTCAAAATAAAAATTAAAAATGGATCAGTACATAGCTTAGTATAGAGTGCCCCTGGGTTATATCTCCAGGAAATTAGAAAAAGAAAGAAGGGGAGGAGGAGGAGGACTAAAGAAAAATTAGGTAACTTGTCCTGGAATACTAAGTGAGCAAGCCAAGTATGAAACCTGTTTTAGTTATCATGTTATGGTGAAACCATACTTTTGAAATGAAATGATTTCCTGCCTCTACTGGTAGGTGAGTCTGGAGTTTTTCTGCCTCTGCCCATAAGTTTGCAGGCCTACACAGCTGAGAAGTGTTGCCGCTCTTAATGTGGGCTGTGCCCTCCAGGGTTTCAGCAAACCCAAGCAGCTCACCATCAATTTCTCCTTCTTTGTGGGTTCTTGTCTCCTGAATTCAAAGAATGAAATACATATACCAGGATGAATGCCTGTAAGAACAGAATTTATTAAAGAATAGAAACAGGAACTGATTTCCGGCAATGCAAAAGGGAACCGATAGCAGGTTTTTTTCCATCTGACTGTGCTAATTTAAGGGTTTGTATAGAACTTGGGTCACTGGTATTGGTCCAAACTTATACTAATTAGGGATTGAAAAAAGCAGGAATGCTATTGGTCCACATTTATGCTAATTAGGGTTTGAAAATATACTAATGCTATTGGTCAATTCTTGAATTCAACTTCCATTCAGATATGCCCCACTTTCATTTTCATTTCAGGAAGTGGGAAGTTGAGATCATAGGACGGTGGTGGCAGCACTGTGTGCAGCTGGTTCTGCAGCAGTCCTCCATACCAAGCCTGGTGGGAGAAGGATGACAGGTCGGAGCACCTTGGCTCACTTGGCCTGTATGGGGGAGGGAGGTCCATGTGGCTGAAGGCTGTGCTTGCCACCCAACCTACCCGGGCTGCCACTCTGCTGCTCCACTACTCTGCTGCTGCTTCTTGGCAGGGACTAGTAGGCTGGCTACAGGGCTTTGCAGATGGTGAGCCAGGTCAATGGTGCCTCATTAAAATTTGACACAGTTGGGCTAGGAATGAAGCTCAGTGGCAAAGCACTTTGCCTATCATATTAAGAGGCTGTGGGTTTCTTTCGAGAAAAAAATAAAACGTGGACAAAGTTGTCATCAGAACTTATTGCATAAGATGTCAGTTTCCATCTCAGTGGTTTCTAGTCTCATTAAATGAATTCTTAACCATAATCAACACTTATTAGATGTCTACTATGTAACAAGATTATATTCTAGGTAAAAAGAGCTACAAGATGAAGTTTCTACTGTTAAAATTTTGAACTCTTATCTAATGTATATAACTTTATGTAGGTACTGGGTGATGTGCAGTACTTTTTAACTATAAATATTGGTAGTTAATAAATTCTATGGCCTTTCAGATTTCTGAATACTTATACAGTTTTGACCTCTTGTTTATGAAGAATAAAATGTTTCTTTCTGGGGAAGGAGTCAAGTTAGACATTGCTGAGAAACTTGCTTCTGCTTATTTGGCTGGTGCTACTTCACTGTCTTTTATTTTCCCCTTGGAGGTAAGTACTGTAGAAAAAAATATAATTTAATTGCTGTCTTTAATGAAAATTATATCTGAGTTTTTGAAGTGAACTCCTCACCAGGAAACTCAGAATATGCTTTGATTATTAGCAGTAATTATACAGCATAGGGAAAATCAATTGCTAGGGATGAATCTCCAGAGCCATGACATCTAAGCAAGCATTTCTGTTGCTGTTTTTGTTTTTCACATTTTCCTTCCAATGGAACTTAAAATTGTGGTCCTGCTTCCCTGCTGAAAAAAATTCAGTTGGGATTTTTGAAAGAAACCAGAATTACAATATTGAATCTTTTCATCTAGGAAAGAGAAGTCTTTCTCTTTCTCTCTCTTCTATTATATTTTTTGATAAAGTTATACTGAATTAAGATGGGTAAGTCTACAGGTAGCACAGATTGAGAAATAAGAGCCAAAGTTCAGTTTTGAAACTATTGATTGAATAAAAATGTTCATTGATTTTTATGGCAAGCATTGAAAACAAAATCTCTGTATGTCTGTGGCCATTCGCAGTGTGTGTGTGCATGCATGTGTGTGTGTGTGTGTGTGTGTGTGTGTGTGTGTGTGTGAAATCCTACTATGAGTTTATTAGGATACAAAGGTTGGAGATGGGTTTATAAGAACGTCTTTTTGGCTCCTTATTTTGGTCAATACAGTACCTGAAGCTATACTCTTACATTATTTGGATAGAAGAAATATCATTTAATTCAAGCAGGCACTATTTTCCACAAAGTTCAATTCAGAAATTTGGTAAAATATTTTAAGTACCGAATTTGTAAAATATGTTTATGTGAAGCTCAAGTATCCATAAATACACTGCCATTGAAAGTATAGCTTTACCTAAAATGCTATTATCTTTTACATTCTTTAATAATAGATGAACTCTAAGAGTCCACAATTTAAATTTAATTTAGCACAGAATGTTCTAGGTTGGATAGTTGATCAGTGATCTTATAACATTATTTTTTTACCACATTCAGGTTTGAAAAACTAATATGACCATAGGTAAAACCGGACACTACTGTAGGACATTGGATTGTGCCAGGAATATTTGGAAGCTTCAAAAAGCTAGAGACTTCTACAGAGACCTTGTTCCTAGTCTTCTTGCTGTCATACCATATGCAGGTGTAGCTGTTCCTGCTAATGAGGTGAGTTGGTTTCTATGATGGAGTAACATTAGAATTATTTTGTCTGCAATCATAATACAAGCTATAAACTTTTACCAAATCATACATTTAAGTCAGAGTTAATAGAAAATAAGTTTTTCATAGTCATTTTCCTGGCTTCTTTCTTCCTCAGGAATATATGCTAATTTCCTAAAAGTGTTGACCTCAGCCCTTCTTCTCTCCCTGCACATCACTGCTCTCCCTTGGTGACTCTATTATTGGCTTTCAATTCCAGACACTTAGAGATGTGGACTTTTCATTCATTTACTGATTGGCCAGTTCACCAAAGATATTAAGTGACATTGACTTGCTTTCTTTCTATCATCAGAAGTCTGTTTGACTTATTGTTACTTTTGTTCTGAGTTTCCTTTTGAGTAGTTTCTGGTAATAGTGATTATCTACTACAAATCAATTATAATCATTTGATTCTGAAAAAAAAGTAAGGGATGAATGTAAGTCTTATTTTGAAGGGTGAAGGGATGCAAAATGACAATGACCTGTTTTCTCTTTTAGTAGTGCTCTGTAGATGCTTCTGACAAACTATTAAACATGGCCTTCCTTATCCAGCTTCCTCCCTTTTTGGTATTCCTGAGTACCTCCCACTGCAGAGACATTTTGAATTTTACTAGTGGTTAGGGTAGTGGGTAGCATTGTGTACTCTGTTTTAGGATCATGGAGTCAGACTGCTGGAGTTTCTATTCCAATATTTATTTTAACCTCTCTGTGCCTGATTTCTCTCACCATAAAAAAAGGGATTTATTCATTCATTAAACAGTTATTGTTGCATGCACCAGGTTCTGTTCTAAGTACACCAAGCAAACAAACAAACAACAAAAAAAAATAAATAAAATAAAACAGGCATTCCTGGCCTTGTGGTTTTTATATTCTTTCATTTGGAGACAAATGATAACCATTTGAAACATAATATGTTAATGATAAGAGCTATGGAGAAAAAAACAAGACAGGGAAGGAGGATGGGTAGTATTAGAGACTGAAATTTTAGAGGATGGTTCAGGAGGATCTTCCTTAGAAGTTGACTTTTGAAGGTGTGAAGAAAGTGAGAGTCAAGACATGCATGTATCTACAAGGAGAACATTCAGGGTGAGAGCATATGCAGCTGGAGTGAAGAGAGCCAGAAAAGGCTATGGGAGATGGGGTCAGAGATCAAGTAGGAGGCTTGACTTAGCAGGGCCTAGTCCATCATAGAAAAGGATTTAATTTTTACCCTAGGTAAAATGAGAAGCTATTAGAGAATTTTGAACAGAGAAGTGTCATGTATGACAAGGTTTTTTTTCAAAGTAACAGCTTTATTGAAGTATAATTCACAAAATTTTATTATATGAATATAGCACTTTTTCATTCATCAATCTCTGAACATTTGGGCTATTTGCCTTTTTGATATTATAATAGTGCTATGAAATATAAATACAGGTTTTTGGGGGGAATATTTTTTTTTCTTTCTCTTTGGTATCTAGAAGCAGAATTGCTGAGTCATTTTAACTTTTTAGTCTTTTTTTAATTGTATTTAGTTTTAGATGGACACAATATCTTTATTTTCATTTATTTATTTTTTAGGTGGTGGTGAGGATTGAACCCAGGGCCTCATGCATGGGAGCAAAGCATTCTACCAGTGAGCTACAACCCCAGCCCAAATGTTCAACCTTTTGAAAAAATGTCAGATGTTTTCCAAAGAGACTACATGATTTTATATCCACATCCTAGTCAACATTTGTTACTATTTGATTATAGTTATTTTAGAAGGTAGTAGTTTAATTGGTGTATCTTTTAATTGTTTAATTGTAAGATTTTTATACATATTAGATACAAATCTTCTATCAGATTATTTAAAATTGTTATCTCCCTTCCATTTCTGTTTTTTTTTTTTTTTCACATTCTCTATGATATCCTTTGAAACAAATGGTTTAATTTTGGATAAAGTCGAGTTTGTCAATTTTTCTTTTTTACATGTGTTTTTGGTATCATATCTAAGAAACAACTAAGATCACAGAGGATTAACTTCTATGATTTCGTGTAAGACTTTTATAGTTTGGAATTCTTACATTTAGGTTTATGATCCTTTTTGAATTCATTTTTAATACGGTGATAGGCTGGAGTTCAATTTCATTCTTTGTAAGTGAATAGTCAGTTGTTCCAACACCATTTGTTGAGAAGACTGTTTTTTTCCCCTTTGTCAAAAATCAATTGACCATAAATGTAAGGGTTTATTTCTGGACCCTTGCTTCTATTCTATTGCTTTGTATTTCTGCTCTTAGGCCAGCACCATACTTTCTTGATTCCTGAGCTTGGTAGTTATATTTTGAAATCAGGAAGTGTGAGTCTTCCAACATTGTTCTTCTCTTCTAAGTATTATTTGGCTATTCTGGGTTCCTTGAATGTGAACTTTAGAATCAGCTGATGTTAGTTTTAGGAAAATGGAGAGTATGAAGTAAAGGTCTTTATATTCAGGGAGAGTAAGGGAATATGGTATATATAATTCCAGGGTAAAATTAAAGTCTACTTAGATGTGATAATCATAAATTTTAAATGAAACCAATAAGCTTGGGTCTGGGTTTTTTCAGCCACATTTAGTTGCATGGGAGCAGGCATAGAGGAAGAAGAGTTGATTTTAAGCAGGTTGTTCTGTTATGCTAACATGATAAAGAGAGAAAAGCTAACATGATAAGGAGATAAAAAATAGACAAGGGAGTTATAGGATAATAATAGAATTATTATGTCATGAAGGTTTATGAATATTAAGGTAATATGTGTAAAATGATCAGATCTGCCCACTCATTTGGAAAGCTGTCTATATATGTGAAATATCATTATTATTATCAATTATGTGTCAGAGATTTTCCTATTGCTAGGCTTGTTGTTTTACCTTGATACTTGATCCAGGTCTTTGCTCCATCAGTGTTCTCTTCTCCCAGTTTGGCAATCACCTTCAGGTCTCTTTCAACAAAAAACAACAACTAAATAAAACAAAACCCAAATCTCCTTCCTAACTCTTCTTCCATCACTAGTGACTACTATTGCTGGTGGAAATGTAAAATCATGTGGCCATTTTGGATAACATTCTGCATTTCTCATTCATGTATTTCTAAAGGATATGAAATAACATCTATACTATATTTCCTAATGTTTTATGCTTTCCTTAAGTGATTATAGTCTATTTTCTAGTCCTTGACTTGCAGTTGAAGGTTAAGTAAAAATCCCAAGTGAATTTGACAATTAGTCAAGTTTGGGAAATACTGAATGAAGAAAGCCTTAAAATCAATGTATTTGTTTGCTAGGCCTGCCATAGCAAAATACTCATGGTAGATGGTTTAAACAGCAGAACTTCTCATGGTTCTGTAGGACAGAATTCTAAGATCAAGGTGCTAGTAGATGTGTTTTTGCTGAGAGTTATTTCCTTTGCTTGCAGATTGTCACCTTCTCTGTCCTCACATGGTCTTTCCTCTGTATGTATGCATGTCTCTATTCAAATTTCCTCTTATGAGGAAACCAGTCATATTGCATGAGAACCCACCTTAAAAGAGCTCATTTTAGGGCTGGGATTGTGGCTCAGTGGTAGAGCACTTGCCTAGCATGTGAGAGACACTGGGTTTGATTCTCAGCACTGCATATAAATAAAATAAGTAAATAAATAAAGGTCCATCAACAACTAAAAAATACTTTAAAAATAGTTCATTTTAATTTAATTACCTCTTTTTAAAAACATTGTCTCAAAAAATAGTTACATTTTGATGAGATAAATGTTAGGGCTTCAGTATTTGAACTTTGAGAGGACACAATTTGGCCATAACAAGAAGTCAGGGCATTATCTAACATTTTTAGATTAAAATGATTACTAAATGACCACTAAATATTATATACTCACTTTTAATTATGTTGCTAAAATTGGTGGGTCATAAATATATATCCAGTAACTCTTACTACTTTGGAGAGCTGCATTGTGTATTTTATGATCTTTGCTATGATATAACACAGAAGATAGGATTTATACCTACCTAAGAAAAAATATTAACCTATTATTATGGCTCACCTTTTAATTGTTGTTTAAGTGTATTCTCATTTTGTTCTCTGTTAGGTTTTAAAAATTTATTGGCTAAACACATGCAGAGGACCCTGAGTTGGTGACACTGATGGGATGTAGTGCCCTGTCTAACTTTTGTGGTCAATTTGTCAGCTACCCCTTGCCGCAGTCTGGATGGGCACAATCAGGAGCCACTTGCCAAAAGAAACTAACTTTATTTTTAGAACCACACACGCCAAACAAAACAGCCTCTCAGGAAAAACCCTCAGAGCCTCAACTGCCACCACCGGCTTTCCACAAGCCTCTCTCTCCCACACAAGCTTCTCTCCACCTCCCACAATCCTCCTGCTCTTGAGGCCGATTGGCTGGGTCACGTGGGCGGAGCCAAAAAAGTCACCCAATGAGCAGCTCTGTGGTCTGAAAGGGCAGGGAAACAGCCCAATGAGCATCACCGCAGAGGAGCCAATCAGCTAGATGTTGCTGGGGCCGAGGAGCCAATCAGCTAGATGTTGCTGGGGCCGCTGTGAGCCAATCATCAGCCAGCAGCTGGAAGTTTGCTGGCAGCTGGAAGTTTGCTGGGGCCCCTTTGGCTGTGGCTCTCAACATCTCCCCCTCTCTGTTTAAACAACAAGCATGTGGCTTAGGGACCGTGCCTGTTAGGCAGTCCAATTCAACATATGGTCCTTACCCGTCATCGGATGAACTGACCTCTAGGCGTCAGCCTCCTGTCTTAGGTTGGTACCACTGCAATTGGATCATACCCGTCACTGACTACCGGTCCAGCATACAGCTATACTTGTGGATAGGCCTTTGCACCAGTGGGGGGGTGAGGTTCTTTGCCTCACCTCTGTTGGCCCCCAAATTTTAGACCATCACTAGTAGAGGAGGATGAAAAATGCCATGACATTAAGCCAATTGAGGGCTCCTTTGAAAAATTGTACCCCCAGTGACATCATCAGCAAAAATACCCCAACACTACCACAAGTCGCTGCACCAACAGATAGTTCACAATGCATACAGGTGAGCTCACAATGTGTCCAGGCAAGTTCTGCAAGCAGTTCAGTGATGGCTATTGTAGAAGCTGTAGATTGGTTTTATCTTTGACTTCACCAGCACTGGGATGAAGATAGGAATTCTGGCAATAATGGCTAACGAAAAAATTATGTAACATTCCAGAAGGCACTAAAAGAAAACAATTTTCTTAACAATTTACATTGTCTTCACCGGCACTGGGATGAAGATAGGAATTCTGGCAATAATGGCTAAAGAAAAAATTATGTAACATTACAGAAGGCACTAAAAGAAAACAATTTTCTTAACAATTTACATTGTCTTTAAGAGAATTATTAAATATAATGAAAAGGAAAGGTGAAAGTAAACAAACAGATCTGTTAAACTTCTTTTTTGTTTACATATTAAAACAATCCTCAACAGTTGTTTACCCAATTTAAATTAAACCATATAAATCACGTGAAAAAAAATTTGGATCCATTTTATCATGAGCGCTCATCATATATGATATATGGACATACGTACATTCAAACATATAACACAAAACACAAGTGTGCACACATAATATAATACATACAACACATAACATTATAGTAAAGGCCTTATAACTTTTTACAGGTGAAATCTCCATTGCAATGTTTAAAAACTCTATAGTCAAAAAATAGAACTGATCAGCAAAACATTAACCTAGGTCTGTATGAGCTCAAAAAACAAAATAGAACTTCATGATATGGCAAAGGGCAATAATAAAATAGATATTGAAAAAAGCATCCTGGTTCTGTTGCAGATGTAAGAATAGACAAACTGGAGTTTTGGATATCAGTTCTTATGGATTTGAGCCAAATCATCTTTTTGGTCTGTAGAAATCGCTTTAGTTAATCTTTCTGGAATCCAAATCGGCTGCTGTTCTCCCTGTGGAAACACATAAACAGACCCCCGACTCCAGACAATCACTGGGTCAGGACCTTGGTTAATCTATCTGGAGTCCAAATCGGCTGCCGTTCTCCCTGTGGAAACACACAAACAGACCCCCGACTCCAGACAATTACTGGGTCAGGACCTTTCCATTGTCCTGTTAGAATATCCTTCCAAAGTACCTTGGGCTTATGTACATTTTTTGCACACATATGCCTTTCCACAGCACTAAGTCTTGATGAATCCAAATTTAAAAAGTTTAGAGTAAAAAGGGTTATTTCAAGTTTATCTCTGGGGAATATATACCCCTTCCCAATTCCTTCTTTTTGCTTTAATAAGTACATTTTAATAGTTTGATGAGCTCTTTCAACTATGCCTTGTCCCTGTGGACTGTATGGGATTCCTGTTATATGAGTAATGCCAAATGTTGAGCAAAATTGTTTAAAAGAGGTAGAAGTATAACCAGGGGCATTATCTGTTTTTAACTGTTTTGGAACACCCACAGTGGCAAAATTTTGTAAGCAATAAGCTATAACATCTTTAGTTTTTTCTCCGGCATGAAGGGAGCCCATCAAAAATCCAGAAGAAGTATCAACTGTAACATGCAAATATTTTAATTTTCCAAATTGTGGCAAGTGTGTGACGTCCATCTGCCAAATATGGTTAGGTATCAATCCTCTAGGATTGACTCCAAGATTAACTTGTGGTAAAAAGGTCACACAATTTTGACATTGTTTTATTATTTGTCTAGCTTGTTACTTAGTTACTTTAAAATGCTTTTGTAAAGTATTAGCATTGACATGGAACTTTTTATGAAAATTTATAGCTTCTTCTAGTGTAGAGAAAATATGTATGTCATGTGTAGTTTTATCTGCTAAATCATTGCCCAAACTAAGGGCTCCAGGCAATCCTGTATGTGCCCTGATATGTCCTATAAAGAATGGATCTTTTCTGTCCCAGATTAGACTTTGTATAGTGGAAAGCAAAGAGAAAACAGTAGAGGAAGGGGAAATCCTACCAGCATCTTCAAGAGATACTATAGCATTAACTACATACTGACTATCAGAAAATAAATTAAATACAGAATCTTTAAACATCACAAAAGCTTGTAAAACTGCATTAAGCTCTACCTTTTGAGCTGATTGTTTGGGTACTAAAAATGTAAAAGTTTGATCAGGGGTAACTACTGCTGCTGTACCATTATTTGACCCATCAGTGAATATATTTGGAGCATTCATGATAGGTGTTTTTCTTGTCATTTTTGGAAAAATTACAGGATGCAATGACCAAAAAGACAATAAAGGATTAGATGGTAAGTGGTTATCAAATGAAACATTAGATTTGCACATGATTATTGCCCAAGTATTTAACTCATTAGCTAACTCATCAATTTGATTCATAGTATATGGAGTAATAATTTTATTGGGAGAAATTCCAAACACTCCCTTTGCTGCTTTTATTCCTTTGAGTATTAATTGTCCTACAGCCTCAGGATACCTAGTAAGAATAGTGTTAGGAGAATAAGATAAATGTATCCATAATAATGGACCTTCTTGCCAAAATACTCCTGTAGGAATATTTTTTGTTGGTAGTACAATAAATAATAAAGGCAAACTTATATCAATTCTATCCAAATGCATATTTTCCATATATGTTTCAATGATTTTTAATGCCTTTCTTGCTTCAGGCGTTAACATTTGGGGTGAATTTGGATCTGATGGACCTTTTAGGATATCAAATAAAGGTCCCAACTCTCCTGTTGGTATACCTAAATAAGGCCTTATCCAATTTATGTCTCCTAATAACTTGAAAGTCATTAAGTGATTTGAGTTGATCTACTCGTATTTGAATTTTTGGTGGACGGACCATGGTTGAGGATAATAGAACTCCTAAATAATTAATTGGAAAATTTAATTGTACTTTATCTATTGCTATCTCTAGATTATAATTTTTAATAAGTTTGTAAGTGTGGCATAACATTCTAGCAATGTGTTTTTATCTTTGTGTGCTAATAATACATCATCCATATAGTGAAATATTTGTAGTTCAGGATTTTGATTTCTAAGTGGCTGGATTACTTTGTTAACATAAATTTGACACATAGTTGGGCTGTTAGCCATCCCTTGAGGGAGTACTTTCCATTCATATCTCTGATCAGGACCTTCATGATTCAGTGCAGGGATAGTCAATGCAAAACGTGGACTATCCTCAGGATGAATTGGAATTGAAAAAAAACAATCTTTAATATCTATAACTAAAACATACCAGGTTTTTGGCAAAGCAGACAACTGAGGAATCCCTGATTGAGCAGGTCCCATAATAACCATCTCATTATTAATGGCTCTTAAATCTTGCAATAATCTCCATTTACCAGATTTCTTTTTGATGACAAAAATGGGAGTATTATGGGGAGATACAGAAGGTTGTATATGTCCTTCCACTAATTGTTGTTTGACCAGGTCATGGGCTGCTTGTATCTTTTCTTTAGTCAGGGGCCACTGAGGAACCTATACTGGTCTTTCTGATTTCCAAGTAATTTTTATTGTCTCAGTGGCCCTTTCTGAAAATCCAACCCATGTCTGTCTGTTCCTTGATCTATTTATATTGGTGCTGCTATACCTTGTTCTTGTTTTTCTAATCTTTTTCCTTTCCTAAAACCTTGTCTAGTCATAATAGTGGGTGCATTTTGGTTGATGTTATTTGTTAATGTCAAACCTAATTGATCTAGGACATCTCGTCCCCATAAATTTACGGGAAGATGATCCAATACATATGGCTGTATAGTTCCTTCACATCCTTCAGGATCCTTCCAATCTAATACCATTGCACTTCTATGGGGATTAGTTGCCACTCCTAGGCCTCGAAGCGTTTGAGTGGCTTGTTGTAATGGCCAATGTTTTGGCCATTCTTGACGAGAGATGATGCTAATGTCTGCACCTGTATCCAGTAGCCCATTAAATTCATGTCCTTGAATATTTAGTTTTAGCATGGGGCGAGAATCTAAATTTAAAGAAAGCATAGCCCAATCTACACCTGTGGAGCCTAATCCCTTGGAACCTCTTTCTACAGTACGACTGGAAAATTTATCATGTAGGCTGGGTATTATTAGTAACTGTGCTATTCTATCTCCTGGTGAAATTACTGATATACCCTTTGGAGAACTGGCTATAATTTTTATTTCACCTTCATAATTGGGATCAATTACCCCAGGACTTATCATAAGTCCTTTTAGAGTAGAAGAGCTGCGTCCCAATAATAAGCCTACTGTTCCTTTGGGAAGAGGTCCTTTCACCCCTGTGGGAATGATTTGAACTCCCATCTCTGGAGTTAGTACTGCTCTGGCGGAGGCGCAGATGTCCAACCCTGTGCTCCCTCTGGTTTGTCTGATGAGGGATCTGATGGACAATGTGTCCTGGGCACTACCCTGATGGGGTTGCTGGGTTCCTCCAGTGCTCCATATATTTGTGGTTTTGGGCCCCGGAGCATTGGGCCCCACTGTCCATTTTTTGGCAATGGAGCCCGATGCCTTTCTCCACGATATCGTGGATAAACACCTGGTCCTTGTTCGTTTTTTGATAATGGAGTACCCTCTATGGTGGTTTGAGAATGGCATTCATTAGCCCAATGTCTCCCTCTACGGCATCGTGGGCAAATACCTGGTATTCTACTCCTTTGATACCTAGTTTTGTTAAACCCTCCTCCAATGGGGCAATTCCTTTTAAAATGTCCTGTTTGTTCACAATTGTAGCATGTTCTTGGCCTGGCATCTAAAGCCTGTTTTACTGCAGCTGCCACAATTTGCCCTTGTTCATTAATGTCTCTGGCATCTAAAGCCTGTTTTACTGCAGCTGCCACGACTTGCTCTTGTTCATTAATGTCTCTACATAATTTAATATATGTGTTTAAATCTTCATGTTTCCATGGTCTAATGATATCTCTGCACCAACGATTCGCTTGCTCATAAGCCAGGTGTTTTAGTAATGGCATTGCTTTTTCTGTATTCCCAAAAACTCTGGTAGCTGTTTGAATAAGCCTATCTACAAATTCAGCATAAGGTTCATTAGCTCCTTGTATTACCTTAGATAATTGACCTTGTAAACCTCCATGTCCTTGTAAAGTCTTCCATGCCTTAATTGCATCTGCAGCAATTTGTGCGTATACGCCAGGATCATATGCAATTTGTTGCTGCTGATCCTCATAAGGTCCCTTTCCTAACAACATATCTAGATTTCTCTGAGGATAACCAGCTGCTGCATTTCGCCTAGCCGTCTCCTTGCAAAATTCCTCATTGGCAACCTTCCATAACAGGTATTGTCCTCCATTTAGCACAGCTTTACACATATTAGCCCAATCTGCTGGCGTCATGTTCAAGTTGTTAATGGATTCGACCATGCTTACAGTGAAGGGTGCTTGAGGACCATAGGTTGTTACAGCCTCTTTTAGCTGCTTCACTGTTTTGAAATTTAAAACTTGGTAAAATCGCTGCCCTCCTGCCTCAAATACAGGGCATGTTAATATTTGAGATCTTGTCTCAGGATCCCAACTATCAACTGCGGGGGTTGGGGGCCTCCCAGCATATGGAGGTGGCGCTGTTGGTTGGACACTTACGCCCTCTGGTGATAGAAAGGTGTTAGTAGCAGTCTCCTGTAGAGGTGGTGCTGTTGGTTGGACACTTACACCCTCTGGTGATAGAAAGGTGTTAGTAGCAGTCTCCTGTTGTAACTTTCCCCCTGATGGCTTTTTCTGTTTTACACTTTCTTTCTCTGTCTGACTAGCTTGAGAGGCCTTCTCTTTTACTTGAATCTTTTCCTCTGTCTGACTAACTTGAGAGACCTTCTCTTTTACTTGAATCATTATGTCTTCTCCTTCCTCTACCATTGTCTGAACTACCATTGGCTTTGGACTAAGCAAACAAGATATGAACGTCCACAATGGCAATGTGCCATCTGGCAGAGTCCCTGGGCTTTTCTTTTCTATTCTTTTTAAATCTTCACCATGATGGTTCCATTGTGATATATTTAACAACTCCTCCTTAAAAAGCCATGGGCTACATTTTTGTATTGTATCAACGTATGCCCTGATTGTTCTTGATTTTACTGAGATGCCTCCTTCCTCTAACAATTTACTTAACACTCTTTCAGTTTGTTTTTTACTAATTTCTGATCCCGTATTTCTACTATAATACAACCCAACAAGATGACGCCAAACAAAACCGAGACAGAATGAAATAAAAAGGGAACAACAAAAAGTCATTATAGCCTTTCTATCCTCCTGACATGGGCATCCGTCCTTTCTCCCTATCTGTTCCTCAGACATAAATAGTTTTTCCTCAGATGTGAGCGGTTTTTCTTCCGTCTCACTCATCTCCAGGGACAGGCAACTTAAAACAAAAGTGAAACAAAATAAAAGAGGAATCTTAAAATGGCTACCCATCCTCTCGCCCTGCCCTCAGGGGCGAGCAGTTTCACTTACCCTCAGTCGCTCCCCGTGCGAGCCACCAAATTCCGCAGTCTGGCTGGGCACAATCAGGAGCCACTTGTCAAAAGAAACTAACTTTATTTTTAGAACCACACACGCCAAACAAAACAGCCTCTCAGGAAAAACCCTCAGAGCCTCAACTGCCACCACCGGCTTTCCACAAGCCTCTCTCTCCCACACAAGCTTCTCTCCACCTCCCACAATCCTCCTGCTCTTGAGGCCGATTGGCTGGGTCACGTGGGTGGAGCCAAAAAAGTCCCCCAATGAGCAGCTCCGTGGTCTGAAAGGGCAGGGAAACAGCCCAATGAGCATCACCGCAGAGGAGCCAATCAGCTAGATGTTGCTGGGGCCGAGGAGCCAATCAGCTAGATGTTGCTGGGGCCACTGTGAGCCAATCATCAGCCAGCAGCTGGAAGTTTGCTGGCAGCTGGAAGTTTGCTGGGGCCCCTTTGGCTGTGGCTCTCAACAACCCCTGTTCCTAGTGAGAACTTGCATGCAGGTTCAAGGTGGGTTTTTGTGAGGATGACCGTGTAAAAAGCTCTACATGGTTTAGATATTTCTTTTTTAATTTCTTTTCTGGAGAGTGTCTTGGGATCTTCCTCATTTTAATCAGTGCTTGGTTTCTGGGAAATATGAAATTATGAAGCTCTTGTCATTTGAGTGGTAATGGTGCTATTTATTTCAAATCAAGTTTAAACTTTATAACACATAAAAATGGAATATTGTGCCTTGGGGGATATGAATAACTTTACCGTCATTCATATAGTCCAGACTATTCTTTAACTAGCATTTATAAGATAAAGATTATCTTATAACTAGCATTTATAAGTTAACTAGCATTAACTAGCATTTATAAGAACATATAACTTAACTAGCATTTATAACTTAACTGGCATTTATAAGATTGTGATTATAAAGAATCTGGAATTTAGATGTCCATTATGATGAATAAATTTTTTTTGCAACCTGATACCCACTGAGTTTATTTCACTTAAAGCACTCAATAAAGTACTTCATGATCACTAAGATGATCAAAATGACTATATTTTGTGCAACATGAGATGCACTCAGTCTATATCACTTTAAAAGAACTCAATAAATAGTGAATATTAGGAAAAAATTATGTATATCACAGAAGTTCATTGTAGGAATTTTTACAAACATATACACCCATATACTATTAATTATATTAAGAGAAGTCATTTCCAGCACTCCAGAATGTTGTTTTGTGCCCCTCCATAAACACTGCCACTCCTAGGTAAATATTATTGTGGTTTTATCACCATTGATAAACAAGTTTGCCTGTTCTTGAGAACTATGCATTTTCTTGGAGTCATCTATGTTGTTGCATGCAGCATTTTTCTTTGTTGTATATTATTATATTATATGAATGCCATTTTTAATCTTTTGTACTGTTAATGATCACAAAATTAAAATAACATTACATTTGCCCTCACTGTGTTGGCTGTGGCCTAGCACTAAGGGGTGGAATGGTGGAGGGCAGACTCAGTGGCCCCAGCAATTATGGACCCAGCCCAGACATTGCTGTAGGAGGAAGTGCTCAAGTTTATGAATTTCTCAGAGAGAGAAGAAACCCCATAGGAAGACAATACCAGAGAAGAATGAACTTGGAAATAAAGGATACTATTGATGAATTCTTTGATTTTTTTTGTTGTTCACTGCTGCTTCTACTGCAAAATACTTACAAAAGCTATGCCACTCTGCTTAATCCAAGAAGCAGTATGTCTGGCAAGCACTGCTTTGAAGACTGAAAATTGTGTGGCCAAATCTTGCCAGTGACATTTCCAGTATGGATGTAGCTAGCAATGGAAACTCAACAAGCTATGAAAAGTAAAAGGAACTGTGTGTCATATTTTGAACAGTTGTCTGAGTCTGATTAAGTTGAGTTTGTGTAATATCTTATATCTCAAATGTGTCATTACCAACATGGGCACATAAACTCATATCTTAAACATGTGCTGCAAAGTGATTTCATAACTGCTCTACTAGCTGGAGGATTGGATCATATTGCTGAGAGCATTCTGTCATACAGATGCCATATCACTTTGTGCTGCTGAACTTGTCTGCATCAATGGTACTGAATGATGTTGGATGGCATGTTTTGAAAGAAACTCATCAAGACAATGGTCAGGACAGATTCTCTGTGGAGAGTCCTAGCAGAATGAAGAGGGTGGGGACAGTATTTATCAGAAACAAACCTTCAGATGGGAATGCTCCTCTCAACTCTTTTTATAAGGTACTTTATCTTAAAATTATACATGATATTGAGAAAATTGAATCTAATTGGAGATGTGGAAGACACAACTTATAGAGAGACTATTGCTGGAGTAAAATGAACAAAGGAGTTTACTGTTACAATCTGCAAGTAGAAAATAATAAGCAGTCTTTGAGACAACACAATAAAGAAATGTATAAAAACACATTGAAGTTCAAGTGAATCTTCACAGGCTTCACAGGTTCTGTCCCATGCTTCCAGTATGGTGAGAGGGTTTGTAACTGGATCATCAGATTCCAGATTCAGGGTATAGAATGTAAATACAAGTGAAATGCTAAACCTTGATTTATCATTGTGAATGAATTCTGCACTTAAATAGCATGATGGTGACCTGCTTCAAAGATCACCCCATTACTGTGTGAGATATGGCTTCCTTGAATGATATTACCTTCCGAGGTTGCTGGTTGGACATGGAGCTGCTATCAGTGTTGTAGACTTTGATGACAAGGACAGTATTTCTGCATCTGGAGACAACTATAAGAGTTTGAATTTATTAGGCTCTAAATGGATACAAAAGAGACATTGCCTGTTTGCAGTACAAAGACAGGCTGGTGGTGAGTGGCTTGTCTGACAACACTATCAGATTGTGGGATGCAGGGTGTGATGCCTGTTTAAGAGTGTTAGAAGACCATGCGAAATTGGTGCATTATATTTGATTTGATAACAAGAGGATAGTCAGTGGGGCCTATGATGGAAAAATTAAAGTGTAGGAATTTGTGGGTGCTTTGGGCCCCCAATGCTCCTACAGAGACTCTCTATAGACCCTTATGGAACATTCTGGAAGAGTTTTCTGACTCCAGTTTTATGAACTCCAGATTGTCATTATTTACATGATGACACAATCATCCTCTCTGGGACTCCCTAAGTCATCCAACTACTCAAGTTGACAACTAATTATCGGGTTCTGTTCACTTCCTCTTCTCAAACACTCACCTACATCTCCAGATAAATTATCATACACTGACCTCATACTTACCCAGCACTCATTAAAGTTGCAGTATTTAACATACCAGCCAAGAACACAATGAGCAACCGCAGCAAGAGTCAAAATCCCAACTGGATTACCTGGACCAGTGAGGATCAAGGCTTTGAGACTCCTGCTGGGACATAGTTGGTTTGCAGCCAGCCAGGACAGTCCACCTGGCATGGCTAACTGCTTCAGTGCTGCCATCAGAGATGCCTTCTGTCTTATGTGAAGTATTGGAACATTTAGACTTCCCATGCCATCTCTCCCCATTTCTCCTCTGCACCATTTTCTCTCTTATTTGGTTCCAAATGTGACTTATAAATAAATTTAGTATTTTGCCAAAAAAAGGAAAAAGTTATAAGTGGCATTTTTTTGGACAGCTGGGAATTTGAGAATTAATTACAATTTTATAAGATGTAACTATAGCATTTTGATGGTGTAGGCTAATGTTCTTACTTTTAGGAGATATTGGGGTACTTAAGGGTGAAGTGAAATGACATGTCACATAAATATTTATATATGTGCATAGGTTGGCAAGAGGAAGAAACATAAAATAAGTATGGCAAAAATATCCCATTTTTAATCTAGGAGTAAGTATACAAATGTTCATTGTTCTGTTCTTTCTGGAGTTTATAATTTTCATAATAGGTTGACGAAAAAAATCAATGATCAAAGTAGTTTTAACATTAGAACAAAATAAGTATGTTCCATATACCTTTACAAAATTATGGAAATCTGAGTGAATGAAATGTATAGCTTCTGATAAAAATGCATATAGAACATTTTACAAGAAATTCTATGGCCTGGTAAATATTTTCTAAATTTTCAAGGAAACTTTTCTAGATTTTAGAGGGACTATTTAATTTGTGAGTGAGGTGGGAGAAGAATAGGATGGTTAGAGTAAAATTAGTTCTTTACTAATTTTTTACTCAATTTAACTACATCAATTTAGGGAACCTGATATAAGGGTTAGAGAGAAAAATATTAGCTAGAGTTTAAGAATTTATGTTGCTAGGTACTGTGCCATGTGGCAGACATACTGTGATCAGGTAGACAAAAGAGGAGACATTGGTCCCTGCTCTCATGGAATTGATTTCCAGTAGGGAAGATAAATACTAATTAAATGTATCTACCAGATGTTTAGTTATAAACTATGATAAGTGCTACAAAGGCAGAGTTTTCTATGCGTTGTAAGGGAGGGGTCTTTCTTGGGGAAGCACACCTGGGCCTCCTGAGCTGCTGGGATTACAATTGTTAACTACCGTGCCCGGCAAAGATGTTTCTTTTTTTTAGTTGTAGTGGGACAAAATACCTTTATTTATTTATTTTTTTATGTGGTGCTGAGGATCAAACCCAGTGCCTTGCACATGCTAGGCAAGCGCTCTGCTGCTGAGCCACAACCCCAGCCCTCAGATGTTCTTAAAGCATGAGATGTTGGGTAAAGATACTTTGGTATGCCTAGAGAAATTTTTGATTATAAGTCTATAATAACTACAGGCACATTTCACCACTAGCAGACAACCTTTATTTATAAAAAGAAAGAAAACTAAATAGTGTATAAACATCAAATAGTTTTATTAAAATCCCAGATCATATAATATGATGAATCAGAAATATTCTCTCAAAATGCTTGTAAAGAATCTCATCATATTTAATTATCTGATTTAGCATTCTGTATCTTAATCACTGTTTGAAAGAAAACTAAAATATTAAATTAATTTGATCTTTCTCTTTCTTTTTCATTGTATAGCCACAATAGAAGCCCACAGCAAAATATGGTCAGCTTGTTTTCTTAAATTTATAAAATGAGTGAAATTACAGGATTTTTCAGAGTCATGACTCCAAATTTCTTAAAGCTGCTTCCTTCAGTGTGTATAAACTCTATAATTTATGAATCAATAAAACAATTCTTGGGAATATTTTAAAATCTTAAACTGTCATTATCTATGTACTTGCAAGATGAATGTCTTAGTTTTTTCTTTAAATTGCAAGAAGTCTGATGAAAATATGCTATAAGTGTTTTTCAAAAAGAGAATCACAAAAATTGACTTAAATATTGAACTTTAATTTACATATGCCAGGATTATAGTTTATTTTTTTGTAAATAAAATCCATTTAGACTTCTTCAAATTTAAATGAACACTCACAGAAATTTGCATTTAAGTGGGTTAAAATATTACCAAATATAACCTAATTATTTTATTTATAATGTAATTTCATGTTCCAGAGATGGAATCATTTGAAAATTTGGAAATTTCTCTGAATTTTCTTTTTTTTTCCTCCTTTTTTTTTGTACTGGGGATTGAACCCAAGGGCCCCAAGGGCATTTTACCACAGAGCTATATCTTCATTTTTTTCTAATGTATTATTTTGAGACATGGTCTTGCTAGATTGCTCAGGTCTTTGCTAAGTTGCTGAAACTGGCCTGAAACTTTGGATCCTCCTGAATCAGCCTCCTGGGATTATAGGCATGCACAGCCATGCCCAGCTTTGAATTTTCTACTTGATATTTTAAAATGTTTATAATATTTCAGTGCTTCACATACATACTATTAAATCTGTTCAAAAATGTTAAAAGAAAACCAATTCATTTGGCATTATAGTTAATAGAAAACAATAGAATTTGCACTCCTTTCTTTCTCTAAACTAAAGAAAACAAATAGAAAGTCCTATGGAGAACTGCATGGAATATCTAGGTCTTTAGCTAGTGTTGTAAATGGAATATGGTGACCTGTTGCTCCTTTATTGAGCACTCTCAAACGTATTGGGTCTAGGCATAGAAAACCAAATATCACACATTCTCACTCATTTGAGCAAGCTAAAAATATGGGTCTTAATGAAGACCAGAGTGCAACATATGTCCCTGGAGACTGTGAAGGGTAGGGGAAAAGGACAGAGAGAGGCTAGAGAGTGGATACCAAGCTATAGTTAGATAGGAGGAATTAGTGCCTGTGTTCTCTAGCACCATGCAGTAGCCATTGTCTTCCATAATTTATCACATATTTCAGAATAACTGAAAGAGTTCAGAATTCCTCAAAATACATAAACAATAAATGTTTGAAGAAACAAAAATGCGAACTCCCCTGATTTTTATAATTACACATTACAAATATACATATCAAATTATCATCTCAGTATTCCATAAATATATACAATAACTATGTGCCAATTTAAAAAAATAAAGAAAGAATCTTCATACAATAAAGTAATGGTAACAAGGTAAACCTTGAGAGTTATGTAAGTCTCTATGGAAATCACAGTTATTCTTACTGTGAGATACATTCACATATGGGAAGGCTGCTCATACACGGCTTGTAAAGGACTGCTATCATTAAGAGAAAATGTGAATGTGAGGCTCTAAATATGGACATTAATTATGGTTTGCTTGGGTTTTGTTGGACAAGCCTTCCCTACGCAAGTGGGGTGGGATGTGAAACTCTGGAAGTGTGTGAAATTCACTTTTTTAGTGTACAGGGCATTTTCCTAAGAAAAAAGCATCATGATGGCCATGAGCATCCCAGGTCCCATGGGAAACCATTTAACTTCTAGTGCAATTGATATTTGCAGCAAGAGAATTTACTTAAGCACTGAGCTGTCTTTCCCTTTTGTAGGTGAAGGATTGACCCAGCCAAAATTTTGAACCAGGCCAAGGTTTCTCTGACAGCCTTTTTACTATGACATACTGTTCCCCAGCTTCTTCCTCTAAAGTCCCTGGTGCAATGTGTGTTTTTCCCTTTGCCCGTAAGACCATTCTCTTCCAGCCCAGTGATAAATCTCAAAGTTATAAGTTCAACATATCTTAACTTGTCTTGCTTTTCAGTTACTATTCCATTACTCAGTGCAGTTTCTCACAGCTACAAAACAAGAGTAAAGCAATCTGATTAAACTCATTTAAACGAGCATAAAAAAGACCAAACTGCCTTCATAGCCTTTAAAAAGATGTTTCCATTTCTTTCAAAGGCTTCTTTTTAGGATTAAATGAATTTCTTATTGGTATAAATTCAAAACAGTGTGAAAGACTAAGTTGCTTAAATTAGATAGGCTTAGGGAAGATATTTTTTAATTATTAAATGTTTCTTAGGTCTTAGGGTCAGTACAGCACTCAATATTCATTACCTCATTTAATCCCATCAATAATTCTGCAATAAACATTACTATGTACTTTGCAGAAAAATAAATGGAAGTTACAAATTAAATAATTTGTCCCAAATCATGCAATCAATGAGGAGCAGAACTGAGCTCTGAATTTAATGTTTTGATGGTGAAGTATGTGGTATTAACCAATGTCCTGTAATTCCAAACTAAGGAGATAAACGTTGCTTACTGGTACAGTGAATTGCAAGTTTTCTTCATGTGTCCTGACCTGCTTTACTTCCACTCATCCCTCTAAATTCTTACATGTTTCTTTTATAACTGCCTCCATGCCTGTTGGAATGAGAGGTAGGGTATTCTGTGGAGTCTGGAGCAGTGATTCAGTCAAGTTTTGTCATAATTGTGGAACTTTCTGTCTGTACACATTTGAGTTGTAATTAGGCCTAGTTCCATTACAGTCATATTTTAAAGAAATCATTCAGAGTATAGTCTTGATACCTAAACTGATGAAGCAAAGAATACAAAGATTGAGAAACAATTATAGAAACTTTGACTTACAAAGAGAGGGGCATAGAATAACCCTGGAGAAGTCAGGCTGATTTACTGAATTATAACCGGGAAACCTCATCAGTGGGAGTTGGAGCCTGTCCTACAGTAGAGTAGGTTCTGCCATATCATAGAATAGGAAGAGAAGTACATGATGGCTCCAAATAGGAATTCAGATTCTTTTCTTTTTTGGGGAGTGGGGAGAGGGGTATCAGGGATTGAACTGAGGAGCACTCAAACCACTGAGCCACATCCCCATTCCTATTTTGTATTTTATTTAGAGACATGGTCTCACTGAGTTTCTTAGCACCTTGTCATTGCTGAGGCTGGTTTTGAACTCAAGATCCTCCTGTCTCAGCCTCTAGAGCCACTGGGATTACAGGCATCCTCTACCAAGTCCAGCTCAGATTCTTTTCTATATAAGGCACTTACTACAAAGGAAAGGAAAATGGCATCTTTCATAGGAGCTCTGGTTAGCTAGGTTGATTACACAACTGTATAACATATGAGAGATCTCACCAACTCTTGTCAGCTAGGACTGGTATTTCATCATGATTTTACCCAGGTGATAAATTGGTTTGATGTAATTCTAGATGAGGGACTATAGATCCTGGCAGCTTGTATTGACACCATCTGGCAGATAGCAGGGCATTGCCTTGCCTTTCTTTATGTGTGGGACCTTTTTATTCAACAAACATTTGAATACCTGCTATGTAAATAACACTGCTAGAATTTAATCCACAGTGCCTCACAAACACCACCTTTGTAGTACTTGTTGGGTTATCATGTGAATGAAGCCTTAGCAAAGGTTTAGTGCTAAGGTGTGTAATTGGTCTGATGGCTTGTATTTTCTTCCTAACTTTTCAGCTGCAATCTATTGTGAAGAGCCAAGTGGTCTAGTCTTTATATATTATGGATCATAATAAGATTTCAGGAGTCATCTCTGGGGTTAGGGAGGGCAATTCCCTAGCAGGGCAGTTCTCACCCACTGCCCTTCTCTCCCTGCCTCTCTACCCTTCTTGACTGGTCTGCCTCTTACTCAATGACTGTTACTCATCAGGAGTCAAATCTCAGTAATAGGAGCAAAGGCTGGCATGTCTGAAAAATGTGTATAGCCTTGGATGATGACGATTCCCTCTGTACATCTGTGAGCTGATTGATTTGTCATTTCTCCAGCTGCCCATCTCCATATCAGTCAGTTGATAAGCAGAGGTGAGGGACATGGACTCATTTTGGTGTGTGTCACAATAATTGCTATTCTTGACTCAGCACTTGCTAGAAGTTTCTTAATGGACACCATGAACCTCAGTATCATTATGAGAAGCCTTCTGCATATGTTCACTTTTGAATTAAAAGTCTATTCAAATTAATAACTTAGAAATTGGGCTTTGTTAAAAGACGCTTCAGCTGTTGAAACAAAAGCATTGAGAAACCTTAGTAATGCTGCTATAGAATTTCTAAATATTCTAAAATATCTTTTAAAAAAATATTAAGTCTCCTTCCATTGACTATTACAATGAAGACCCAGTCTTAACATTCTGGGCTGGAGATGTGGCTTAAGAGGTAGTGCGCTTGCCTGGCATGTGCAGGGTGCTGGGTTCGATCCTCAGCACCACATAAAAATAAAATACAGATGTTATGTCCACCGAAAACTAAAAATAAATATTTAAAAAATTCTCTATCTCTATCTCTCTCTTTAAAAACAAATTGTAGTAGACCTTCTGTTAAAAGAACCAGAAAGCATCTATACATAAAATTGGAGTTAGCAAACTGAATTAAATTGTAAAACACAAGATTTGTCTGATCCTGTGCATCGGAGAAACTGTTCACTTAACTGTCACCTCAGAGAGCTAATGATTTCCCCAAGCCCAAGGGCATTTAACATAAAACTTGGCAAGTTGATAGGTTCTATGAATAGTGTGTTGAAAGGAATAGAGTTGTATTTTCCGTGTGGCCCCCATACACTTTACAAACGGGGGTGACCATTTTTATGAGAAGTCACAGTATCAACTCCATGCAATAATTTTATTGGAATCTGTAATTTGTACTTGAGTGTTAATTTTGGCAGTATGGAGAACAAAAGAGTTATGTTTGTCCCAAGGAACAAAGCTGAATAAAATTTTGAATTAGAAAGAAGACTTTATTGTAAGGGAAAAAGTAACAACTAGTATACTTATCCATTTCTTTTAAATTTTCAGCTCAAATGAGATTAAAATGTTTTCCTCCCAAAACATGGAAATAGAACTGGACACAAGTACCTTCTTATGATTTTCTGCCTGAATTCTGCTGCATTGATATAGGATCATAGGATTTTGGAGTTTGAAAGAATCTTTGAAATAATTTCATCCATACCTCATTTTACAGATGAGGAAATGGGCCCAGAGTGGGTAATTTTTTTTAAGATTCTAGGTTCTTATCAGCATATCTCTTGCATGCTTCTTATACTGGGAATTTCTCAATTATAATTTAGTAGCATTTCAGAATCATATTTGTAACCAGGTTGTTTTGGTATATGAACCTCTTTAAAGTCAGAGGTAATTTTTCATTGAAAAGTATAGATTAATATTTACCATGAAAAACAGTACCTAAAAATAAACAGGAAAATAAGATAATTGATACTAAATGCAAACTTGGGGCAGAGGTAAAGCACAGATTATTGAAAGAAGGCTAAGATGGAAGATGGGTGTTGGGGTGCCTTCAAAATTGTCATTTATTATGATGCAGTTCATTTGGGAAAATTATGGCTTTCCTTTTCTTACATAGTTACATGAAGATGAATACTTCAACATAGATTTTTGCTTTTTTTAGTAGGTATCTTTTGGAAAGATGGATCTCATCCCAGAGGAAATGAATGTACATTATCAAGAAAGTCACGTCTTAAGAGTTGTGTTGTTCTCCCTCCAATGCAAAGGTTGGAAGTACAGAGAACCTGAATTCATGACAGGAAAGGACAAAAATAGCATTCATAGAATACAGTACTTTTTCCTAAGCCCACAAATAGAATGATATAGGAATAATTTTGGAATTTGAGAGGCTACAAGTATTTGATACATAATAGCCATTTAGGTATTTCTTGAAAGGATGAATTATGTGCTAGATTTAAAAAAATAAAAATTCCAACTAAAATAACTGGCCAAATGCTCAAAGGGAAAATAGATGTAGGGGATTAAGTAGTAAAAATGGATGTGTCAGATAATATCTCCTCAGGTAGAAATGACTAGCTGTAGATAATGAGGCAGAGCAAGTTGGTATCTGCAGGATTTCCACTTATTGTCTCAGGCCTTCCTCGGCAGTTGTGTGAACAGAGATAGCTGTCATCAGTTTGGTCTCCACAGTTACTCCAGAGGGATTTTCTAACACAAATAAGTCATGTGATTCCTCTATATCACTATATGGGTAGTGAAATAAGATCTAAACCTCCTAGTCTGCCAAGATCTGGCCTCAGCTATTCTTTGCATCTTACCACCATCCTGCTCCAGCTGAGCCCCCAACACGCACAGCTTCTGAGACTCAGCATGCTGCTTCATGCTATGCATACCCTCTCTCCTTCCTCCAGTGAAGGGATCCATCTTTCACTTCACTCATGATCTTGCTCCTCATGCACATCAGCTGCCAAAGCACTTTACCAGAAAGCAGTTTCCAATTTTTCATTGACCTGTTTTAAACACTAAATGCTCTTAAAACCTTAATTTAGCTGGGCATGGCACATGACTATAATTTCAGCAGCTCTGGAGACTCAGGCAGGAGACAGCAAGTCTAGGCCAATCTCAGCAGTTTAGCAAGGCCCTACAAAATGGAGTAAAATCCTGTCTCTAAATAAAAACATAGCTGGGCATGGTGGTGCATGCCTGTAATTCCAGTGGCTCAGAAGGCTGAGGCAGGAGGATCTCGAGTTCAAAGCTGGCTTCAGCAACTTAGTGAGGCCCTAAGCAACTCAGTATTGCTGGGCATGTGGCTTGGTGCTAAATGATCCTAAGTTCAATCCCCAGTATCAAAAATAAACAAACAAATAAATAAATATAAAAACATAAAAGGGAATGGGAGCATAGCTCAGTGGTTAAACTCCTAGGTTCAATCCTCAGTACCAAGAAAACAAACAAAAAATGTAAGTTCACTTCCTAGTGTTGTATTTTCATGTCCTTCTACACACTTAAGTCAACTTAGAAGTTTATTGGATGCTTACGTAGTATACAGCACTGTGTTGGGTGTTATCTGAATTATCCTAGATTTAGCAAATGTCCCCCAAGGACTGTACTTACATAGATATTTGTAAGAAAATAAAGCTAAAATAAAACATATTTTTTTTCCATTTTTTAGTACAGCAGGACAGAGTGAGAGCAGTTTAGAAAGATTTCATTATCCTATAAAGTACATATGAGCTTGTAATTAGCTTGATGAGTGTGTTCAGAATTCATCCTAATAATAGAAAAAATCCACTCTAAAAATTATTGACAGTAAGTTATAATTAACAATTCATTCAAAATGCTGTAGATTGGTAATTTCCTAGATTATGCTGACCAAAGTTATTGTAGCAGTATTTACAGTCTCTTATTTGAAGAAATAAATGTGATCTAGTTGTTGGAAGAATTTCCCATTAGCACATTTTAAGAATGACTAGTTGGTTCATTAAACAGGTTTGTATAAGATTCACAGAAAATCTTGGTAAACTTGCATGTGTTACATGTCGAGAGATATCTATGATTTCTTTAATATGGATCTTTAATACATGTTATAAATCTCATTTGATGTTTGTTTTTCTGTGGTAACTACTGTATTTGGGGAACTATTGATGGAATGATTGTGGGAGAGTCTAAAAAATTGCCTGGTTAAGTATATTTAGTCTCTATTGTAATTATTTAGCAGAAAATATTAATAAAACCACTAGACTTTAAAATTCCCCCAAGAAATTCCTTGAATTATAATGTTATAAAATGGTTATTCATTTATTCAACAGCCATACTGGGTGTCCAGTGTCAGTACTGCTTTATTGTCAGAACCGGGAAATGTGGCAATCATGTCCTTGTAATGGAGCTTACATGCTAGTGGGAGAGACAGATGGTAAAGTAGTAAACACAGGCACACACACACACACACACACACACACACACATTCAGAGAATGGACACAGTGAACTCAAGTCATGTTGGAACTGCTTTAGACAGTGGTCAAGAAAAGGCTCTGTCCCAGGACTGCAGACATGGTTGCATGATGGAGCATGTGCAAGGTCCTGGGTTCAATCCCCCATACTACAAAAATATCATGAGGACATGATGTTTCACCTGAGACCTAAAGGAGAAGGAGCCAATGCTGACAAGGTTTGTAGGAACATCCCAGGCTAAGAGCACAAAAATTAAAAAGGCTTTGCCTGAGTTCAGAAAAAGCCTGATGTGTTCAAAGAAAAGAGGAGGTTTTGTGCTTGGGATAGGAAGGGAGATGGTGCACAGACAGGTGTCCCAAATGAACAGGTGAAAACCCTGCAGCTCTTTTGAGGAGTTCTGATTTCCCTCCACAGGCAATAGGCAGTCACTGGAAGGTTTTATATTTTCCTAAGAGGACACTGGCTACTCTGTGCAGAATGCTGTGTCAGGAGTGGGAAGAAAGGCTGGGCATATTTGAGACATTGTCACTAGCCAGTTTGGAGTTGAGGTGCATTTGGACAGGGTTGGGAGTTGTTAACCCTGGAGATGGAATAGAGGGAACAGGTCGAGAAAGCATTTGGATGTAGAGTACATAGTATTGCTGATGGAGATGGGGGATAGAAAGGGAGTAGAAAATAATTTCTCATGATAGGTAATAAAAACAAGATGACATGGAGATATTTAAGCATCCAAATTCCATTTTTGTTCTATATCAAGATTTCAAAGTTATTGCATATATTTATAATTATAATGAAGCTGAGCTTTTCGAGAGCACATGCAATTCTGACACACTGCAAGCATGCTGCTTCTTATAATTGGCTGCATTACATGAACAGAAATTAACCAAGAAGGTGGCAGTGAAACTAAGCAAATAGTTTCAGCCAAAAGCACAAGGGCATGCAAGATGTAACATGTTAATTTTGATAATCGTCATTTCCTTTTTAAAGAGAAATTCCCTCTTGCAACCCATACAAAGTCAGGAAATCTTTCAACCTGCTTATTTCCATCACAGAGTATAGAACAAAAAATGGAATTTGGATGCTTAAATTTCTCCATGTCATCTTGTTTTTATACTCCATCAAAAGAAATTATTTTCTAGCCCTCACCATCGCTAAGGTCTCGAGATCCTCCTATCTCAGCCTCAGGAGCCATTGGGATTACAGGTGTGCCCCACCACACCAGGCCATAACAATTTTTTAAAAGATTGAAATACATGGTTCTGGACAGTGGCAAACTTGCCCACTCAGATGGGCCTGGTCCACATGAATATGTCATTTTTGAACCTTCAGTGTGAATTGACCTTCCCCAGTCATTGAGCAAAACTCACATCCTCAGTAATAGCCACAAATTCTATGTGATAGCTTCCATCTACTGTTCTCCCAACAAATACTGTAGGATTTTTGCAGAGGGATTCTCTTTGTAACACTTATGTCTCAGAAATCTGTGAGTTCTAAGTGAAATCACTGTGAATGCAAGGTCTTTCAGCATTCTGCTTTTTCTCAGCATATCAGGTCTTCATATCTTGCCTGCATCCTCACAGTCACAACATGGATGCCAAGCTCCTAATTTTCAGTTCCTGGAAGGGAGAGTGAGGCTTCCTGAACTCAGCTCAACATGCGGGCTGGTCTCTGTAACTTCACCAATGGAGACCAATCACCTTCCCAATCTGAAAGTACCCCTCAATCACCTTCCACTGTGTTACTGCCTACCACAACTCCTGATTATGTCCTTCACCACATAAATGTATCACAATGTGAAGTTACACTTTTCCAAGTGAAAGAGGTTAATAACCCAAAGCAATGCTCTGTGAAGGTGAGTCTTCAGCCTGTGACCTTTTCATGGAAAGATGGGGGATCAGAGAGGCCCTTGTGCCATGCCCTCACATGCAGAGATGGAAGGCTGGTGGAAACCAGGCCAAACCCTGTCCACAAAGTGAAACTGTCATCATGAACAAATTTAAACACAGATCTGTGTTCTAGTTTTAGAAAGTATGAAGTTTAACCATGTTCATTCCAAATGCCTGTGCATAGTGGTAATCAGCTGGAGGTGAGTAAAAGGTCCCTGCCTCCTGGGCTCTCCAGTTTGCCACAGTCCCCACCCCACCCTGCTGCCCTGTAAGCAGGCTCATTCCTCTGCTCTTCATGTTCCTGGAGTGGCCCTGGAGGTGGCTAGGTTTATGAGGTGGCTGGATTCCTGCTTTGGTGTACAAAATGTTCTTCAAATTAATTTCCCTTCACTCTTGTGATCCGGGCCTAGTGAATAGATATGGTTTTCTGATGGTAGCTATGAGGTTAGAGAGGTAGAAACATGCCTAAGGTCAAGCAGGTCACTCCCCATCTGCAGGGATTTTAAGCATGTACTTGAGATTCCTGCAATTGTAGGCTCCTCTCAACATGTGGAGAGAGACAGGAGTCAGAGCTCAGGTGGGAGACAATCTGGCTCTGCAAAGGGGACCCAGTGGTAAGGAGCAAGGGGCTCACAGAGCAAGACCAGGATCAATGCCAACCAGGAGCAACTGAGGTCAAAGCCAACTTTGCACAACTCCAACAGGTCCTAGCAGCTTCTAGTCTAGATCCCAACACACTGATTTCTGTTTGTGTTGGTATGTGGGGCCCAGAAAGGGACAGAAACAAGACACATTAGAAGAGAGAGACAGAGACAGAGGTAAGTGCACAGTGGAAGACAGACTGAAAGGCACACAAAAAAGAGGCTGAGGGTGGGAGGGAAGAGAAATCCAGAGATTAGGGGGAGAGATGGGGAGGCTGGGGTGGGACAGATTCCAAAAGCTTCAGAGAGCTGGGTGGAATTAGGCTCCAGGGACCAGGACTGCAAGAAAAGAAGCTGCTTCCATCTCCCAGGTACTCATGCACATTTTCCTGGGTTCCTGACCCTGACTCACAGGACAAATTCTGTGCACATTGGACACTACAGGCTTATGTCTTCCGAGGGTCCCATCTGCCCAGACCATCTTTTGCCTCATCTCCCAAGCTGTCACGAGTCTCCCTCCTGTAGAGAAGAGATAGCCCTTTCTTCCTGCTCTCCCATGTGTAGAGGGAATCACCTGGGTTTGTGATGGGAGGTGCCCCCTCGACCCTTGCATAGGCTCTGGGTCCTGCATTGTGGATTCCATGCAGATGCCTTCCCCAGGAACTGCAAGGGAACATAGGTGCATATGTGGTCTCCATGGAGACCTGCTAGCAGGGCAACATCCCTGGGCAGCTGGGTAGTAAAGCTTTTGTTTTGTTTTGTTTTGTTGATACTGAGGATTGAATTCAGGGGCCCTCAACTAGAGAACCACATCCCCAACACTATTTTGTATTTTATTTAGAGACAGGGTATCACTGAGTTGCCTAGCACCTTGCTTTTGCTGAGATTGTGTTTGCACTTGTGACCCTCCTGACTCAGTCTCCTGAGCTGCTGGAGTTACAGGTGTATGCAATGACAACCAGCTAAGATTTTGACTTTTCCAAGTCATTTGTTGAACGCAAACTCTATAAGTAAATCTGCAGGTGTCCTGAGGGACAAAAGCTGCCTTCCTGGCCCTATGGAGCCTGGTGGGCCAGGACACACATTTGGGGCCCCTGATGAACTCTCTGAGGACCTTAGGCATAGGATCTGGTTGACTGAGGCTCAGCTCCAGCTGCTGTTTTTAAAATAGGCAGACAGCAGCCAGGGTTCTACTATGGAGACCCAACATTTTCCCTGAAAAAAAAAAAAAAAAAACAGCCCTGAGCAGCTTGGATGAGAAAAAGAGAGCGTGTTTTGGAGGCAGAGGCTGTGGGAGGCTGTTTGTTTACCCAATAAAACCCAGGGCCTTGCAAGGAATCTGCAGTGAACTTCCCACACTGCTTCTCCTCTCACAGCATTCACTGGGCCTTCAGCATGTTGTCAAGTAAACAGGAAGCTTACAGCCCAGGAGACAAGCCTGCACCATGAATTCAAGAATGGAAAGGGCATGTGCCAAGTGGAGCATGCAGAAAGAAATGACCCATGTGTGGGAGCTGAAGACAAGGATGACCAAATTAGAGCACAGGGAAGAATGGCCCAGGAGGTAACAGCCAGGGCAAAGGCTGAGAGTCCACCTTTTGCAGAGTCTAAGGCCTACAGGATGCATCCCAACCTCTTAGGATGTTTCTTGGCTTCCAGAAGATGGAAGATAGCATGAAGTGACCTTGTGAGACCTGCTTCCTCTTCCAAAAGCAGGGTGGGTGAGGGGTGCAGAGAACTCCTCAGGGCCCACCTTGAGATAACTTGTCCATAGCCTGATAACTAGGACTTTTGTGCCTTAAAGCCACAGAACAGAAGGCTCCATTAAGGTTACCTAGGCCAGCATTTTGCACATATGGGCACCCACCTCTGCCCACAGCTTGTGTTGCTGCTTCCCCCCAGTGCACATCACCTACATTCCCTGTCTTAGGCCTCCTCTCTAGTTAACCTGATCATGACCTTATTGCTAGTTTTTTTATTATTATTATTATTCTGATAGTTAATAAAATAAATGCTGTTTGGCCCCCCACTGAAACATGCCTATTTGAATCAGTTCTTTGTTGCTGTGACCAAGAGATAGGGCAAGAACAACTTAGAGGAGCACAGTTCATTTTGTCTCATGGTTTCAGAGTTTCAGTCCATGGTTGGCCAACTCCATTGCTCTGGGCCTGAGGAGAGGCAGGATATCATGGTGGAAATATGTGATGTAGGAAAGCAGCTCTGGACATGGCAACAGGGAAGCAGGGAGAGAGCTCCATGCACCAGGGACAAAATACAAATGCCAAGGGCACACTCCCAGTGACCCACTTCCTCCAGCCACACCCTAGCTGCACAGAGTTAAGGCCCAATTAATCCATATCAGTAAATTCATTAGTCCACAACTCATAATCTAATCATTTTACCCCTGATAATTCTTGCATTGCTTCACACACGACTTTTGGGGGAACACCTGATTCCTAAACCATAACTGTGTCAAGAATGGACCCTTTGAAAAACTCTGCCCTGGTTCAGTCCCTGAGTTTGTGCAAAACTGAGGCCCAGAAACAGGAAAGAATTTACACAAACCACATAATTAGTGAGCCACACACTGTCCCAACTTCCCTTGGTCTTCTGGGCTGAATCATTCCCAAGTGACATGTAGGCTCGGTGTCCACAGGCAATTGACCCTGAGGGTGTCCAGTCTTTGTTCTTCAATTCCCCTGTGAAACTGTCCCCTCCCCTTCATCTCTCCCCTCTGTCCCTCTCTCCCTATCCTCCTCCTCTTCATCCACCTCCCTCTGTCTTGTCCACAGCTTTAAAGTCACCAATAGGTTAGGAAGCTTGGTTCTATCTTATTCCAAACCACATCCCAGGTGAAAGAACAGCAATATCACCTTCTGTTTATGAAGGAGAAGAAGATCCTACCTGCTTGGGAATGGTTTGAAGCAGCTCATCATGTCGGAAGCCAGGCACTTCACATCCCTCAGAGCCCAAGGCAGGCTCTATAGGCAATTAAGGACTCTGCAGTTACTCACTAAGGGAACAGGTATATGTCAGACCTTATTCAGGTCCCTAGAGAAGAAGCTTTGAAGATAAAAACTTGTATTTGGGTTATCTGGGATTCTAAAGAAGCAAAAGGATAATTCACAAATAAGCAAATGAAGGCATCACTTCAGCAAAATGAATAAACAAATAGTATTCATGGCTGTTCATGAATGGATTCCTTGTCATGCTTCAGGTCTGGTTTCCCTCTGCTTTCTCCTACCAGCCCTCCTCAGCTCTTGCACCTGTGATGCTGCATCCTCTGGCACCCAGGGCATCTGATCGCTGCCCTGCATCAAATCATCAGCAGCTCAGATTCTCTATAGAAGAAAACATGTGAGTGAGCATATGTTTATGTTCAGAAAGAATCACAGGGTGTAGGTGTTTCCTGCACTGCTGAGAAGCCAGTGTGTCCTGTACATGCTGTGGATGGGCTATGTGTATGGTGAGTATGTGGTGCAGGGCATTGATTTGAAGGTTGGAATGATGTTGTCTTCTCTCATGAGAAGGTAGTGACTGAATGGCACCTTTGTGTGCCTATGCTTCTTGTGTGTGTTATGCATGCATGAGGATGAACATATGTGTGTGGAAAGGTGTGTATGTGTGAGTGCATTTGTGGTTTTCTTTTTTTGCTATGCATGTGTACACATGTGTGTGTGTAAGAGAGTATGATTGTGTTGATGTGTTTGTAAGTACAGAAGGTGCAGGCTTCCTCTGCTCCACACACACATTGAGACCCCCACCTAGGACCAAGAGTGAAGAACCCCCACGTCTGGGGGTCCACATGCCTTCAGATGTCTTTGCCTTCTTGATACAACATTGCTGGTGATCATCTCCTCCTCTTTCAGTATAAGAATCCAACAGTGACCTCAGTGGGGATGTTCCTAACCCCAATAGAGCAAAGTCACCAAGTGCATTCCATGCACCTCCATCTTCTGGCTCTGCCTCAGTGATGCATGCAGACATGACCCTCTGGCAAACCTACTAGTATAGCCCTAATCCCCACCTCCAACATGGTGTGAGAACCTCCTTCTCGCACTCCCCAGGCCTGGATAGGTCCCCTCATGCTACCCCTTAACCAGCAGTCTTTAAAAACAAACCCAATTTATTTATGATCTATCAAAGTGCATAAATGCATTCTATTGTCATGTATAACTAATGAAAGATTGTAAAAAGTAGATCAGCAATTAGTAATTTGGTCAACAAGTGGCCAGAATAAACTAATCTTCAATACCATGGAAAAAAGAAGACAGACCATGGCACCCAGGGACGTGAAATTTTCCAGTGATTTTCCATCTTGCTCCATATCAAACCCAAACCCCTACAAGGGCCCACAAGGACTACTGGAAACTACTCATGCCACAGCTTGCCTTGGAAGCCTGAAAGGCCATGGCAGCTCCCTTGCTGCATTTGGGCTCTAGTGCCTGCCATTTCCTCTCCAAGGGTGTCATCTGGATTCTATGAGGGTAAGGATAATGCTCAGTGTCTTCACAGCCCAGAATTATGGCAGTCACACAGTTCTCATCATGGTGTTTGAGGTTCACTGCACTGTTGTGTCATTAGTCAATTGCTTGGCCACTCATCTCTTCTCCTGTATTGTATATCCCTGAGGACTCCTCAGCACAGGAAGAATAACAAGGGTGCTGCCACCAACATGACCAAACTCAGGATTCCAGCTAGGGGTCATGACAGAGAATCAGCAGATCATGACCACACTCAGGAAACCAGATTATAACCATAATGGGATCTTGTAATGGTATGCAGAAGCCCACAGGTGTGCTCAGGCTCAATCCACCAGGTAAAAAGCTTTATGAACAGGAGAACAGTAAAGGAACTCTAGGAGGTTAAGGAAAGGCAGGACATTTAGGAAAATCTCGCTTCACCATATTGGTGTTGATTCTGAAAAAAAGACAAAGATGAAAGGAGCACATGGATGAATAAATTAATGTGTCTTGTGGGTGAAGGATAAAGTACTTGAGCCTGGTGTCCTCTCACATGGAGGCTGAGGCAGACAGATTACAAGTTCAAAGCCGGCATTAGCAACTTAGCAAGGCCATAAGCAATTCAGTGAGGCTCTGACTCTAAATAAAATACACACAATAAAAGGGGCTGTGGATGAGGCTCAGTGCTTAAGCTTCCCAGAGTTCCATCCCCAATAAATAAAAATAAATAATGTGGTTGAACTCAGAGAGGAAGATCCCATTGAAATCCATTTAAATAGCTATATGCAGCACTCAGATGTGGTTCTCCTAGGTTTTGGGGTTCCACATAAATAAAACTATGAACGTAAAAAATCACATCATAATAGGTAAAAAATATTCCTTCAGAGACAGGAATATTGTGTTGACCAGCTATCTACTTTTCTCATTTCAATCAGTATAGAATCTTACATCTAGAAGGTATCATAAGAGAAAAAAAAAAAAAAGGTCTAAAGTCATTTTGAAAAATTAAATCACAAAAGTATACATGTGTGATATGTGTGTGTGTGCATATGTGTGTGTGTTTGTGTGTGTGTTTAAATTTTTCATTTGGTACCAGGAATTGAAACTCAGAGGCACTCAACCGCTGAGCCTTATCCCCAGCCCTATTTTGTATTTTATTTGGAGAGAGGGTCTCACTGAATTGCTTAGTGCCTCACAGTTCTTGAGGCTTTCTTTGAACTTGCAATCCTACTGCCTCAATTCCCTAAGCCACTGGGATTACAGGCATAGGCCATCATGCCCAACACAAAAGTATCATTTTGGAAAAATAAAATAAGTCATGGATTTATCACCAACACGTATCTTCACATTCAGAATGCTAATTTCTGAAGGGTGGGAACTGGGAACAGAGTGACAGAACTCAAAATAGAGATCAAGAAAGACTGCCATAGATAAAACACTTTATAATGTCACAAAGGTCACATTTCCATTATGTGGAGAAAGACAAATTACTACATAAAAGGTAGTGGGACCATTTGGAAGATGCCTAATGATGTAGATACAAACATGAAATCCAATCCCTATCTCATTATGTACATCAAAATATACTTCAGATGCTGTGATAAATTAAATGAATAAACCATCAAAGTCCAAGAACACAATAAATGAATGTTTACATAATATAGGAGGATTTCTAAACATCAATGTGGAAAGCAAGAAGACAAAGTTGGTTACTAATGCATGTTTTGTATGTATATGGAGGTGTATGTGTGTATGCACATGTACACATATACACCAGCACACACTGCTCTTTTACTTTGTGGTGTTAAAATAAATCTTTGAAATAACCAAATTCATACAGACAGGAAGGAGAATGGTGGTTAATGGGATTAGGTACTGGGAAAACTGGCCAGATAGGATGGAATGAGGACAGGTTGAATTTGTGTGTAGAAAAGTCCTAGGGATGGACAAATGATGGTGATTGCTGTATAATAATGTGATTCTCTTTGGTGCCATAGAACCATACTCCTTTTTAAAAAGTTAGCATGTGAATTGTCTCATTTCTTGACATTGAACATCTTCAGCTGTGTTACATTTTTTTAAACACCATATAAAATATTTTAAAATATTTTTCTTAGTTGGTGATAGATCTGTATTTTATTTATTTAAAAATGGTGCTGAGAATAGAACACAGGGCCTCAGACATGCCAGGCAAATGTGCTATGGCTGAGCTACACTCCCAGTCCATGTGTTGTAATTTTTTAAGAAAACATGTGAGATATAATTCTATAGGAATATCTATACAGATATGTAAAAGCATTTTTAAGAAAGAAAACACTTGAGGGGCTGGGGTTGTAGCTCAGTGATGGAGTGCTAGGCTAGCATAGGAGAGGCCCTGGGTTTGATCCTCAGAACCACATCAAAATAAATAAATAAAATAAAGGAATTATGTCCAAATACACCTCCCCCCAAAAAAAACCTAGTAAAAATATATTTTATATATGCAGTAAAATGATTACCATGGACAACCTCAGGGTAAAATTAAAAAATTTGCCACAGTAACAATGAATGATTTATTTCAATAGAAATTCTTGGGCTCACGGTAGGCATGCACTTTAAATTTTCTGAAAATTCTCTGCAAAATAGGTATGACAATTTTGTATTGCAGTTATCAGAGCTTGACAATTCCATTTTCCAACACTATTAACATTCAATTTTCTTTGTATTTGATAGGCAAAAATACACATGTAATTTCTGTTTCCTTTGGATTACTATATTGTGATGTGGAAAGTCCTCTGGATCTTTGGTATATCATCTTTTCAAAACAGTTGATATTGGGTTTTCCCATTTTTGTCAGCTTTTTGTTTCTCCTCATTGACTTATATGAGCTCAGTATGTGATGAAGTTCTGGTGAGCTGGGCAGACACCCACAGGAACTTCACCAAAACACTGTTTTCTAGCAACAGTCAACAATTTTGCCTCTTGCGTGGAGCCCTTTGGCAGCATGTGAATTCTGGTTCTTCTTCTCAATTTGCAATGAAAGTCAAGAGTTTTCAAGGCTTCAGCAGATGTCTGTCCATGGACAGAGGTGGTCCTGGGTGGAGCCCAAGGATCTATGGGGAATCAGGTGGTGGTGGCTAGAAACTGGGCCTTTGCTAGGGCCTGGCTCCTGGGCAGAGCTTGAGCTCCACTGGAGATCTGCAAGTGATGGGCTGGCCCTGATCCTGCATAGGTCGTTGAGGTGGACCTGAACTCTGTATGACCTCTGGAGTGTGTCTACCTGTGGGCAGAGGTGATCCTGGGCAGATGCTAAGCTCCAGCCAGTGTATGATGGTGGCAAGATGAACTCAGGCCTAACCTATGCAAAGGCTCCTCTGCAAATGTGCATGGTGGATCTGGGTGGAACCTGAGCTCCTGCTGTGTTTTTTGGGTTGTGGGAAAGATCAGGGCTTACCCTTTGCTCCCGCTACTACTCAGGTCATTGAAGCTGGTCTGGGCCAGTAGCAAGACCTGGTGGGTGTCTGTCTGTGGCCAGAGGAGATCCTGGGCCATGCCTGAGTTCCAGCCAGAGTTCCAGTGGGCCGAGGCAGTCCTGAGCTCCAGCGGGTTTGGCGGGTGGGCGCAGGTTGTCCAGGCCAAACCTGAGTTCTGATGGGGGTCTCACAGAGTCTTTATAGACCTGGGGATACCCTGTTCCCTGGCTCCTTTGCACGTAGGCAATGTAGATCTAGGCAGAACCTCAGATCCATCTGGAGACAGTTGGTGGAGGGATGGACCCTGGGTTACCCTGGGCACCATCTCTTGTGCAGGTCAGTAAGGCAGACCTATATGAGACCTATTTGCTATAAACTTCCTAGAAAAAATCTGGAGGAAAAAAAAAAAAAAAAAACTTCATTGTCCAGTCATTCACATTAGTCTTGGCAAAGATTTCTTTCTTTATCTTTTCTTTTTCTTTCTTTCTTTCTTTCTTTCTTTCTTTCTTTCTTTCTTTCTTTCTTTCTTTCTTTTTTTCTTTCTTTCTTTCTTTCTTGACACAACATCAATAGCACAGACAACAAAAGCAAGAATAGAAAATGGACAACATCTGCCCATACTGAAGAAGGAGACAAATGTCAGGGCAGGAAACAACCTGCAGGTGGGAGGAAAGAGTTGAAAAGGTTAATTTCCAAAATATATAAGAATGTCCTAGAGTTTAATTGCAAAAATGTTACCAATCCAATGAAACTATGGGCTAAGGGCTGGGAGAGCCAACTCTGGAAGCAGGCCTTGTTGAGAGCCACAGCCAAAGGGGCCCCAGCAAACTTCTAAAATCAACTCAAATCACTTAACGACTTTCAAAAGTTATTAGGACACATAAATTGGATAAGGCCTTATCTAGGTATACCAACAGGAGAGTTGGGACCTTTATTTGATATCCTAAAAGGTCCATCAGATCCAAATTCACCCCGAATGTTAACACCTGAAGCAAGAGAGGCATTAAAAATCATTGAAACATATATGGAAAATATGCATTTGGATAGAATTGATATAAGTTTGCCTTTATTATTTATTGTAATACCAACAAAAAATATTCCTACAGGAGTATTTTGGCAAGAAGGTCCATTATTGTGGATACATTTATCTTATTCTCCTAACACTATTCTTACTAGGTATCCTGAGGCTGTAGGACAATTAATACTCAAAGGAATAAAAGCAGCAAAGGGAGTGTTTGGAATTTCTCCCAATAAAATTATTACTCCACATACTATGGATCAAATTGATGAGTTAGATAATGAGTTAAATACTTGGGCAATAATCATGTGCAAATCTAATGTTTCATTTGATAACCACTTACCATCTAATCCTTTATTGTCTTTTTGGTCATTGCATCCTGCAATTTTTCCAAAAATGACAAGAAAAACACCTATCATGAATGCTCCATACATATTCACTGATGGGTCAAATAATGGTACAGCAGCAATAGTTACACCTGATCCAACTTTTACAATTTTATTACCCAAAAAATCAGCTCAAAAGGTAGAGCTTAATGCAGTATTACAAGCTTTTGTGATGTTTAAAGATTCTGTATTTAATTTATTTTCTGATAGTCAGTATATTGTTAATGCTATAGTATCCCTTGAAGATGCTGGTAGGATTTCCCCTTCCTCTACTGTTTTCTCTTTGTTTTCCACTATACAAAGTCTAATCTGGGACAGAAAAGATCCATTCTTTATAGGACATATCAGGGCACATACAGGATTGTCTGGAGCCTTTAGTTTGGGCAATGATTTAGCAGATAAAATTACACATGACATACATATTTTCTCTACACTAGAAGAAGCTACAAATTGTCATTAAAAAGTTTCATGTCAATGCTAATACTTTACAAAAGCATTTTAAAATAACTTAGGAAAAAGCTAGACAAATAATAAAACAATGTCATAATTGTGTGACCTTTTTACCACAAGTTAAACTTGGAGTCAATCCTAGAGGACTGATACCTAACCATATTTGGAAGATGGACGTCATACACTTGCCAGAATTTGGAAAATTAAAATATTTGCATGTTACAGTTCCAGATTTTTGATGGGCTCACTTCATGCCGGAGAAAAAAATAAAGATATTATAGCTCATTGCTTATAAAATTTTGCCACTGTGGGCATTGCAAAACAGTTAAAAACAGATAATGGTCCTGGCTATCCCTCTACCTCTTTTAAACAATTTTGCTCGTCATTTGGCATTACTCATATAACAGGAATCCCATACAATCCACAGGGATAAGGCATAGTTGAAAGAGCTCATCAAACTGTTAAAATGTACTTATTAAAACAAAAAGAGGGAATTGAGAAGGGGTATATATTCCCCAAAGATAAACTTAAAATAACCCTTTTTTACTCTAAACTTTTAAAATTTGGATTCATCAGGGCTTAGTGCTGCGAAAAGGCATATGTGTCCAAAAAATGTACAAAGGTACTTTGGAAGGACAAAGGAAAGGTCCTGACCCAGTAATTGTCTGGAGTCGGGGGTCTGTTTGTGTGTTTCTACAGGGAAAACAGCAGCCAATTTGGATTCCAGAGAGATTAACTAAAGTGATTTCTACAGAACAAAAAGAAGATGATTTGGCTCAAAGCCATAACAGCTGATATCCAGAACTCCAGTTTGGCTATTCTTATATCTGTGACAGAACCAGGATGCTTTTTTCAATATCTATTTTATTATTGCCCTTTCCCACATCATGAAGTTCTGTTTTGTTTTTTGAGCTCATACAGACCTAGGTTAATGTTTTGCTGATCAGTTCTATTTTTTGACTATAGAGTTTTTAAACATTGCAATGGAGATTTCACATGTAAAATGTTATAAGGCCTTTACTATTATGTTATGTGTTGTATGTATTATATTATGTGTGCACACTTGTGTTTTATGTTGTATGTTTGTATGTACATATGTCCATATATCATATATGATGAGCACTCATGAAAAAATGGATCCAAATATTTTTTTTTATTCACGTGATTTAATTAGTTTAATTTAAATTGGGTAAACAGCTGTTGAGGATTGTTTTAATATGTGAACAAAAAAGGAGGTTAACAGATCTGTTTGTTTACTTTCATCTTTCCTTTTCATTATATTTAATAATTCTGTTCAAGATAATGTAAATTGTTCAGAAAATTGTTGTTGTTGTTGTTGTTTTAGTGCCTTCTGGAATGTTACATATTTTTTTCTTTAGCCATTATTGCCAGAATTCCTATCTTCATCCCAGTGCTGGTGAAGACAAAGATAAAACCAATCTACAGCTTCTGCAATAGCTATCACTGAACTGCTTGCAGAACTTGCCTGGACTATGTATCACTTGTATGCATTGTGAACTCACGTGTATGCATTGTGAACTATCTATTGGTGCAGCGACTTGTGGTAGTGTTGGGGTATTTTTGCTGATGGTGTCATTGGTGGTACAATTTCTCCAAAAGGAGCCATCAATTGGCTTGGTGTATACTCCTCCCTTCTGCTTGTAATGGTCATTCAGCTAAAATTTGTGGGCCAACAGAGGTGAGGCAAAGAACCTCACCACCCCCACTGGTACAAAGACCTATCCACAGGTGTGGCTGTATGCTGGACTGGTAATCAATGACTGGTAAGATCCAATTGCAATGGTACCAACCTAAGACAGGAGGCTGACACCTTGAGGTCAGCTCATCCAATGATGGGTAGGACCATATCTAGTATTGGACAACCTAAGGCAGGCATGGTCCCTAAGCCACATGCTTGTTGTTTAAACAGAGAGGGGGAGATGTTGAGAGCCACAGCCGAAGGGGCCCCAGCAAACTTACAGATGCCAGCAAACTTCCAGCTGCCAGCTGATGATTGGCTCACAGAGGCCCCAGCAAACTTCCAGCTGCCAGCTGACGATTGGCTCACAGCGGCCCCAGCACACTTCTAGCTGCCAGCTGATTGGCTCCTCTGTGGTGATGCTCATTGGGCTGTTTCCCCGCCCTTTTAGACCACAGAGCTTCTCATTGGGAGACTTTTATTGGCTCTGCCCATGCAACCTAGCCAATCGGCCTCAAGAGCAGGAGGAGTGGGGGCGTTGAGAGGCTTGTGGGAAGCCGGTGGTGGCAGTTGGGCTCTGAGGGAATTCCTGAAGAGTTTGTGTGGTGTAGCGTGTGTGTTCTAAAAATAAAGTCCATTTCTGCTTAATAAGTGGCTCCTGAATTGTGTCAAGCCAGACTGAGGCAAGGCCTGTCTTTTTATGAGTGGAAGCAACCTTCAGGAAAGGCATGGGTATGAGCATAGAAATGGTGCCCAATGACATTCCCCAGGGACCTGAGGTCTGATTCCAAGCTGGTGGGACCTTGATTACAATGATCAATTTCATAGTAAAATTTAAAAATTTGCCACAATAACGATACATAAGTTATTTGAGTTGGAATTCTTGTGTTAAAGAAAAGTGTGCACTTCAAATTTTGGTTTATATTCTAAAACTTCTCTGCAGAAGGGTTATGACAATTTTTCTTTGCAATTATCAAAGCATGACAATTCCATCTTCCACCATTGTCAACATTAGGTTTTCTCATTTTCTTCATTGTTTTTATGAGATATGCACACACAGATATACTGCATGTATTATTTGGATTACTATATTGACATGAAATGCCATCTCAAGTGTATGGTATGTCATATTTTATAAACAGTTTACATTTGTCTTTTCCCATTTTTATTAGACTGTTTGTTTCTTTTTCTTGAAATTTAGGAGTTCAGTATATGATTAACTTCTGGTGAGCTGTTCAGAAACCCAAAGGAATGTCACCAAAATACTGGTTTCTACCAACTGGCAACAGTTTTGCCTCATGTAGAGAGCCCTTTGCCAGGTTGGGAATTCTGGCTCTATTTCCAAATTTCAGATGTGAAATCAAATTTTTCAGATATGGTATTCTGGTGAATGATTGATATTGGTGAAAGTCAGGGAAGAAATTTTCAATATTTTACAATCATGTTTTATTTTTACATGGATAACATTTGGACTACCCAAATCAGGCTTAGGTAATATAAGTAAGTCCCTTGCATTGAAGGATAGAGTCAATCCATAAAGTCCTACTGAAAGTAAATGCAAATAAAATCAAGAATATGTATAAGCAAGTTTTATTTCTTTCTTTCTTTCATCCTTTATTTATTTATTTATTTATTTATTTATTTATTTATTGTTTTGGCTATTTATTTATTCATGAGCTCCTGGGGAGTTTCCCCTGGTGGGATGGACCCATACCTAATTAGGGTCCCAGCAGCCATGCATATCCATGAGAAGGATGTGGCCAGATATGAGCTCCATTGAGAGTCTGCTGGTGGGTGCATACAGTCTTGGGCCCTGCCTGAGCTCTAGAAGTGTCTTCCAATGGACTGAGGCAGTCCTGGGTTGAGCCTCAAATCTTCTGAGGGTCTGCTGGTGGCTTGATGCACTCAGGCCTACCCTAGGTAAGGACTCCCATGCAGTTGGAATAGGTTGATCTGGGCAGAGCCTGAGCTCCCAAAGAGGTCAGCCAGTGGTGGGGTGGTCCTGGGCTTATCCTGAGCATTGGCTTGGGAGAGTTCCACCAAGTGGATCAGATCTGGGTGAAAGCTCCCTCAGTGGTTGGCTGGTGGCGGAATGGACCTGTGGCAATCCTGTGCCCAGGCTTCCACTGTAGGTTGTCCTGGCAGATCTGGGCTGATCCTAAACTCTCAAAGATGTCTGGCGATGAGCAGAGGCAGTCATAGGCTGAGCCTAAGAACCACACACATCAGGTGGTGGCATGTATATCCAGGGCCTTCCCTGGGGCCTGGCTCCTGGGCAGAGCTTGAGCTCCAGTGGAGGTGTGCATGTGGTGAGATGGAACCAGTCCTACCCTTGCCAGGGTTCTCGTGCAGGTAGGTGAGGCAATCCTGAGCCAAGCCTAAGCTCCACTTGCTATCTAGCAGTGGCGGGATGAACTCAAGCCTACTACCCTGGAACTGGACTCCCACAGGTGTACTAGGATAATCTGGGCTGAGCCTGAGCTTCAGCAGGTGTCAGCAAGTGAGCAGAGGCAGTCCTGGCCTGGGCCTGAGCTCTGGTGGGCATCTGACCATAGATAGAGTTGGTATTGGGCTGAGTCTAAGCTCCATTGGGGGTCAGACACTGGCAGGATGGAACTGTGCCTACTTATGCCCGGGCTCCGATGCAGGTGGACTAGGCTAATCTGAGAAGAGCCTGAACTCCAGAAGGTGTCTGCCTGTGGGGCGAGTCTGTACTGTGTGGCTTGAGCTCTGCTAGGGGCCTGCTTGTGGCAGCTTGTCCCAGGCCTAGCTTGGGCCAGACTCCCACACCTGTCAGCGCTGCTGATCTGGGCTGGAGCTGAACTTTGGTGATTGTCAGTAGGCGGAGTCACTCATGGGCAGAGCCTGAGCTTTGGTGCCAGTCTCAAGGTGACTGGATCCTCTTGGGCTACTCTGGGCTCAGGCTGCATCTCCTGTCAGGTCACCGAGTTGGATCTGGGCAGAGCTGGAGCTCTGGTGGGGTTCTGCAGGTGGCAGGGTGGAACTGGGCCTCCCCTTGCCCAGACGCCTGTGCAGGTCATCGAGGCCAATCTTGGCCCTGTTTGAGCTTTGCCTATGGGCGAGGGCAGTCCTGTGTCTGGCCTGAGTGCTGCTTGGGGCATGCTTGTGGCAGTTGGTCCCAGGCCTACCTTGGGCCAGGCTCCCAGTGCATCTTAGGGAGGCTAATCTGGAATGGTGCTGACTTTGGTAGCTTTCTGAAAGTGGGCAGAGTAATTTTGTGGGTGAATCCTGAGCTCAGGCACCAGTCTGAAGGTGACTGGATGGACTTGGGCTACCCTGGTTTTGGGTTCCGTTTCCTGCCAGGTCATCAAGTTGGTTCAGGGCAGAGCTGGAGCTCTGGTGGGGTTCTGCAGGTGGCAGGGATAGAACAGGGCCTCCCATTGCCTAGGCTCCCACGCAGGTCAGTGAGGCTGATCTTGGCCATGGATGAGCTCCACCAGGGGTCTGCCTGTGGGTAGAGGAGGTCCTCTGTCTGGCCGGAACTCTGCTTGGGGCCTGCTTGTGGCAGTTGGTTCCAGGTCTACCTTGGACCAGGCTTCTGAGCCTATCAACTGGGTTGATCTTCACTGGGACTGAACTTAGGTGACTGTCTGACAGTGGGCAGAGTCATTCCTGGGCAGAGCCTGAGCTTGGGTGCCAGTCTGAAGGTTACTTGATGGACTTGGGGTACCCTGGTCTCAGGCTCTGTCCCCTGCCAGGTAGTCGAGTTGGATCTGGGAAGAGCTGGAGCTCTGGTGGAGTTCTGCAGGTGGCGGGATGGACCCAGGCTTCCCCTTGCCTGGGCTCCCACGCAGGGTAGTGAGGCCAATCTGGGCCTTGTATGATGCTGCAGTCTGGCTGGGCACAATTCAAGAGCCACTTGTCAAGCAGAAATGAACTTTATTTTTAGAACACAGATGGCACCACACAAGCTCTTCAGGAATTCCCTCAGAGCCCAACTGCCACCACCGGCTTCCCATGAGCCTCTCAACCCCCACTCCTCCCCCTCTTGAGGCCGATTGGCTGGGTCACATGGGGGTGGAGCCAAAAGAGTCCCCCAATGAGCAGCTCCATGGTCTGAAAGGGTGGGGAAACAGCCCAATGAGCATCACCACAGAGGAGCCAATCAGCTGGCAGCTGGAAGTTTGCTGGGGCCCCTTCAGCTGTGGCTCTCAACAGTATGAGCTTTGGCAGGGTTTTGCCTGTAGGTGGAGTCAGTCCTGAACTGAGCCTGAGCTCAAGTAGTGATCTGGTGGTGGCCATATGTTCCCAGGGCTACCCCTCTTCCCGGGCTCCTGTGCACATTTGCAAAGCTAACCTGGTTGAATGCTGAGATCCAGCAGGGAGTGGGGTGGAGGGGCTGTTGGCAGGAGGGAACAGGATCTACCCCTGTAAGGACTCCAGAGCAGATCAGCGAGGCAGATGGGGCCACAGATGAGCTGTGGCAGGGGTCAGCCTTTGGGCGGAGACTGTCCTGTGTCTGGCCTGAGCTCTGCTCATGGCCTGCTTGTGGCAGTTGGGCCCAGGCCTACCTTGGGCCAGGCTCCTGCACTTGTCAGCAAGGCTGCTCAGACTGGGTCTGAATTTCAGTGACTGTCTGTCAGTGGGAGGAGTCAGTCATGGGCAGATCCTGAGCTCTGGTGCCAATCTCTTGGTGACTGGATGCATTTGGTTTACCCTGGGCTTGGGCTCGTCTCCTGCCAGGTCATGGAGTTGGATCTGGGCAGAGCTGGAGCTCTGGTGCGGTTCTGCAGGTGGTGGGATGGAACAGGGCCTCCCTTTGCCTGGGCTTTTCCATTGAGACTCTTCCCAGCCCATTCATTCAGTGTCAGCATGGGAATTAGGGACTGCTTCTATGAATGAATCTACTATGAATATTAAAAAGATACTGACCAATGGCGTTCTTACGTGTCCAATCCAATTATCATAACTTTGGGCCAATAGCATTGGTACTTTTTTCAAGTCCTAATTAGCATAAGTTTGGACCAATAGCATTAGAACCAGTGCTATATAAACCCCTTGGAGGCTGTTCTGAGGAAGAGAAGCTGCCAAGGCCATTGAGATTGCTGTGGGCTGCAGTTCGCTGGAGGAGTTTCGCTGGAGTTCCGCCCGAGATCCACGGAAGTTCCAGCCTGCTTTGGTTCCTGGAGATGATTCTTCAACTTTGAAAGAGACTGCCTAAAGAAGAAGAAATGGTTCAAGATCTGATGGGGTCTGCTGCAAGGCTGGATGGAATGGCCCACCATGAGGAGCTAGGACTCCTCTCTGCTGCAGAGGCCTTCCTGCCCCGCACGCCCAGACACCTACCTGCCATCAGAAGCCATGGAGTTTCATCTTCTAACTTTCATTTCAAAGGTATTGTTATATGTTAGATAATTAGCATCTAAATATTTAAATTTGTTAATTTTAATTTCTAGTAGTGAAAATTATGACATTCATAAAGAATAGAAAACTATTTCCCACAGTTCTGGAGGTCAGAAGCAGGAAAAGTCTGTCCCAATAGTTGTGTCATCATTTGGCAGAAAAGTGGGAGAGACTAAACTCACTCTTAAAATCACTTTTTCTTTCCATTCATTTTAAGTTGAATTCACTGCTAAATAAATGTTTAAAGGAACCTAAGAAATGTTTCATTTTATTAATTTTCATTTATTGTTTATTTGTAGTTATAAAATCCATTTTTTAAATTTATTAAGTTGTTAATGGACTGTTTATTTTATTTTATTTATATGCAGTACTGAGAATTAAACCCAGTACTTCACACATCCTAGGCAAGTGCTCTACCACTGAGCCACAACCCTGGCCCATAAAATTCATTTTGATATAGTCCATATTTGTATAATTATACCTTATCTATTTAGAGTTGCATTCTTAGGATGTACATGGTGATGGGATTCACTGTGTTGTTTCCATGTGTATACATGGGAAAGCTGTGTCAGAGTCTTTCCACTATCTTTCCTTTGCTTATCCCTCGTCTTTTCCTTCCATTCCCCATTGTCTAATCTACTACACTTCTGTTCCCATCATCCCTCCTGTTGTGATTTAGCTACCACATATCAGAGAAAACATTTGTCCTTTGTTTTTTGAAAACTGGCTTAGCTTCAGTTGGCATGATTGTCTCCAGGTGGATCCATTTATGGGCAGATATTGTAGTCATATTGTTTTTCTACAAATTGATATGTTTTTAATCTACTTTAAAAATTTGTTCTAATTCTACATTACAATAGAATGCACTTTGACATACCATACATAAATGTATGATTTCTCATGCTTCTGGTTTTGCAGGATGTAGCATCACACCTGACATGTATTTGTATATGTACTTTGGATGCTAATGTCTGATTCATTCTAGTATCCATTCTACCCACTATTCCCCTTTCCCTCTCTTCATTTCTCTATGCAGTCTAAAGCAACTGTATTTTTTTCCTTACCTGCCCCCCACACTTTACTGTGATTAGCATAAGCGTATCAGGGAAAACTTTTAACCATTGTTTTCTGGGGATTGGCTTATCACTTAGCATGATAAGCTCCACCCATTTACCAGCAAATGTTCTTCTTTAAGGCTGAGATGTATTCCATCATATATATATATATATATATATATATATATATATATATATATATATATATATATATATATTTGGTTTTTTTGTGTGTGTATGTATACACACAAACACACACACACACACACACACACACACACACACACACACACACATATATATATACTAATACACACCACGTTTTCTTTATTATCTGTTGAAAGGCACCTAGGTTAGTTCCATAGTTTAGCTGTTATGAGTTGAGCTGCTGTAAACATAATGTGGCTGTGTCATTGGAATATGCTGATTTTAAGTCGTTTGGGTATAAAATGAGGAAAGAGACAGCTGTGTCAGATGTTGGTTCCATTCCACGTTTTCTGAGGAATCTCCATACTACTTTCCATAATGGTTGCACCAATTTGAAGTCCCACAAGCAATGTGTGCATGAACCCTTTTCCCCACATCCTCGCCAACATTACTTGATGACTGTATTCTTGGTAATCATGTTTGTAACTGGGGTGAGATGAAATCTTGGAGTAGTTTTGATTTGCTTTCCGCTAATGGCTAAATGTTGAACATTTTTTATGTATTTGTTGCTTCTTCTGTGAAGTATCTGTTCAGTTTGTTAGCCCATTTACTGATTTGGTAATTTGTTTTTTTGGTGTTAAGATTTTGAGTGCTGCATATATCCTGGAGATTAATGCTCTGAGGTGCATGTGGTGAAGATTTTCTTGCATTCTATAGACTCACTTTCCATATTATTGATTGTTTCCTTTGATGAGAAGATGCTTTTTAGTTTGAATCTGTCCTGTTTATTGATTCTTGATTTTACTTTTTGGAATGTAGGAGTCTCCTTAAGGAAGTCAGATCTTAGATTCAGTCCTACTTTTTCTTCTATTAGGTGCAGGGTCTCTGTTCTAGTGCCTAAGTTTTGATGAATTTTCAATTGAGTTTTGTAAAGAGTGAAAGAGAGATGGCTTTACTTTCTTTTTTTCTGTGGCTTTACAATTTTCACTGCACCATTTGTTGAATAAGCTTTTTTTCTTTAATGCATATTTTTGGCACCTTTGTCTAGTATGAGATAACTGTGTTTTTGTGAGTTTGTCTCTGTTTCTTCTATTCTATACCATTCACTTGTCTCTGTGTCAAATTGGTGCTTATACAATGCTATTTTTGTTACTGTGGAACAGTTTAAGCTATACTATTATGATGTTTCTTACTTCACTCTTGTTGCTAAGGATTGCTTTGGATATTCTGCATCTCTTATTTTTCCACATGAATTTCATGGTTGCTTTTTCTAGTTCTGTGAAGAATTGTCTTTGGGATTTTTATATGAATTGCATTAAAATGTATGCCGAAGCACAAATTAGTTAAAACTATGAAAAAGAATCCCAGCTCACCATGGACCTGACAGCTACCTGGTCACTGGTGTCTGTTTGCAGAGCCACCATCTCCTGCACACTTGGAGGTTACACATTGCATTTTGATGTTAAGGGTGTCATAGAGTTGAGTCTACTCTGCCTGTTTGTTCTGAGGTCTGGGTTCAGGCACACTTTGCCACCACACAGTCTGGGATACTTTGCTGGGTTTCTTAAACTTTTAATTGTGTCTGAAAATTTCTTTGGGTCCTTTAATCACTTTGCTTGATCCACTTCTGTGTGTTAGGCACTATACTAGGTGTGGAGTACAGAGTGAATAGGCCAAGTCTATGCTTCCATGGAACTTAATGAAGACAGTAAGATAATTATAGCATCTATCTCAATGTTACTGTGAAACTTGGAAGACAGTATGTCTGTTAATAAATGCAGTCCTGAAGACTGTAATATTCTTGAGGAAATTTGCAGAATATTTCACCAGGCATCGCCTTGTTTTTGTCTGGCAAGTCTGAGTAATGTAAAGTTGTTACTTTTTCTGTAATAAAAACAGTTTATATCTGAAGTCTGTGAACTTCAGGGATCCCAGTGGGTTGCCTGTCTCCAGGTCAGACACACAGTACTGTGCATACTCAATACAGGTTTGTAGACCCTTGTAGCCTCTTCAATAACCATGAGAGCCAGTGCTTCATAGTCAGCAGTCCAATTCCGAGTCTCCAGGTCACATACATGACATCCCTATGGTGCTGACTTCCCTCCAATCAGTTCATCTCCTTCTTTCACACACTCACTGGCTGCCATTTAGCTAGATGGGCCCTGTTCCTTAATGGGAATTTTATAGCTTTTTCCTTAATTATCCAGAGCTTTTGTAGGGGGCCTGGCCTTTCCTAATCCCCAGAACTATCTCTGTGTCCTCTTCACATGGTCCTGTTATTACTGGCTCTGAGCATGCTTTGTGCAGATGGTGGTGTACTGCAAGCTCATACCACATTAATTTTGTGTCCTCATCCTTATAGCACTTAACAAGGTGCTGGGAGTTGGTCTGAAAAATGACCCTAAACTTTAAGACCATACAGTTAGGAAAACCTAGGGGTTGGAGGTGATGATAATATGGAGAGAAACCAGTTCCTTCTAGGGAAACATATGCACAATCAAACTTCATGACATCCTGCACACCAAAATCAAGCAATTCTGGTTGGATTTCAGAGAGTTAAAAAAATAAGAGGAACATACAAGTACAAGATAAAATTGAATAGTTTTTCAATTTCTGCTTGGGAGCTGATTCTCACTGTCAGATCACACTGTGCTCTAGCTGGGGATCATGAATATGTCACATGAAGTGAGAGATGTACAAACATATCTCCAGTTACTTGTCTTGTTGTGACACAGCACATTTCCTTAGTCTTTTAATAGGGAAAATTACACATTTCCTTTAAATATTGCTCCTTATGAATGCTGCTAGTGCTTTTCTGCCTCAGCCAATAAAGAACTGGGCTTTTTTCAGAGGGATCCAGATTTTTAGAAAAAGGCTAAGCAGCAGAGAGAGACACATATCAAATCAGTTGTCAGAATAGGACTCCACCGTGACTATAAATGTTGAGTGATCACTTTGGTTCTGTGATTTTAGTTTCTGTGCTGCCTCTCCACCTGGTGGTCTTTAACTGATAAGCTGGCTTTTGACATTGGCCTGCATGAGGACACTGCACAGGTGAGGACTTGGGGATGGTGGAGAGCCTGGCTGGTGTTGGGTTGAACGATTGTATGAGTCTCCATGGAAGATGCATTAGACCAATGTCTTCGTGGGTAGAGTCAGGAAAAAGTGCTTTCTTCTTGACATTTTGATAGAAGGAGGAAGTCTGAATTTTTCCTAATGGCAATCCCCATATAATTAGTTGGGTATTCAAGCTAGGTTTCAAACTCTATTCTTTCATGAGTTTGGAGGGGAAGATTAGTACTTACTATTAATTTTACTGGGTGTTAACTATCATATTGTGCATTGGTTAGTTTATAAAATATCACCATATATCTCTGATTTTAATCAGATTTTAAGTATACACATGTAAGGTACTCAATGTCAACATTCAAACAAAAAGTAGAGAATGAAAACCTCCTTCATTTTTCTACCCATAGGTCATTGTGCTAAATTGAATATCTGTTAAGGAGATATGCATTTCCATGTTTTTGGAACAAAAAAAGGTATATATTAACACACTTATACTTTTGGAAAGTCAAAATAAGAGAACTCTTCTTAGTTCTCTGAGGACTGTAGACTTATTTGATAAAACTCTGTGCAGTATGGCTTTTTTGTTTTTTTACAAAGAGTATGCATGGCTTTCATAGTTGAAAAGCCATGAGACCAAGTAGAAAAAAATAATGGAAGCAGTCCAAATTTGTTCCTTTCAGGGGAGGATTCAGTCCATATTCTTACTCTTTCCAGAAATGCTTTCTGCTGGGTTGTGTGCATAGCTCTATGGTGGAGCCCTTGCCCAGTGTGAAAGGCCCTGGGGTTCAGTCTCTGATGCTGCAGAAATAAGAGGAACAACAGCAAACAGGGCTGGAGTTGTAGCTCTGTGGCAGAACACTTGCCTAGCTTGTGTGAGGTACTGGGTTTAAATCTCAGAACCACATTTAAATAAATAAATAAAATGAAGAATCATTGACAAACAAACAAATAAATAAAAACCAACAGCAAACATTTTCTGGAATGCTGTTGCACAGTAGGGTGGTGAGTATTGATAACAGTTAGATATAGTATATTTCGTCAATCTGGAAGAAAAGAGTCCACACGTTTTTTACCATATACAAAGGGGAAATGTTTAAGGAAGTAGGTGTTTTTAACCTGATTTAAACATTGTACCTTACTTGGTATATCAAAACATCACATGGTACTCTTTAAATATATACAATTTTTAGATTTTATATATCAGTTAGCTACCAAATTAAAATATTTTCCATATTCTCTGAAGTTTTACAAACAAAAAATGGATAAAAAGTTAGTTATGGATCTAATCAATAACTTCTGAGAATCCTAGGCATTATCATTTTTATTTCATTTTTTATAGGCTCAGTAATACTTCTGCATTTTTCTAGGATTTTGGTATTCTTGTTTAATATATTTTGACCCACTATTAAATGAAAATCAAAGTCAAGGTTACTCTTCAGCAGACATACAAGACAGGCTTTGGAACTTGTGTTCCTATGATAAGATGTTAGGATGACACAGTCATTCCTTATCCCTGCATCGGATCCCTTGTGATACTCTGCCCCCTCCCAGATGTACTTTTTCTGAATTAATAATTTTTTTATTGTATTTATTATTTGTTGTCTGCTTCTCTTCATCAGAATGACACCCACAAGGCAGCTGATTATTTTTCTTTTTTATTGGTGTATCGTAAGCTACTGAGAAGCAGTGGTTGGTAAATAGTGGGTACAGTTAAAATGCTTGTGTGAGTGAATGCAAAACTACCTACAACTCGAAAATGTGGATCTGGTGAAAAAAAGATAAGGAATTCTGCCAGGTGACCTACAAATAAGAGTGATTGTGTAAGAAAAGCATCATGAGGCACAAGCTACATATTGACTCTAAGGATGCTTCAGAAATATCATTGGATTATTCCTTCATTCACTCATGAAAAGTTAACTTTTGAGTGCATACAGTATGTTACTTGGACCTGGGAAAACCAGGACAGCTGCCCCTGAAGGACAAGAGATTTTCTACCTCAGGGGCATGACTTCTGGGATAAAGGTCAAGGCAAGGTGTGGATCCCCATTTGCACTACTCTTTTCCTTGGCTCTGAGAGTAGATTTAAATGAGGAAATACATAGAAAATGAAATCCCTTTTTCTTAAAAAAATTAGATAACAGGAATTCAGGGGTTTCTTAAAGTAGTTTCTTAAAGTATTTTGCTTTCCCTCTTTTCCCAAAGCAGCAGATTTCTGGGCTCACCAATCAACTAACAATGTGAGTTGGGGGAGGAGGCAGCTGCCTTTGTCCCTGGGATCAGTTCCCTCACTCCCAGGGCAGGTGGCTACAGATTCCCCAGGCCCCACCCTGTAGCAACTGAAGCTGCAGGCAGTCTTCCTGCCATGAGCACCTTCCCAGTGGATGATCTGGTGACACAGGGGACACCAGGACTCTCCTGGGGTATAGACTGACAGTACCACTGGACCAGGTAAATGCTTCCTTTGTCTGCATTACCTGCTGGGCCCTGGCTGGGCACCCTCAGCTAGTGGGAGAACAGAAACAAAGTTACAGGCACCTGCCAGGGACAAGAATGCAGGCCAGGGGAACTGGGATTCTCATTGCTGCAAAGCAGATTTCCCTGACATCTCCCTGCATATTGCTGTTTTTCCCTAGGTGTGACCAATACCTTTTTTTTAAGGTGAAAGAGTTTGTTATTGTCTGATTGTACAACAAAGGAAGGAGAAGCACAGGTCTGACCTTGTGTCTCCTATTTTTTTCTTTTTAAAAAATTCTCTTGTGCTGCCTGGGATGGAATCCAGGGCTCACACTTGCCAGGCAAGTGCTGTGCCCCTGAGCTCCACCTTGGTGCCATCTTCTCTTTCTTTATGCTCCATTCAGTTGTCAGCAGCTATGCTGGTTCTTACTTCCATTGCATCCTGAACCTGGCCTCCAATCCATGCCTCCATTGCTCTGGCCTCTACTCCATGCCTACATTGCTCTGGTCTCTCCTGGTGGCTGGGATGACCCCAGGTGGGCTCCTGGATTCTCCCACCTGTAGACTCCTATCTGTAGGAAAAGACAAGTGGAGAGTATAAACAAACAAATATTTTTGTTTGTTTATTTGTTTGTTTGTTTGTTTGTTTTAAATTAAGCACTGCCACTACTAAAGTTTGAATCTGGAATGATCCCTACAGGCCCAGGTGAAAAAGCTTTGGTCACAGCCACAGGTGATATTGGGAGGAGGTGGGACCTTTAAGGGAGGGGGGCTAGTGGGGGCTTCCTGTTAGGGGCCTGCTTTCAGGGGACTGAGGAACCCTGGCCTCTTAATTTCCCACTCTCTGCTTCCCAGCCACCATGATGTAAGTCAGTTGCCACCATGCACTCCCAGGGGGATGTTTGGTTTCACCCCAGGCCCAAGAGCAACAGGTCAACCAACCATGGAGTGAAGCTTGCAAACAGTCACCCAGAATATACCTTTGTCTTTCTAAGCTGATTACCTCAGATATTTGTCACAGTAATGGAAGGCAATGCAAGTACAAAACAGGGGAGGGGACCACAGTGAAAAAGGTAAACTTAGTGAAAAATTGGGTGAAACACACTAGAACCAAGTCAGGAACAGCACCTTGCCAGCATCCCACATGGTTGCATCCTACCCCTAGTCCCTCCTCCCTCCAGAAGTAACCAGACCCATGGCCCACTTGCTCAAAGGCTAAGAAACCCCATGCACCACTTAGTATGTCTTAGTGAAGGTCTTGGTTGGCAGGTTCCCCACCATGTGTGTCTTCTCCTTGGACTCTCTTTGTTATAATGGAGGTCCTGTGACCCATGGATGTTCTCACCTCTCTATTCTGCTAATTCATATTTAGAATATAGTCCACACCTTCCTTTCTCTTTCCTTCATATCTCTTGCAAAATGACAGCTGGATGTAGAGACCCATTCAGAGTGACCTGTGATGATGAAAAAGTTCTGAATTTTAAAGTAGATATTGGGACACACTGGAAATAACATTAGAATCACGATGCTTATGTCCACTAATTGAAGCTCAACAGGCTGTCCCCGGTGATCAGAGTCAGTTTACTTAGATTTCTTGTGGCTTCACAGCCAGACAGAAGCATCTCATAAAGAAACATGGAGCAGTACCTCTTAGAGGATTCTGGCTTCTATTCAATGACTCCAAGATGTGAGTCAAGACAGGGTCAAGAAATGAGGCAGCTTGGTGATTGGTCAACAACTTTTGTCTCAGGGATGGGAAGATTACTGGAGAGTCACAGTCCATGTTGGTAAAGAGGCAGCTGTCACTCATGTTAGAAAAAGGATGGACTCAGTGATTGTTTGTGGCCTCAGAGTCAGTCTCCACCTAGTTTTTGATATGACCACCATGTAGTCCTGCCTGGGGTTTTCATTCTATTAGCAATGCTTGTGTTGACTTGGGGAGAACAGGGATGAGCCACCTATTGTCAGGAAGGTCATTTTCCTTTCTCAGTTGCTCTCAGGGTCTAGATGAAAACAGCACTGATTTTAATTTATTGATGGGCATTTTGCCGAAGGCCTTGAGTTTCAGTGAGAGGAGATTTATACCTAGTGAGGTACATGATATTTAAACAGGAGAAATCTCCCAAAAGCTCATGTGTGAGACAATACAGAATTGTTCAGATGTGAAATTATTATATCATGAGAGATGTAGCATAATCAGTGGATTAATTAATTTGGTGGGTTAATAATTTGAAGGGATTAATGGGTGATAGTTATAGATGAGTAGGATGTAAGCAGGTCATTGGAGGTGTACCTTTTTGTTTATATTTTTTCCCTGGCCAGTGAAGCTCCCTCTCTCCCTCACTCTCCTGGTGGTCATGAGCTGAGAAGCAGTCCTCCACCTTCCACCATAATATTCTGCCTCACCTCAGGCCCAGAGTGATGGAGTCAGCCAGGCATGGACTGAAGCACTGAAACCATGAGCTGGAATAAGCTTTTCCTCCTCTAGGGAGTTTGTTGGGTATTTTGGTTACAGTGATGGAAAGCCAACTAAGAGAGTGGAAAAGAGAGCCACCAGGACATTTGGGTGCTGGAGTGCTCAGTTGAGCATCATGCTTGAGAGATCAGCATTAGTCAGTCTTTGGGGAGACAGATGATCTGGAAGCAGGTCTAGGAAGAGGCAGTTCCGGAGGTGCACCAGAGGGGAGGAAAGGACAAGGCTGCAGCCCAGGCAGGAAGCTGGCAGAAAAGGGAGCCAGTGGAGAAGCTGAAGTCTGTCTGGACCATGTCCGCTTCTCTACCTCCTGCATGGGTTTTGTAGGCAAAGTGAAAAGGAATGGTGAGCAGTCAAAATCAGTCCTGGCTGTCCCAGTCACTTGGTCAGACACCTCAGGGATCCCTTTTGTGAGGGCTGCCCATGACCTCACTCTGGCCAACGGAGTCCTGGGAATGGTCTTATATGTGTCAAACTAGGAGTATAAATAGCCTGCTCCCTAAATGGCCATTTTCCCCTCGTTCTGGGTAGGTAATGCCTGTTGTCATCCTTCCAGGTTTTGTTCTGAATTTCTCAGCATTTTCAGAAATTACTTAGTTGGGAATGTGGTTCCTTGTAGCCCAAAGCATCCCTATCACAGTGCCAGAGACATCTGGACTGTCTGAGGTGGCAACACACCTGGCCATGGAGCCTGAAGAGGAATGGGAAACTGGTGGAAGAGCTGTGCTGGGTGTGGGTAAAGAAAAAGAAAACTTTGTTAGAATCTTCCAGGGGGTATGTTGACAGTGAATGTCAAGATCTGGGTCTTGGACTGAGATGACAGCCTGTGAGGAAGCAGGCAGAACCCTGGCCCCAGGGTGTGGACTATGTCACAGGAGAGGAATCCAGAAAATGATCATGGATCCTTGATAAACAGAGACAAATTGTTCTCCATGTTTTCAGATATTGCTCTTAGGAGTTGGTGAGTTCAAGGCCTGGCTGGGTTTCTGAATTTCCAAGCCCTGCCAGGAAATAAACCACATCCCTTGTAACTATACAGCCACCACCCACTTCTCACAGGAGATTTTCTTTCTCCTATTCTGTGCCTTTGTTTTCTTTTTTTTCTTTGCATTTTTTCAATGTTCCAAATGCAGCTGTCACCCACTCAGAACCTGTGCATCAGCAGAGTGGCCTGCAGGAGTGACAGAACCTGTGCAAGCAGGAGGAGGAGGGCATGGAGTTTTTTATGGGGTGCAGGGCTAGTACTACGGATCAGGAAGCACAGGCTTCATGATGAGTCAGAGTTCAAGGGTGGGAAGGAGGCCTGGGAGGTCTGCTAACTCCTCTGTCTTTTAAAGTATTCATATCTAGTGACTTTAAAGCACAAACAGATGCTGGGAATGTGAGTCACAGAGTTGCCCATTTTTCTAAAACCAGGGATGAATTTAGCATTGGAGCCAGATCTACTTCTTGGTCTTGCTCCCTTCCCTTCCTGTCACTGAGAATAAGATGAATAATCAACAGAGGGCTTGAAGCAGAGGACTCATAGGGCCAGCTTCATGTTGGGGGACATCATTCAGAGTGCTCTCTTGAGCAGAAGAGGCCGGGAGTTGTTACAGGACTGAAGGGCAAGAGGTAAGAGGCTGGGAGAGATGGAGCTGAGATCCAGTGGGGACAGTGGAGGAAAGCTTGGGACAGGCTTGGTATGTTCCAGAGATGGGGTCGATTGTTCAGATAGACTGCTGAAAGTGAGGTGACAAAAGTGACTCCCAGGTTAGGTCCTGAGAACTGGAACCATGATCTTGCCATTGACTGAGATGCTCCAGGAGCAGCAGGTTTAGAGGGAGGTTGACTCCATCTGTGCAGGATGCTAGAACAAAATACCATAGACCAAGTAGCTTATACATGACATAAAGTCATTCCTCACCATTCTGGAAGCTGGACAGTCTGGGATCAAGTTGCCAGCAGTTTTCATGTCTTGCAATTTCTGGCTTATGGACATGCCTTCTGCATGCATCCCTGCAGGTGAATGAGCTCCTGGGCCTCTTTGATAAGGATGCTAATTTCACTCAATAAGACATATCCACATAACCTAATCCCCTCCCAGAGGCCCCTCCTGATACTTTTGGGGTCATGATTCAGCCTCTGGTGTGGGGGCAACCAGCATTAAGGCTACAGTTAAGGCATGAAAATTTTCACTTGGACAGGTTGCATTTTGATTTATCTGGGCAGCTGAGGGATGAGTCAGAGTTCAGGAGAGTTTCAGGCCAGAAATATCAATGTGGGGGCACCTGGGAGGTGTTAAAAAACCTCTAGGATATCCCAAGAGAGAATGCTAATCTTCTCAAAATTGGGTGCCCTGTGCCATCCTGGGCAAGCCATGCCACAGCTTGAGCCTTTTTCTTGACTGTAAAGATGTGAATTGAACAATTTTTCTTCAACTTCCTGTCCTGCTCTGAGATTCTGCAGTGGAATGTCTTCAAAACAAAACAAATTGGTCCAGATTGACCAAATGGATGCTGTCCACACATCAGTGCTGATCTCCTCCAGATGAAGATCTGGGTTACCTGAGTTATCATGGGACTGACACTGCGGGTGCTCCTGGAGTGAGATCTTGGATGGCTCCCAGTTATTCAAGCTGCTCAACAGGAGGTGTTATCTCTAGGAAGTCAGAACCACTCAAAAAACCAGTCCACAGGGACAAGTCAGCTTTACATCCATATCCCCAAAACCTGTTTGCAATCTGTTCTCCTGACAGCCATTAAGCTGTGGACCACAGAAACAACCAGAGCCTTCCTACCTGCTGCAGAGCACTGACATTCCTATTGCAATCATTGAAGGATGCAGACATTACAAGATGACCTTACTCTGTGGTATCACAGGCTGATGCATTGGAAGTAGGGCCCTAGAAAATGGGGAGGTTGGTCTTTGCAGGTCAGGTGGGCTGTTCCAAGGAACAGAGAATAACATGGCCACTAGAACAGAGTGAAGAAGTTTGTGGGATGGACTGCAAACTCTCAGCAGCCACATGGGTAAGGTTAGGAGGGTGCCAAACAGGCTGTGCTGAGACCAACAGGAGCACTTGCACATGCAGCCCTCCATGCAAAAGTAGGTGGGATGGCTAGGAGCCAGAACTCTGGGAATGTTGCTGCAATTTGTGGCCAGAGATCTGACCCTAGGGACCCAGCAAATCAGTTCCAGACACTCATCTCAAAAGCAAACTAGAAAGTAATGAAGAAAACAAGGAAGAAGCTTTCCTAAACATGACCATGTCAGGAAAGACAAGTGAGCTATAGGTTATTGGTCCTGTCCATGGGCTGCTCTCATGAGCTTTTGAGTTAAATAAAAGAGGGATTGAGACAGAGCAAGAGGGCTGAACAAGGACACATCCCTGGGCAAAATAATCTGGTCATCGTCATCTCCCTGGTGCTCCTAGGAGGGGCTTCTTGTCTATTGGACTGTAGGTCCAGAAGGGGGCAATTTGATTCCAACTGGACACATGCACCTTCTTGGTGGGGCCAGCCTTGTCACCAGGTGATCTCTGCTGCAAGGTTCTGCTATTCCTGGGAGGTGCATGGCAATGACTGGAGACTTCTAGGCCGTACTGGGGCTGTGGGACAGGATGATGTGAAAACTGACACTGAATGTCCCTGAAAACCTTGGAAATCCCTTAGTAATTCTCATCTCATCATCTTGTCCCTCTTCAGGACTAGGCGAATCAGGGCTAATAAATCTTGTGCTACCAGGTTTTAGAAGAACACTCCTTAAAGGAGAACACAGCTTTATGCAGAGCTGAGCAGGAGTCTTAAGACAAATAAAAAAGGAAGGCAGAGATGCCAGCCTTCCTCCTGCTTTGTGCCAACATAATTAGCATCTTGTAATTCCCTCAGCTGGAATCCTGCTTCTGTTGGTTTCTATCTGTGTCATCTTGGTTGAATGATTTCTCTGTGTTTAGAAGTTTGATATGAAAAAAAATGGATGCAAAACTGCCATTCCATCAGATCATGCTGAGGACCCAAGGAGCGTTATGCCTTGGAGCAACACTTAGAGCAATGTGAGTGTACTTAAGACCTGTTCTTCCCCAGGATTGAATGATTCTGTAGCCAAATTTCAGATTCTCCCTATTCTGAAAGATTGCCAGGAGCATATCTGGATTCACAAGTGTCTCAGTACCCCAGAGGAAGACCTCAGCTGCTGGTTCTTCCCCCTCCATGAGCTCTCTCATCAGATGACATCAGAGTGATTGACTGTGGTGTGGGCAACTCAGAACCTTTAGATGGATATGTGAAGCCAAAACACAAAGCATGTCACTGATACATAGAAAGAGGCAACAAGTGATATTTAGGATCATAATGGGGACATGTCAAAGAGCAGTACATGACAAATGGTTGGATGCATGGTGGGACAGAAAGGATAGGGATGTGGACAGAGTATCAGCAGATAATTACTTCACTCAGAAGGCCCCAGGAAATCAATTACAAGTGTCAGATCTTATAACTGTGTGCAGAAACCCACAGGTATCCTGGAGATCAGTCTGTCAGTAAAACAGCTATATGAACAGGAGGACAGTAAAGAACTCTAGGAGCTTAAGGAAAGGCAGGACGTTTAGGAAGAGCTTACTCCACTAGACTTTCTGTTGATTCTGGAATGGAGACAAAGATGACAAGAGTCTTGTATGTTAAGAATACTGATTGAGCCTGGTGTCCTGTTACATGGAGGCTGAGGCAGAAGTTCAAAACCAGCTTCACACATGCAGATTTTGAAGATAAAGCTGGAGTCAATTGTAGTGCTGCTGTCTGATGGAGAAGCAGATCTAAAGAGGCAAACTTGAAGTTGTGGACAAAGTGGCCCAGAGTCATTTAGGCATAGAGGGGGTCTTGTGGATAGTTGGAGGGAAATTAGGGATCCCACTAAGTGGGCTAGGGCACTGCTATTCATGTTGGAGGAACCCTTACTTTTCTATATTTTATTAAAATTGTGCAATAGAACACATATCCAGAAAGAGCACATGCCTTCATGATCATAAATAGGCAGTTGAAATGAACACTCAGGTGCCACATTAGGTTGCAGGTGCTCCTGGAAGGCTTCTGTCCCCTTGTCCAATCACACTTGCTGACTCAAGCAGTGGCTTCTTGTGTTCCTCTGTTTCCACACTGCCCAATGCTTCTCACTAATGTCACATCTGAGTTTTACTTGATTCAGACTTCATATAATTTCGCCCATGTTTGATTTTTCTGGATGTGGATTCATCCTGTCAGTCATGGTGGATAGTGTGCCCTCAGGTGGGTATGCCCAGGCACTTATCTGTATGCTGCAAGAGGCTGCTTGGGTCATCTCCAGGTCCAGGGACTCTTCCCCATGCCATGGTACTATGGTGGAGACCTTGAACATGAGTCCCATGGTATTTCTGCTGAGGGCACACCAAGAGTGCATTGCAGGGACCTGGAATCTTCATAACTTCAATTCCATTAGACAAACTGCTCTTCACAAGGCTGGCAGCACTAACATGCTCCATGAACATGGTTGGTTCCCAACACTTCATGTCCTACCAATGCTTGTCAGGAGCTTCTGTGCTCACTCAGGTTCCTGCATTTGGCCACAGGCTTCCCTGTATCCATGGAGGCCAGGACCCAGGATGAGCCTCTTCAGGCAGCAGTGGGGACAGTGTGTCCTGTCTACTCAGCTGTCCAGTACTCAGAATGGCTTAGAAATGCATCCCTGGAACTCCCATCCTTGAGATGTTCAGAGGGCAGCAGCACGGTGGATAGCAACAGGCTGCAAAAAGAGCACATGGGCTTCTGATTAATGCTCACCTTGCCTTCTGACTAGAAGATGGCCATGGTGGCCAGTGCTGCTCCTTACCTTTGGCAGAATGCACAAATGAAATGGCTTCAGAGTTGCAGGCAGCTGAAGATGTGATGCTACTCAAGACGAGTTAGCAAGTTCCTCTTGCTAACTGTGTAATCATGGGTGATTTAATTAACCTCCCTGTGCCTCTATGTTCTTTGTTGTGGAGCATGGTTGAGAACATGTGCCTCCCTGGGCCATGTTGATGATTAACAAGTGAAGGCTGCAGAACATTTGGAAGGAGTCAAGTATGCTCTAGGGGATCCATATCTGTGAGCCAGAACTGGAGCCTTCCTAGGGCACAGTGATGAATATGTTCTACAGATAGTTTAGAAAACAGACATGGGGCTTGTTCCACAGCACTGGTAGAGCTCTGTGTGTCTTCTCAGGGAGGGACAGGCATCAGCCTTTCCAAGCTAAAACCAGATGTGGGTATTGGCTGTTTTCAAGGACCTGTGTTTATCTGCTGTTCATCACAGTGACCAAAATGCCCCACAGTTACAATTTAGAGGAGGAAAACTTTATTTGGGCTCATGGGTTTACAGGTCTCAGTCCATGGTTGGCCCAACTCTATTTCTCTGGGCCTAAAAGTGAGGCAGAAGATTATACAGCAGGGTATAACAGAGGACAGCTGTTCAGCTCATGGACACTGGGAAGCAGAGAGAGAAGGAGGAGCTTGGGGACAAAATATAATACCCAATGGCATGTACCCAGTGACTTACCTCCTTCAGCCATGCCCCACCTGGGTATGGTTACCACCCAGTACAGTAGTCATCAAATCCATCAAATGGGTCAATCCACTGATTAGGGTCATGGTTATTGTATTGTAATCAATTCAGCTCTGAACACTGCTACATTGCCTAGCATGAGCTGTTAAGGGGACCCATCACATCCAAACCATAACAGGGCAGGTCATGTTGTAGGAAAATATTTTCTCTTTCAAGAACAAGAGTGCTTCCTCTCCATGAGATGTCCAGAGGGCAGCTGCACAGTGGATAGCAATAGGCTGGGAAAAGAGCACATGGGCTTCTGGTACATGCTCACCTTGCCTTCTGACTAGCAGATGACCATGGTGGTCAGTGCTGGTCCTTCCCTTTGGCAGAATGCACAGATGAAATATTTTCAGTGTTTCAGGCAGCTGAGGATGTGATGGTACACAAGACAAGTGGAGGGTTCCAGGACCCAGCAATGGGCAAGGCCGCAGCCCATTCAGCCCTGGTTCAGTTCAAATTCATTTTAAATCTTCTGATCACATTAGGAGGAAGTTTCTGGGTAGTCCTGGGAGTCCTGAGCCACTAACATGTGTTGGGAAAAAGGAGAAAACTGGCCTTACCCAGAGCCAACAGAGCCCATGTCTGTGCAGAATATATCATCAGTGTTTGTCTTCATTGGCTAGGATTCCCTTCTTCCTGGCCAGCATCTGAGGACTGTGGCTGGGTGTCATCCGTGGGGGGTGATTCGCTGCAGCTACTCTAAGGTAAAATCCAATGGAGTCACATCAGCCGTTGAAAACCCATAAGGAGTCTGGCAAACAAGGGCCTGCATACCTAACATCCTGCACATAGCCCCAGAGGTCTTAGCCATCACCATCATCTAGTTTGACTACAAAGTCACTGTGATTTTCAAACATTGTGCTGTGACCTCTGGATGGAGAGGTATTTCCTAGTTTGCAGCCCTGGAGGAGGCTCTGAGCTTTATCCCACTACTTGCTGTTACAATTCTCTACCTTCACAGTTCCTTTTGAGTTGCTTTCATGCATTGGGGTTCTTTGTAAATTTTAGGTTTGAAAATCAATGATTTGCAATTTTTAGGAAAAAGCTGAAAAAGTTCTGGCTTTGGCAGTTTGAGTGTTTTTGAGGTTGCTTCTAGTTTTAACATTCCCTGATTATCTATACCCATTTTCTTACCTGCATGATAACATACATCCTGCCTGATAACCCCTCATAAAATCTCTGTTGTAATCCCACATCCCAGACAAGGGATGGGTAAATCACAGGGTTTCATGAATGTCTATCAAATCAGTGAGTGAGCTCTGGGCTATGTGCTGCCAGTGTGCAAGAAAGGCGGGGGACAGAGAAAGACTTTCAGTATGTTGTAATAGGTCATCAGTGACATTTCACTAAACATGTTGTATCCTACACTGAGCCTTGTATCTTAGCAAACTTTCTTTTTCTTAAAAACAAATAAGCAAACAAACAATCAAGGGTGCCCTCAGTGCTGGTGGTCATGACAACAAGAGACAAAAATGCCTTTTATGCCTCAGGGTTGTGAGCAAAGCCAGCTGGCTCCATTAGCTCCTCCTGTTTTCCCAAGTGCCATCCTTTTCATGTCTTTCAGGCTTTTTCCACCTGGTCTGGACTCTTTCCATCACTGGACCCTGCTCTTGCGATCTCACTTTTTCAGGCCTATGCCTCAGCAATGTGCCCTCCACTGTTTGCATTCTGTGAGATACTGGGCTAGAAGGTTCTTGTTTTCTGCTGTGATTCAGTTCTGGTCACCTGTTGAAGTTAAAATGCCATATCACCACTGCTATGAAAAGAGTACTGTTGTCTAAGGTCTGAGGAGTCTTTTGGTTAGACAGACGTTTTAAGGATGTAGCACACCCTGCAAACGCTGTCATGGAGAGTGGGCTGTTGACTAAAAGCTACTAACAGCTAGTGGAGGACAGTTGGTGAGGAGCAGAAAGTCCCAGACTGATTCAGTCTTTTGTATTCTAATGGTATGTTTCCTATTTACTAGGGAGATGCACACAGAGGCATGGTTGATTGTTCTTGTCAACTGGGTTGAGCACGTCCCCAGTAACTGCATTTAATGGTGGTAAATAGACTTGCCTCTTCTCCACAGTGTTGAAATCATGGCAGAGGCACCACACTGGGAGCCAAGAGACTAGGGTGGTATCTATGTGGTATCTGGTATCTGTCATCTTTTGTAGCACTTAGTTCTTCCTGTAGAGATGGCAATAGCCAGCATTTGCATCTCATTTAATCTATCTGGCCTCTCCATGTTGTGTATTTCTGTCTGGATTGAAATGGAGACCCTTTATCTTTGAGGCCTTACCTGTGTTTCACAGGTCAGGGCATGTATAATCTGCTCCTTTTTCTATGCAAATTATATAACCAGCCTGACTCAGCAAGCTGCTTCTGTATCCTGCACAATGAATTGAATCAGTTCTTTTGCAACCAAGAAATACATGCAGTAATGTTGCTTTGTTTCCTTAATATATATATTTCATAGTTAAAAATTGCCAGAAACTATATACTCTATTATTAAATTGATATTTTTTGGATTTAAATTTATGAAACATAGCAGAACCAAATACCTCCTATTAATTATAACCGTTGATTTTAAAATACATCATATTTAGAACTTTAAATGTGAAAAAAAAATTGTCTTGCAAAGATTGACATATTTCTTTTGAGTAGCTTGTGTTTTTTTCATATATTACTCTTAGGAGGTAAAAAAGCATTGCTCTAAAACACACATAATTGAGCTTTGTAATATGAGATTAGAAGAAACTAAATTTATAATGGTAATATGAGAACTTCTGGGGGAATATTTTTTTTATTTCATTAGCTAAATAATAGCACATCTTTTTTTCCTTTCCCAAAGTCAAAATAATCAACTAAAATATGGAATAAAAAACAATATTTATGTACCAAACATGCTCAGTCCCTTTGTAGAACTTTGCAGTACCTGGGAGGCCACTCTCATCAATTTTTATTACATTGTTATTTATGTATCATTAACTGATTGAAGTTGTTAGTGGTCAGAAGATGTGTTGAGTTTAGTGAAATCTTCCAGAATTAATGTCTTATTTATTTAAGCCACTTTAAGTGTCATTTTAAAATGGCACCTTGTGAGGACCGAGTCATCCTGTGTAGAGTTTTCACATTTTGTTTTTGCTTTTCCAGTGAAAATACTAAATTACTAAAGAATATGTTTCTACCATTATGGTTTTAAAAATTCTAGGGCAATTCTTTATAAATAGAGAGCAAAAAAAAAAGATAGGTTTTCATATTTTCAGCTGTTTGTTTATATGGTATTCTACTCAACAAATATTTACTAATGTTTCCTTATGCCTTGCCCTTAGAGAAGAGTACCTGTTGAGTAGTGAGTAAAAGGTAATGTTAGGTTAGCATTTACTAAAGATGTTGGCATTAACAATATAAAGAAACTTTACAGAGCCCTTGAGGATGTGGTGGTGTAATAAATCAAAAAGCTCACCCCTTGGTGTCCAGAAATCATAAATTGTCCTATTTAGAACTCTGAGGAAAGAAGTTCTGTGCTAACAACGGTGTGCTTATAGTGAGTGATACAGTTTATCAAATTAATGAGGGACCAGGATGTGTCTACCCTGCCTCAACCAAGAAGAAAGGAAGCACTTGGGGAAGAAAACTTGCTGCTTTCTTTCTTTTCATCTTGCCACTATAGTGCAAAGTCCCTGAGAGGTCTGTGCTAAGGAGAATTGAAGTCCTCCTCTCATATATGTTGTGTAGCAACCAGAATGTTATTGTGCATACAGAAGCATCCAGCTATCTAGTCAGGAATCTGCTTCTGTCTTGCTATTGGTGCATCCTCTTCACATAGCAGACATGTGTGCATGGGACTCATCCACATCACATATTTCCTTCTAATTCTACTCAACATTAAAGAGTGTTGCCATCCAAGTTGAGGGCAAGACCATTCTTCTGTAGAAAATGTGGAAAAGTAAAGTTCTCAAACATTTTTACTTACTTATTTTTGTGGCTGTGATTCACCATATTTCTCATCTTTATTTTATTTTATTATCCAGTGGAAGAAAACACAGAATAAAGTTCACAATCAGGAAAATAATCTGTATCCACAGCCAGTGATCAGCCTTTGCACTCTCTGGAGAGACAAATGAATGGGAACCAAGAAAAAGGGGACCAGACTGATAGGAAAAAGAACAAAACTGGAAAAGAGAAGAAAAAAAAGATAAAATGAAAGCCAAGAAGGGAATGCTGAAGGGTTTGGGAGACATGTTCAGGTAAGTCTTTACTACCATAAACCAGAGCATTCTTAAATATACAGTCATGCACTTTACAACAGGGAAACCTCTGATAAAAGCATTTTAGGTCATTTCATCATTGTGCACACATCTTGGAACTTACATGGTGTATCCTAATGCATGCTGGGCTATGTGGTACATGCTATTATATATGAGGTCTGTGGATTATAAACCAAAAAGCCCACTGTGGATTATAAACCCAAAATATTAAGTGGCACATGACTATATGTTATACTGACATTTAAATAAAAAACACAAGAAGCACAGATTTGAAAACAGTATCTTTGAAGACAATAAAAATTCTTTTATCTTTTCCAGTCTTAGCTACTGAACTTTTATTTTTTTCAGGATTTTGCTTTAGTTATTTCAGCAGCCTTCAACATGATATCTTGCCAACCATGTAGATAACCCTGTGGAGGAAGGAGGGAGTCCCCTTTGTCTTCACTCTGTACAACAGGAAGAGGCCCATGGAAACAAAGGGCTATTAAAGTAGTGTTTGCTCTTTTTTGTGTGTGGCAACAGTGGTTCATTATCTACATTTAACCCAGAGTTCAAGTTGTGGTAGCATTTAAAGATCCATTAATAACAAGTCTAATAAAAATATGTTACACATACAGCTTCAATTAAGCTGTGTTGATTAGTTTAATACTTATTACTTTAGTCTGCAAAGATTGATTAAACATAGTTTCTGCCTATTTCTTGACAGTTGGCTTTGTGTCCCTAAATTATAATCTAGTATTATTTAGCATATCATTTTTTACAAATCATTGCTGTACAATAAAAGTGACAAGTTATTTAGAAGTTTCACTGAAACTCTCCCATAAATGTTCATCTAAGGTATTAATGTTAAATATAAAGATTGCCTGATTGCTCCATAAATTAAAGCCCTAAACATATCAAGATGATGGTTTAAAATTGAAATCATATAGCACAGCCTCTTGACTTTTCAAAAAGTAGTTACCCTATGTTATGAATCCCTTCCTTTTAACTTGTTTTTAATTGCAGAATGTGAACAAGAGTTTTATTTTCATGGACTTAGGATCCTCAGGTTGACCTCAATAACTCGGGATGTTACCTGTCCTTGAGGAATCAGGACTCTGGTGGAAGGTTACACAACACAGCAGATGTGTTCTGTAAATGTGTTGAAGTCAAGTGCATGGAAGAAGGAAATTATTGATTCATATTTACCTAAAATCTGGGCTGTTAACAGTATTATCTTTAGTTCAAAATAGGATTCATTTCTCCAATGGTTCAGAGCAGTGAGATCTTCATCATTTTTCATTAGACATTTTCTTATTTATATACTGCTCCTTTTAAATCCATCTTCAGTCAAATCATCATTTCTTCATTATATTCCGTGTCCAAAAATATTCAATGAATAAAATAGCTCTTACTGCCCTTTGTTCCAGCTCCCGTGTTAGCCAGGGGGCTTTCCATTCCATTACATTCCATTATACAATCTGACACCTCAGAAACTGGCACCTATGCAATGCACAAGACACAGGCACAGGCTGCTGTCCGTCAATTAAAATTTAAGGTATCTGTGCTAGTGTCACCTTCATTTTTTTTTTAATTTTTTTTATTGGTTGTTCAAAACATTATAAAGCTCTTGACATATCATATTTCATACATTAGATTCAAGTTGGTTATGAACTCCCAATTTTACCCCAAATACAGATTGCAGAATCACATCGGTTACACATCCACATTTTTACATAATGCCCTATTAGTAACTGTTGTATTCTGCTACCTTTACTATCATCTACCATCCCCCCTCCCTCCCCTCCCATCTTCTCTCTCTACCCCATCCACTGTAATTCATATCTCTCCTTGTTTATTTTCCCATTCCCCTCACAACCTCTTATATGTAATTTTGTATAACAATGAGGGTCTCCCTCCATTACCATGCAATTTCCCTTTTCTCTCCCTTTCCATCCCACCTCATGTATCTGTTTAATGTTAATCTTTTCTTCCTGCTCTTCCTCCCTGCTCTGTTCTTAGTTGCTCTCATTATATCAAAGAAGACATTTGGCATTTGTTTTTTAGGGATTGGCTAGCTTCACTAAGCATAATCTGCTCTAGTGCCATCCATTTCCCTGCAAATTCTATGATTTTGTCATTTTTTAGTGCTGCGTAATACTCCATGGTGTATAAATGCCACATTTTTTTTATCCATTCATCTATTGAAGGGCATCTGGGTTGGTTCCACAGTCTAGCAATTGTGAATTGTGCTGCTATGAACATCGATGTAGCAGTATCCCTGTAGTACGCTCTTTTAAGGTCTTCAGGGAAAAGTCCAATAGTGTCATCTTTAAATTAGAGAATAATAGGTGGAAGAAACCTGCAAGAATGCTGCACAGTCACATTTCTAGGGCTCTCCTGGAGGCATATTGTAAACTACTGGCTTGTTAGTTTTCACTCATCAACCAACATTTATCTGATAGATAAAAAGGGTTCTGGACTTGTTATGATGTAATGGGTACACATATTTCTAGTCTTTTGGGATTACCTTAATTATAAATCATCTATATCTGCAATTTGCAACTTCAATGGTCGACTTAAAATGTGTGGCCAGAGGAGTAGACTTTGGGCGATATGTACATTGTTTTAAAGGAACCATGAAAACTTCATGACCCTCTTTTTCTTAAATGGCTTGCAGAACATTATATGAAGTTTTCTCAACTTCTAAATCCATAAACTTTACCTATATTCTGTAAGGAAAGCCAGACTTATAGTAGAAAATATTTGACCTATTTATAAATTCAAAAACTTGCTTACTCTTGAAAATCAAATTATATATTATGGGGCAGAGGCTGAAGTTTCTTTCATTTTATTGTTTTACTTTCTTTTTCTTAATTAAACTAATATTCTTCCAGTATTTAAGAATGGATGGTAAGAAAATCATAGATACTTAAACTTCTCTGGATACTTGGTATCATTGGTTTGCTAAAGTCAGCCACATTTGTTTATTTATGAGAGTAGTTTTTATAAATTTTGCAAATTATTGTTAAGTCCAACCATTATTAAAAATTAAGTAGATCATATAAAAATCAGGAATAATTAGTACTCAAAATTCATCCCTTCCTAATTACTTTTACCATATTATGATCCCAGTTCTGAGATGATATATACCTGCTAAAATTTGGGAATTAATACATGTTAATTAATATATACATTTGGAATTAATATGCACATTTCCACAAAATTGACTGCTAGAATTGGTAATGAGGTGGTATCAAATCTGTAGATAAATTGGGGAGAACTAACATCTTCATAATATTCAATCTTCTAACCTGTGAGCAGTGGATTCTGCCATGAGACTGGGTCCCATTCCAGCAGAAGCAGCATAGCACCTGGTAGGATGGAGGTGAGGACAGTGGCAGCCAGGATAGGGGGTGCTGGAAAGGGAGGATTCATAGTTCCATGGGCACCTGGAGAGGGGACATCCAACAGGAAAGTGAACGAGGGTCCAGTGGTCACAGGGCTGCTTGGGTGTGGGGTCACAATGAACGTGACGGTACTCACATGAATCTGAGAAGGGACACTGAAGGAAAGCCCAGACAGTTCTCTGATACTTGTGGCAGCTGAAGGTTGCTGGAGCTGATGAGGACAGGAGGGCTGATCTCCATGGCCTGCCAGTTCTGGAATGTGTGAGAGGACTTGTTTGTCATGGTGAAGGAAGTGAAGGAGTACCACTTTTTGGTCTTGTTCTTGGTGTCAGATTGCTTTGTGGCAGTGCTGCTCTGGGCTGCTGCTGAGGTACATGTTTCAGTATCAACTACTGGAATGGGAGGATTATCCCATTCTGTCAGCTGCTTAGCAGCCAAGTTAAACTCAATGTAGGAAATCAGAAATATTCTTACTTTGTCTGCTAACAAAATATTCCTATTTTGTCTCCAGATCTTTTGCACTACAATTAGCCATAGTGCTGCCCTGAACACTTAATGTATTTGTGCAGTTGGTCCCACTGTCCCCACCAGCTAGGTTTCCAAGGCCTCTCTGCTTGATGCCATCCAGAAGCCTGACCAGAAGAATGTTATCTGGATGTTCATCACAGGAGTCATCAAGAGCCCTCCAGTATGAACAACTGAGGGGACCTATGATCCCAGAAAACATCCTTTGCAAAACCTGTGCTGTCAAGGCAAGACCTTTGCAGAAGAACCCAGGCATTCTAGACACACAGGACACTCCAAAAGATCCAAGAAGGCAGGTTCATTCATCTTGATGTACTTTACTGAGAAAAGGCTTCAGAAATGTTCATAGTTGTATGTAGCTCTTTAAATGATTCATGTAACATCCATTTCAGACTTTGCTCTTGCACCTTGGTTCTTCCTCCTTGTTCTTGGTCCCGCAGTGGTGGACATGGCCAATTCAGATTCCACTCAGCCTTACTTGCTGCTTTTTATTTCTCTGAAGCAGTCGCAGTGGCCCCTGGAGACTCCTCTCTGCTGCCCCCCTCTCTGCATAGACACATTACACAAGTGTCATTGCCTCCCACTAGACCAGCCTTAAATATTATTTTTTAAATAAACAGAATGCTTGGTGGGTTAGAAACCAGCATGTGAGAGATGGACTAGTCCAAATTTCAATCCTGGCTTGAATATTTTGTGATTGTGTGACTTTGGAAAAGTGACCTAACTTCTCTGCTTTCTTTTTTTCTGGTGGTAATAATAGTCCCTGTTGTAGGGAACCACAGGAACTAGAGACAAAGTTCCAATGCCATGTGTGTCAGGATACACACTCCAGAAGTGGCAGAACTTGTTACCCTGAGTTTAATAATGTATGAAACAAGAGCAGTAATGACAGTGACGTGTAGTGATGGGCAGCCAACAGTGCAGAGGTAGGAAGGACCTGCACTCTTTCTGTGAAGCAGCTGAAGGACAGACACCAAGGTAGATGGGGCCTGGATGCTTGACACTGGTAACATATTCACACCTCTCCCTCTTTCCTTGCAGAATATCCCCCAGGACCTGTCCATCTACAGCTTTGGGCTGGAGCAGTCCCTCTTGTTGTGGACCCTGCAGGAGATGCTTGCTAACATGGTGGAGATGTTGTAAGGGGCAAATACATTGTGCTCAGCTGCTATGGGATGGTGGCTCTTACAGGTATTGGAAATTGTGATGGTGGAGATAAGTCAATGACTTTCACTTGTGACACCCCTGGGATTGGCCTTCTGCTTTACCCAGCACCCCATCATATCTTGAACTTGAAAACAGAAATCCAAGTGCAATGTGATTTGTGTGGCTGCCTGTTGTGCTCATGGAAACAGCCTTTCTTGGGCATCTGCGTGTCTCCCTGTGTCTTCAGAGCTCTGACTGTTCCTGTTTTGACCAGTTGTTTTGTGCATGGCTCTTTGTTATTGTCCATTATTTATTGTCAAATACCTATAACTGTGTGGCTATGTTCTAAGCTGTTTTTTTGGAGAGTAAAATTTCATGGCACTGTTACACACTTTAGGTGATGAAATCACAGTGATATGGCTTCAGTGAAGTGTAAATTTGCAAATAGCTAATCATTTTCTTTTGAAAATTAAGACTTTTATTTCTGTCTTCAAATGCAGACATTGTCCTTCAAAAATCTATATGGTGATTTTAATTATTTTCCATGTGACAACCTCTTACAGACTGGGTAGTACCCATTTGTAACCAATTCATACAGTTTAAAGTTAAGCAGAAGGATAAATCATCACCTTGTTGGGTCTTCTCTATAATTTTTAGGGGCATTCTAAGTGCTGCACTGTTGTGTAGTTTAATAAACTCAAGTATTTCCAGGAATAAAAACAAAATTTTTCTTTGTCATTAATGATCTCTCTATAGCTTTTATGGTTGAATCGTTGTTCTAGTTGGGATGAGTAAAGAGATTAATAATACATGGTTCCAAAGAAATGAGTGATTAATTGTGTTGTCATATATAGTTTTGCACCATCCACGAGCAAATCCTGTATCTCTATAGTTTAAAAAAAATTAGTGTCACAGCTTAGAACTTTAATCAAGCTGTGTATGAATTCTAAATTAAATTTTAACATACATAATTTGATGAAAACCTACTATAGGAAAGAGGTGCATTTCAGGGAGCTGGATTTTACTTTCAGCTGCTACTATTTTTTAGGTAGAAAACACTATCAAATAGCTCAAGGGAAAAGTGTCTAAAATTTTAGGGGGAAGAATGATTGTTATTTAAGAAGCAGTTTTGATGATACCCAGGAGTGATATTCAAAATATTGTACAACTGCCTTGGCATAAGTACCAGTGATCAGAGTGGCTTTCAGCCACAGTGCTAGAGGTTTGGTGATTTTCAGGAGGTCCTGGAGGACCCCTAGTGTGATCCAGTGATGCTTACCAAGAGGGAAAGTTTTTTTTCCACTATAACAATCATTTTAATTATGAGAGTGTTTATTGGTTGTAATTGATCCATGGATGCTGCTGGGACTCATAGGAATCATATTTTGGATTCCCTGGATGCCCATAGCATCTCTCCTTGAGTTTTCAGATGTCTCCTTCAAACTCCTTATGGTAATATCATGGTAAATCCTTTTGTCAAGCAAATTGACATGTTTCAATTAATAAATCATACGCAGTACATTCTCTGGAATAAAGATTCCCATTTCCTAAGGTAACATGTCAGAAAGAAAACATTAATCTTTTTATTTGGTGGGAGGGTACCAGGGATTGAACTCAAGGGTACTTGACAACTGAGCCACATCCTTAGCCCTAGTTTGTATTTTAGTGACTGGGTCTCACTGCACACCTCACTTAGCACCTCGCTTTTTGCTGAAGCTATCTTTGAACTCATGATCCCCCTGTCTCAGCTTCTCAAGCCACTGGAATTATAGTTATGCACAACCATACCCAGTTCACCAATTTCCAATTATAGGATGCTACCGATTCCCTAAAACACAATGCTTGCATCTTACAAAGAAAAATTTTCTGAACTAGAATTTTTGTAGGAAATCATATTACAAGTGTGGGAAAGTTTATGAATAGCTGTTCCTGAACTCTGGAAATGTTCAGGAAGCACATGGGGTACTGCATCTGTCATCATCATCTCTGGTGATCTGGGGAATGATGATGTGAATGGTGCAAAACTCTCTCACATTTAAATAAGTGGTAAGACCAGGTGCCCATGTCACAGAGTGGAGAGTCAAAGCTAATTGACCAAGACTTAACTTTTTTAGCTGGGTGTGGTTTGGTATCTTATTACTTTTTGATATGCTATTATAGTTTCTACACCATTTGAAAATCCTATAATCCTTCAAAGAACAATGAGTTTTAAGAATCCTCACTTTTTTTCTTTCTACTAAGAAACAGGGAAAGGACAGAGGGAAGGAATGGAACAGCATTTAATGTCTGTTCTGTTTGTTCCTTTAGTGATAGGAATAACTATTTTATAGTGACTATTATGATGATGATGATTATGATGATAGTGTTATTGACCTCCATGTTCAGATGAGGAAAAGGCTCAGGAAGTTCACTTGAAAGTAAGTACCTTGATACAGATGCTATATATGCAAACATGCTACCCTCATTTCGTGACTTTTACAACCAAACAGAAACAGCTCTGACAAGTAAAGAGGAATCTGCAGCCTGGTTTTTGTGTGTTTTACTTTATGGCTAACTGCTTCTATTTTGTATGAAACTGAAGACAATTGGTTTGAGTCCCAGAAGTGTTGCTTTTTAGTTGTGTGCCTTGACTAGTAATATCTCTGAAACTTAGTATGATTTCTGTTGGTATAGTTGAATATCACCCTTGGTAAATTATAGAAAAAAGACATTTTATTTAGCTCATGGTTGTGGAAGTTCAAAAGCATGGTGCTGGAATCTGGTGAGGCCTACTGGGTCATGAGGTTGCAGAGGGCAGCAGAGCATGGTGTTACAGCTTAATGGATCTGGAAGGGCCCGTGTTTTTGTTTTTTTTGTTTGTTTTTTTTGTTTTTTTTTTTAGACAAGATCTTACTAAATTGCTGAGGCTGGCCTTAAACTTGTGATACCCCTGCATTAGCCTCCTAAGTGGCTACTAGGATTACAGGTGTGTGACACCATGCGCAGCTGATAATTTAATTCTGATACATGTATGTACACTGAGAAATATTCACCATGAACTAATTAACATATTTGTAACCTCACATAATTACATTTGTTAAAGTTTCTAAACTTTCATACCCTATGGAATTGGAAGTATTTTAGTTTACATTGATAAAACTCTGGCCATATAAATAGAATTGGTCTAATCACACATGGTGGCATAATGCCTTTGAAGTTTAGAGATATTTAGGAAATCAAAGACTATTATGAATGCTTTCAATCAAACATTAGATTTGGCTTATCAACAATTCAAGCATAACTAGGAATAAAAAAAATATATTAGATGTCTTTTATTTACATCAAGCAATGAACTCTATCTTTTTTATTGGTTGTTCAAAACATTACAAAGCTCATGACATATCATCTTTCATACATTTGATTCAAGTGGGTTATGAACTCCCATTTTTGCCCCAAATACCAGTTGCAGAAACAACAACATAATTCACCTTTAGGAACTAAAGCCATTTCAAAGTGTCAGATCTTATCCTTATTTCTGCTGTATATTTATAATGACCCAGTTTCTTAGAAGTTTTTACATCATATAAGAAGTCAAAAGAACATCTGAAAAATGATTTGGAAGTCTTAAATAAGTAGTAGTCTAGTAAAACAGACATGAAAATCAACTCAAGTTTCAAATTCATTTTTGTAGAAATATTACATAGGCTTTTTGTACTTTTAAAAAACAACTTGTTATAACTGATTTGTGCCCAGGGTACCAACTCTTTTAAAATTACTTTTGAAATAGTTTCTAACTCAAGAGTTTTTCTATAGAAATAATTCAGATTACTTCTATAGTAAGTGTCAACAGGCTGCAGATGCTGCTCAGTAATAGAGAGCTTGCCTAGCATGGAGAAGGCCTTGGAGTTTAACTCCCAACACTGCAAGGGAAGGAAAGGGAGAGAAGGGACAAAGAAGGAAGAAGGAAGGAAAAAGGGAGTGGACAGGAGGGGAGGGAAAGGAATGAGTCATTACAATAATAGGGCAAGTAGTACAAATATATGATGTAGTAGCTCTTTAAATTATTTTACAAAGCTTTAGAATTTTAGTTACATCAAACTGGTTGACATTATGACTGAATGGAAGAGCACATAAAAAGCTCTGTCTTGGGCTGGATGAAACTAAACTAAGGGGTGGGTGGCAAGGAGAGGAGTCCTCTCTGGCTCAACTGGGACAGACTGGAACCTTCACTGCTTCAGGATGCATGGCATAGTGAAGGGGCCAAGAATTCCCTGACAGGCACTTGAGTGTGCTAGGCTCCTGGGAGCCTATGACTGTGGCTTCCCATCCCCATGCCCACAGCTCTACATCCCACCCCCGCAGCTGCTTCACATTGGTATGCTCCATTGCCTGGTGCAGGTTTGAGTTCCTCACCAAAGACCTGAGTGTTCACAGCCTGTTAGGGCATGGCTGGACAGACTGTGGCTTCAGCAGCATTAGGCAAAGCAGACTTGGTGTGATGGAGTGGCCAAGGGGTGCCCCTCAGCTGTATTTGGGGCTCATCCTAGAAGATGTACACAGGGCTTGGGCATCATTGTCTGCAGATATGAAACCAGGCCCTCATCCTTATGGATATCCTTGGGAGTTGGTGATATATGCAGCTATTGCATTTTTTGCTGTTCTCTTGTTTCTGTGGACATGTTGTCAATGTGTTAGAGGCATTTATTATGTGAGAAGAGGAAAAAAAGCTTGCTCTAAAACTTGCTGGACTAATTGAAGAAAAATGTGTACTACTTGAGAAAGTTAGCCTTGTGCAAAAAGAGTATGAAGGCTTAGAGTCATCTTTAAAAGTTGCCATTTTGGAGAAGAAGTCTATAGAAGCAGAAAATTTGGAGGCAATGTATGATAAGCTGGATAGGTCTAAATCTAAACTTGGGGATGAAATACTCTTTCTAGAAAAAGAGCTTAAAAAAGAGAAAACTAAACATTCTCAACAGGATGAATTAATGGCAGATATATCAAGAAGGATTAAGTCCCTAGTAGATAAATCAAAACCCCTCAAGTTACTAATAGCCAAATCTGAAACAACCTTGAGAATACTTCAAATGAATGTAGAATGATTTAAGGTAGCAATAAAAGAGGTTTTGAAAGAAAATTTCCAACTTCAGGATAGTCAAAAACAACTTTTACAAGAAGCTGAAGTATGGAAAGAAAAAGTGAATGACCTTAATAAACAGAAAATAACATTGGAAGACTCTCTATGCAGAACAAGTTCTAAGAGAGAAAGAAAATTACATTAAGTCTCTGACTCAACACTTGGTTCAGATGAAAGATTGGGCTTCTGTGTTTGGAGAAGACCTAAAAGATGATGGTAACTTGGAAATGAAAATGAAGAGTGAATCAGAAATTGGTGCTCACTTAGACGATCAGCCAAAAGGAGTTTTGAAGGAACAGGTTTATGATGCTAAGTTAAATGCCCCTTTTAAAAACCTTAGAAGGAGAATAAAATAAAATGTTTACTTTATCATCTGAAGTAGATGAAGTAAAGGAAGACCTTATAGAACATATTAAAAACCTTAAGACAGAGCAAGCATCTTTGCAGTCAAAAATACACAATTTAAAAGAGAGAATCAGAATCTTCAGCAGAAATTTAATGTCATGATTGAACTATAACAAAAAATGTAATGAAACTCCAAAGGAAATTAATAGGAGAGGAAAATTACTGGGTAGAGCAAGAGGAGAAACTTTCCAAAGTGGATGAATACATCAGCCATACAACTGAACAGCTGGAGAACTATAGAAACCAAGTCAAAAATCTTGAAGAAGAACTAGAGAGAACCATTCTTTCTTATCAGGAGCAGATTATGTACTATGAAAAAAAAGCACATGATAATGAGCTGGCAGCACACAGTGCTAAAAGTTACCTCAAGATTTAAGGAAACAAAATGCTTACAACAGACAAAAATTAAGTGAAAATGAGGTTAAATTTAAACTTTTTAGGAAAAGATTCTTATGCACTTGATGATTCAAATACAGCCTTTGCCAGAGATCATTCCCAAATGGTCCCTCACTATTGGGTCAAACTTCATCTGAAATGATAGGACCTAATTTGGAGAAGAAGGGTCCATTCATATTCTCATCTTTGGTGCCAGTGGGAGGAGAAAGAGGCTCAAGAGGCCGAGAGAGTCATCTGGAACCTCAGATTATCAATGACAGGAGAAAATAAGGCTATGTTGGGTTAATTGATCCTCAAGAGTGCCTCATAATCCTGGGCCCCTGTCACCTCCATGGGAAAAGGCCTGTAGGATGATGATCCCTCCACCAGGTAAACCATATTCGGATCCACATCTTCCTCTACAAACGGAGGATGTATATTATTCTAATTATGGTAGACTATCTGGACTGGCAGAACACAGAAATTTTAATATGCTTTCTTTTGGATAAAGTGTATGGGCTTCTGTCTTCAGAAATGGAATCTAGTAAAGATGATATCAAAGTCAATCTTGGTAATTCTTATGTGCCTGATTCATCTCTCATTGCTAAAAACCAAGCAACTGGCTCTAGTTTTGTTTTTTCATCTTCCCCTCCAGTCAGAGGTGCATTGTTTCCAGTGGACCCAAGGAGTCAGTTCATGAGAAGACAAATTTTTTTTCCTCCACCTTCACCAGGAAACATATATGGAGCATCTAGAGATTATTTTCCACTGGGGCCCACCACCCCCTCCATTCCCAATGGGAAATGTCTATTCACTGAGGTGTTTTTCTCATGATCTTCCACCAAGAACCGCATTCCTCCCCTATGTCCACATTCTGAAAGTAGAAGTAAGTTACCTTCAGGGTTGATTCCACCTTGAAATGAGACTGCTACTGAAAATCCAGAACCACAACAAAAAACCTGATATTTCTGATCTCTTTTCAAAAGTAATTTGACTTATCTCTCATTTTAAGTTGAAGTATCTGTTTTTGCTTAAGTAAGTGATTATATTTTGCTACAGTTGAAGCTTAATGGAATTATAAATCTTAGGATAGTATTTTATAAATAAAGATGATTTAAAATGAATTTTATGAGTAAATTATTTTCATTTTATTTTATTCTAGGTAGTATAACTTAATTTGATTAATTTACTATTATGTAAGCAACAATGGGATTTTTGTATACAAAATCTTGCAGTAGGGAATATTTTAAAATCCAAAGAAAGCATATGCAAATATATGTACTTATTATGATTGTAGCATATGTGAAAGTAACTTTATGTTTAATGAAAGATTTTAATTAATTTGAAGCCTTGTTTGGCATTGATGATAATAAAAATCAGCTCATTTTTCCATAAATTAGAATAACCAGAGCATATTAAGTGTAAACAAGAAAACATGACTGTCATATAAACAGGAGATTTCAAATATAAGAAATTTCCAGTTCTCAGGAAAACTTTTAGGAATTATAAACCACCACTTAAGTTCACTTGATCCCCATTGTTCCTTATATTCTTTATTTTATTCCCATTTTCATAAAATTAAGAATTGTATTATACTGTGGGTTATGTCCCCTTTTTAATTTTTTAAATAGAATGTCATTAGGGTACAATGTGCTCATCAAGCAAGGATTTTTTGGTAGGAGTATGAGTAATTCCATGGATTAAAATTATATACCAATGAGTAGCAAATTGTGCAAAAGCACAGGGTATATATGCAGGGGCATTATCTGTTTTAAATAAGTAGGCTTGCCCATAGTGACAAAGCAGAATAATAAACGAGAATTGTGAGCAGGTAAATTTTTAGATCAATCTGCAGTAGCCCAAATAAACCCAGAATGATATCAGTGGAAATATGAAGAAAGGAATAAGGATGAAAAGGAGGTCAATGGGTTAACACCCATTTGCCTAAGTGCATTAGAATATAGTCCTTGTGGGTTTACAGATTCCCACATAGGGGCCCAGAAGGATATACAGTGAGAACAGTTATTGACAGTGGCCTGAGCTTTTGGGGAAGAAATGGAAAACGTCTTCCTTCATGAGCAGAAAATCCATGAGTTTTACAGCATCTGACAATAAAAGATTAGGGACCTCACAGCTGTATCTGTGTGGGCGTTATTCTCGGTCAGAGGTCCAGGAATCATGGTATGGCTGTGCATATGAGCAAGGAAGATTGGAGACTTTTGATGCTGTGAAAGAGTCTGAAAGGTTAAAAAAATAGTAAATCAGAATCCAAATGAGGGGATAACACAGCTACAGAAATATGAGGGAAAAAATTAGCTATATATTCAGAATCTGTGGTAATGTTTAAAGTAGTAGAAAATAATATCAGTGTCATGATAATGGAGGTTTATTCAGCTTGCTGCAGAGAGAGTTGAGGCAGGATCCTGTTGTTTTTTTTAACAACTGCACAAAAAGGGAGAAAGTAGTTGGACATCAGTTTTAATTTCTAATTTATTCATTTAAGAAACCATATTTATGAAGATTAATCCCAATTATGTTATATTTAATTTACTTATTTTAATTATAAGATAACAATATCATAAAATATGATTAACAGTATTAATCATCTCTTCCTTGTTGGACACTATGTTACATTTTAAACCTTTTTCTTTAATAAAGATTTTATTTTCTAGCCATGTAGATTTTTTTTTAAAAAAATTTACTTAAATGCAGAAGTTTCTTAGTCATTGGTGACATACAAATTAAAATATAATATGCCACTATTTCCCACCCAGATGAATAACTAAGATCACCAAAGACAGACTGTAATAAATGTAAGTGAGGATATGGAGAGAATAGAGTGTGCCCATGTTACTAGTGGATTGAATTAATACAGTTGTTTTGGAAAGCATTGGTAATATATACTAAATTTCAAATATGTGTAACTGATGATCCAGAAATTTACTCTTAGGATATAAATAACAAAAATACTTACATGCAATTTACCCAAACACATCTACAACGGCAATCATAGGAGGATACTTCTTCATCCTCCAAAGAGGAAGCAACCCAAAGGCCCACAGGTGGTAAAACTCTTCAAGGCACCACATATTCATAGAAAGAAAAAAAACACAATAGGAGACTATCAAAAGGAGATGAAGAGACTTGGGCTTCAGGCAGTGGGGCATGTGATTCTTACAAACAATGTTGAAGTTAAGAAGTTACTTCTTTCATAAAATATAAACATAAAACATAAAATGGACACAAAGAAATGCATTCCTATGTTGCTAATAGGGTCATTTTCAGATGGTTATGACAGGAAAGGAAAATGGGATTAGAGTCTGCAGGCTCTGCTCTAGTTCATTTTTGTTTTTTTTCAGTTATATATGAATGTCGTGTGCATTTAGGCAGTTTGATATATCTTACATAGATGAGATATTTCTCATTTTTCTGAGTGTACATGTGCAGAATCATATTGGATATGCAGTCATGTATATACATGCAGTAAAAAATATCTGTTTCATTCTATTATCTTTTCAATGCCCACATCCCCTCCACTCCCATCACCTCCCTCTACATAATCTAAGGTAATGCTATCCTTCCATATTCTCCCCCCTTATTGTGAATTAGTATTTGCATATTAGTAAAAAAACAGGCATTTTTTTTGGGGGGATTGGCTTCTTTCGCTTAGCATGATATTCTCCAACTTCAAACATTTACTGTCAAATTCCATAATTTCAAGCTGAATATTTATATATTCCACATTTCCTTATCCATTCATCAGTTGAGAGACACCTAGGTTGGATCCATAGTCTAACTATGGTGAATTGAGGTGCTACAAACACTGATGTGGCTGCATCACTACAGTATGCTGATTTTAATTCCTTTGGATATAAACCAAAGAGTGGGATAGCTGGGTCAAATGGTGGTTCCATTCCTAATTTTCTGAGAAATCTACATACTGCTTTCCATAGTGGTTGCACCAATTTGCAATCCCATCAGCAGAGTACGAGTGTACCTTTTTCACCACATCCTCACCAACATTTATTGTTGCCTGTATTCTTGATGATTACCATTCTGACAGAAGTGAGATGAAATCTTAGTTGTGATTTGCATTTCTCTAATTTCTAGAGATGTTGGACACTTTTTCATGTATGGATCCATTGTATTTTTTTCTTCTGTGAAGTGTCTGTTCAGTTCCTTAGCCCATTTATTGATTTTTTTTTTTTGGTGTTAATTTTTTTGAATTCTTTATATAGCCTAGAGATTAATGCTCATCCTGCTCTAAGGAGTTCATTCGTTGAAGTTTGGAGACCAGCACCTAGGAAGAAGAAATTTAGGGTGATCTGCTGGGGTTTATGTAACATTGGAGGGCATGGCCCACCTTTAAGGGCTGTGATATTTCTAGGCTGAAGGACTACAGCTTGTGCAGACTTTACCTGCCAGTGGAAGAAGTGAATTGTGTTTCATCTTAAAACTCCAGTTTCACTAGTGATTCTCCCCACACATCTGAAGGTAACCATGCGAAGTATGGATATGCTCATTCCTTGACTGGAAGTCATCTCAAGGTGTGTACGCATACCTCAACATCATGTTGTACCCCTTGAATATACACCATTTATCAATTATGTCTCAGTGAAGCTGAAAAAACAAACTTGCATATTTACTTCTCCATATCTAGTGCCTGAGTAATTCTGAAACAGGGCTGTAGTCAGGGTCAAGGGCCATAATGTGGCCTGGCAGCCTTCCCAGCATAGTGCAGGAGCACATCTCTAGTGCAGGTGGTTCCCTAGAGGAGTATCTGGCACTCCCCATGTCCCACTTACAGACAGGCTGTAAAATGATGCTGGTGGTGGGTGCTAGAAAGGTGGCAAGGGCATAGAGCCAGCCCTGCCTCTCCCTGTGCTCCCTGGTAACTGTGCCTCAGAACCTCCAGTGGCTATCCAAGAAGTTGCTGCCTTGGTGAGCAGAGGAGCTGGAACCCACAGCCCTCTGGCTCACTGCATGCTCGGCACCTCCTGTGCTCTTGGCTGGCTCCACTCCCTCTGGTTAGAAAACTCTGGATCTCCTACTGGCTATATCCTCCTGGGGTGGTTCCTCAGTCTGGCTTTAAGGAGAAGCTCCACTAATTTCTTTTCCTACCTAGAGGCTCTGTGAATCATTTAATTCTATTTTCTTCTTTGCTCTGGCTACTAGGAACCCCATTGACTAATATTTGATGGTTAGAGTGTTCCCAGCTACCCTTCATTATCATTATTTTTATTATTGTCCATTTGTCTGAATTTCTGTCTTTATAATTTTATGTTACTGAATTATGTATTCTTATTAAATGTCATGACTTCTTTTTTAGAACTAGGTTGAATAAAATTAAGAGGCAAGTCAGTTAATTTTTGTCACTCAAAGAGAAATTACTCTCTTTTCCTTTGAATGTTGGCTATTTGCCAAAGCTTCCATTGTACTGAGGAGAAATTGGAATACTGTGGAAGCAAACACAGGGTCTGACCCACAGTAAGTGACCCTCCAGCCCCAAAGAGCCCTGGTGCTCTGTGGACAAGGGTATGGGACCACTGGGCTGGTAGGTGGGGCAGGAGGGACCCTTCCTCCATTTGTCTCCTTTGAGATCATCTGTTCTATCACACTGAATAAGTGCAATGAGTAACTAAGATTGTATTTGGAATAGGACCCCATGTTTAACAATCCAGTTGTGTAAGTAGTTTTAAAAGAGTTCCTCTCCTGGCTCTGTGTCAGGCCCTGTGTTACATGAGCATTTTAGCCTGACATCTGGAGTGGGACTGGGGTGAGAAGGCAGAAAGGGGGCTTGAGAGGGTGCTCTTCAGGGCCCTGAGCAGCTCCTGAGAAACATCCACCCCATGCTTTTCCTTCTGCTGCAGAGCCTCCTGGGACACACTGTCATTCAAATGCACTTGAAATGCCTGGACCTGGCCTAATGGTCAATTTGCTATTTACTTAGGAAGTTCTTAGCTCATCAAAGCCTGTGAGTAACTTCGAATAAAAGAAAAGAAAACCTAATTTTCTTGAGTGGTAGCAGGTCAAGGGCATAGCTCTTCAAGGGTGAGCTATGCCCTTACCCTGCTGAAATGGCAGGTGGAGCCTTGTGAGCATTCTCCTTGAGTGAGATCACTGCCAGTTGCCTGGTTACCAGAGTGAGAACCATGAAGGGACAGGACTCTGTCTGACCTTGAAGGAGGGACATTTCACTGTCACCATGATGCCAGAGGAGTGGAGCCACCATCCAAGTTGCTGGTACATGCAAGCTATTGTCATTTCCAGTGAGGGCCTTCTTTCACCTCTTCATGGCCCATGTTCTGCTGGGAAGCAGGCAGGCACTCAGTGTGTGATCTGTGAAACTTTACAAAATCATGCTGAAGTATACACTTCTATTGTCCCCTTTCTACAGATGAGAAGACTGAGGAGGAGAAAGCATATCCCAGAGGGCAGCCTACATCCGCAGTTGACTTGGCTGCATGAGGCTGATGACAGACCTCCAGCAGCTCCATAAAGTCAGTGGAGCGAAGACTGCATCAGTGGACAGACACTGGAAAGGCTGGCCTGTGCGACAAAACAGTAGGGCCTGTTGAAGCTGGGATCCAAGACAGACATGCTCGACTTCACTGAGGGGTCCATGCAGCCCAGGGGGCTGTGAGGCATCTGTGCTATCCTGTGCTCATTCCACAGGGGAGGCAGGTAGCTGCACAGAAGGGCTGGTGGAGTGAGAGCCTTTAATGGAGCTCAAGCAGTCACACTGGGCCAGACTCAGCCAGGGACTCCCAGGTGACCTTGGAACAGGTGGTTTCTGTGGCTTTCTTTCCTCTTCTCCAAAAGTGAAAGACCTGAATGGTAATTTCTAGGGTTCCTCTAAGTCTAAAAATCACCACTCCACCCCAGGGAACATGGACATTGGAAATGACAAGGTAATCCAGCACCAAGAATGTGGGCCGTGGAGGTGGCTTGCCCAGGTTTGAATCCTGGCACTTTGGCCTCCTGTGCAAGTCACATTAAGTTAATCTCTATAAGCCTCAGATCTCTTGTTTGTAAAAATAGAATGTTGCACTCCCAAGGGCCCTTGGGAGGAAACAGAGTGGGCGGTACACACAGTTCCAGCCACACAGCCTTCCTCATGAGGCCATGCAGGTGGTTCGCAGGTGAAATGCTTAGATGAGAAGGGCTGTAACTCATGGGTGGACTAGTCTGTCTATGGATTAATAATTTGAAAGAACTACTAAATGGTAACTTACATGGGTGTGGCTGGAGGAAATAGGTCACTATGCATGTGGCCTTGGATGATATCTGTCCCTGGCCCCCTTTCTCTCTCTCTCTCTCTCTCTCTCTCTCTCTCTGTGGGGCTGGGGATTGAACCTAGGGCCTTGTGCACAGGAGGCAGCACTTTACCAACTGAGCTATATTCTCCAGCCCCTGCTCTCTCTATCTCTCTGCTTCCTGGCTGCCAGGAGCCCAGCAACTTTCCTCCAAGACACCCTACTGCCATGATGTTCTGCCTCACCTCAGACATGGAGCAGTGGACTGGGCCAAACATGGACAGAATCTCAGAAACCATGAGCTCAAAATAAACTTTTTCTCCTCTAAGTGGATCCTGTCAGGCATTTTGGTCATGATAATGACATCTGACTAAAGCAATGATTGTTATGGGCAAGGTGGGGTAAATGTTTTCTAGAGCTCACCATGAAGGACATACCTAAGACATTTCTTTTATAAAATACTGATGGATGCATTTTACTATGGGGCAAAGCCAGGCACATAGGCATAGCCATTCATGGAGTAAAGATTTCTATCCAGTGTTTCTAGGAGAAAAGGGAGAGTAGTCTGGTGGCAAGAGAGCCAGGTGCATGGGACAGGAGTTGAGTATAGAATGACTGAGCTCTGATGAAAGATCATGCCAGTGAGAGAACCCCACAGGTATGGGGGTGCTGAAGGAGAAGAACCAAGACCAGACAAACCCAGAAGGTGACCCTTCCCCAAGGCTGAAGGATGTGCCTCAGGAGAGGCATGGAAGAAATCACCCGAGTGGCCATGGTGAGCCATCTGGAGCTCATGGAAGCATGCAGAGAGGATGGAGACACCTGTGTGAGCAGGGAGCCAGGTGCCCAGGGTCCTGTAATTACTGCTGCACTGATGTGGGGTGTGGTGTTGTATGAGGTCCTGGTTTCCCTTTCTGTGGATACAAGCCTGGATGAGGACGTTTTTTTTTGGTGGGTCTGGGGCTTGGTGGTCATCTGGTAGTTCTGTTTGATTTTTTGAGACTCTCATGCCATTTACCCTGATCCCCACCAGCTACAAAGGCATGGTTGCCTTCTCTCCGCTCTCTGATAGAAGCTGTCCTAAGAGGCAGGAGGTGTTCTCTCTTGTGGGGTGATTTGCATGTCTTTGATGGTTAATGACATGGGGCAACTTTTCTGATGCCATTTTTATATTGGGTAAATGTTGTTTCCAGTTCCACCCTTCTTCTTTTTGATCCTCTTCCAGATCCACTTCCTCCTTCTTTACCTGAGTGGGCCTCATTCCATTTTGTACCATAAAACTGACCCTTTTTTCTTCCATTTCTCTATGTTCCTTTACTTCTTTCATTTGTTTTGAGAAATATAATATTTCAAGTGGTAATGAACACACTAACGGGTTCTCATTTGCTTTATGTGTAGTTTAATTTAAAAACCAAAGCCTTCTAAATAGACATATGCATCCATAAATTGCACGCAAATAACACACAGTATTTACGTTTTGATGGCTCATGCTGTAAACACTGTTCCATGGTTTACTTTTTCCATCAGTGTCTGATTTTTCAACCCCTCTATGCTATGATGTGCTGTGCTGTAAGTGTGATGTGTAGTTCTGGCTCCAGCTGACCCTGTGGCATGGTCCCAAGTTCACACTGCAGTCATCCTTCTCCAACTTGGGTAGCTTCCTCTGCCCTGTCTGTTTGGTTCGTGCTTCATCGTATGTGGTATAATACAACATCGTGTATTACGTTAAGGTGGTTCTTTCTCTTAGACTGTAAATTCCTTTTGGGCAGAAACCCTATTTGAGTTTCCTCTGGATTCCAGCACTTGATGAGCTTGCACCCCACACAGCACACAGTCAACTGAATGCTAGAGGTGGGGCTGGGCGGTGTGGCAGCCTCTCCAAGGGCAAGCTGCACCTTATTAGGGAAGTGATTTTGAACTTAGAAGTGAATTTCTCCCCGGAGCTCACGCTTGGTTACAAAGAACTGTGCTGTGATGGAGGGATCCTTGACCTGCACTTTCTAGCTGGTGGATGTGACTGCAGATTGTGTAAATGTGGCTGATTTCATGGAGAAACTGAATTTTAAATTTTATTTAATTTTAATTAATTTAAATTTAAATAGTCATGTGGGGCTTGTGGCAGGATGTACAGAGCAGATGATGTCTGCTGATAGCGAAAAATAGTTTTTTGTTGTTGTTTTTGTTGTTGTTGTGTCCTCAAATGATCATCCTGATACTTAGGAATGAAGAGTAATTTAGCAACATTTAACAAGGAGCTAAAACAGCCTACGGGTTTCTTCACCCGTGAAGCCCGTGGTACCTCTTGATAAGACTGTGGATGAGACAAGACATCTCTGCAAGGCCCTTCAGTGAGTGCTCATCAAAAATGGTAGCAGTCAGTCTTCTCAGCACTTGGTCATTATTGTGTACTGAACTGGGGAGATGTGGGTCTGGCCTACAGCCCCTGCTCTTGAGTCTGGAGAGGACAGAGTGGACTGTTGCAGCCAGGGCACCCCCATCCCAGCTGTGTTCCTGAGACACAATGTTGGGGTCATTGATGGTTTTCCAGCCTGGGTCCTGCTGCCCACTTGCTGAGAGTGCAATGTTTTAGCACCCTGAATGATGGTCTGAGCATCTCACTCCTTTTTGGCCTTTTTGAAAGGTTTCAGGATTTGTGATCTATGTCTGGCTGCTGGCTGCCTCCCTCTTTAATTCAGCAGACCACAGGAGCCTCTGCCCAAAGCCCAGCTATGGTCTTGCTGCTTTGCTGCCCAGCTCCTCCAGGGTTCCTTCTTTCCTGGAGGTCAAAATCCACTTCCCTGAACATGGTTACATCCGATCAGTCAGTGTCTTCCTCTCCCTTATGGGATCCTGCTCCCTTGGGCTCTTGCCATTGGAGCCCAACATGTGCTCAGCTCCTCCACATGGCACTCTTGCTGGTTGCCCTTCCCATCCACAATGCCTCCATCCTCCCTTCCTGCCCTACTCAGGTGGCCATGTCTCCTGGCTCTTCTTCCTCCCAGAGCTGTAACCTCAGTGCTCAGGCAAGCACCACCTCCATGTGGAGAAGGCCCAGCCTCCTCACTGCCCCCACACCTGTTTCTGTTTTTGTCTGGCTGTCTTACAGAGTGCTTATGTCCAGGGGTTTGCTTTCTAGACTTTAAAACCCATAAATAAAGAGGTGGTGTCTGAGTATCTGTGTCCCCACAGCACCACCAAACCAAGCACGGCAGAAGGTGAAGATTTATTAAAACAAGTGAGGAAGTTAACAGCAGCCTCTCAGCATCAGGATCTGGGTCCTTCTAGAGCAGGGTCCTTTCCTAATGAGAAGGACCCCTAGAAACTCACAGTATTGCAGTTTCTCCAGCAAAGTCCTTTGCGTATGAAACCACAGAGTGTATCTCTTCATCACAAAACCACATGTCTCTGTATAACAAGGATGTTTTAATATTTGCCAAGTGAGGATGGATACTGTGGAGAACACAGCCCTCACTCATGATTCCTGCAAGCTAACACTTGGAAACATGGGCTGTTTCTCATGTTGTTGGTAAAAGACAGCATCAGCTCCTGCTTCACTGAGCACATATGCACTTTGTTAAGCTTGCATGCAGCCCAAGGCAGAATTTAAAGTGAAATTTACCTTCTTGACCTCACTTTGAATTTGCTTCAGATTTAGGTGCAGTGTTGATGTTTCTAAGAAAGCAACCTGCTTTTGTTCCCAATTTGGGGCAATGAGCCTGGGACAGATTGCTGGTTAGCAGAACTGTCAGAAATGTCTTTACCAGACATCCTGATGGCATGACCAGGCAAGAGATGCCACAGGGCTTATTAAGCAAGACAGGCTGACACCCACCACAACACAAGAGTGGGTTTGATAAGCCATTACTGTGTACAGGGAGTGCTATTGATTTCTGGATTAAACTACAAAAGCAACTGTTGAGTACTGCTTTGTGACCAAAAATGGTAATGGAACAGAAGCTAAGAAGGGTCTGAATTCACTACAAATGAAAATCTTAAAATCCAGCTGTTTCTGGTTTATAGAGTGGAAAATTAAATTGGCGCATTATTAAGTTTGTGGGTGAGACTGTGCAGTGGGGCCTTTGTCAGAGCTGCAGGTAATGGGCCAGGAGGGGTGTGGAGATCTTGGGGCAGCTAATGTTTTTATTCATGGTGGGATCTCCTTCCTCTGGTTGTCATTGCTGCTTTTGCATCAAGGGAGGATCGGTGCTACTGCTTGACAGTGACAATGACATTCCCCTGGGGGGTTATACTTTAATTGATGATGAGACAAAGAGAAGGAATGGAACTTCAGCAGAAGAATAAAGAGAAGAGCATCCTCGCAGAAACCAGCTAATGGAAAGGAGCCCAAATCAGAGATGGCTGGCCCCATGCTCTCTGTGGCCACACAGCAAACCCTGGTGAAAGCTATTTCTTCTGAGGTATGGTACCTGTAATGGGCCAAGAGGAGCAGCAGGGAGACTACCAGCAAACCTCAGAGTACTTGCACATTTGGTGATGTTATCATGCTTTGTGATGTATCAGGACCTTAAATTAGCATGTGAACATTTCTCTTTAACTGGGAAAGCCAGAAGTACAACATGGTATCTGTCCCTTTAAACAACCCTTGATAAACAAGCAACACGCAGTGTATATGTTCTGGAAAATGTGAATGAGACGAAGACTCTTGCTGTCCATCTGGTCCTTAGATAAGTATCAGATATTGGAAATCCAATATTGAGTGCCTGGCTGCATCATCATTGTTACCAGCCATGCTGATGGAAGTTTTCATTTGTATTGTGCTTTTGTAAGACTCCAAGTACTTTGCCTAGATATTTGCTCTGGACCTCATAGCCCTGGTGGGGTTTGGGAATATTATTCTCATTTTAAACTTGAGAAGACTGGGGTAGCAGAAGTTCTTGGGTTGTTACTGAGAGCATGGTGAGAGTCTTACAGTTGGGAACCAAATGTTTCTAGGAACTAAAGCTAAAGAATCTTTCTCCAGTCAGTGCATAAGTAGCATCCAGCAAGGAAGAAGGCATGATGCAGATGGACGGCATAACCTACACAGTGCTGTGCACATTTCAGTCTTTTGAGTGACTCTCTTTTTGTTTTAGTGTAGCAACATCTTCTTGGCTGGCTGTCCTCATGAAGCCCTCCTGGTGCTTCAGGCTTGGGAATAGCAGGGAGAGTCTCCCCTTGTCCAAGCTGTTGGGAGCCCTCCACTCTGGCCTGCAGCAAGCCAGCCTGTGCCCAGAGCCAGCTGTGCTCCTTGCATGCAGCTTCCAGTCAGGCTCTCAAGTTGTTAATGGCATGAGGATACAGTCTTGCACCTTTTTGTTTTTCTTAAGGAAGCATTTTTATTTGATTTTTTTTTGGGGGGGATCTTCACACAGTAGAGAGAGTTCCCATATCCCCAACACCAGGTTCCTGTCATACATGAGTTGGTACATTTTTCACAATGCTGAACCCATGTGGAAGCATTAGTATACAGGTAGGTGCTTCATCAATCCAGGCTTTCTTGCTTACCTTAGGTCCTTCTGTGTCCCAGGACCCCCTACAGGATCCACCATGCCTCCTTAAGCTCCTTTGTGTTTTTTAGTTTTTTGTTTGGTTTGGTCCTAGGGATTGAACCCAGAGGTACTCTAGCTTCAAGCTACATCCCAAGCCCTTTCTGGTTTTTATTTTGAGACAGGATCTCATCAAGTTGCTGAGCTGGACATGAACTTGTTATATATATATATATATATATATATATATATATATATATATATATACTGATATATATATATATATATATATATATATATATATATACTGATTACACACAGCTTGTAATACAGCAATCAGCCAATAAGGAATCTCCACCATCTCAATGGCTAGGTGGAGTTGCCTCACAAACCACTCCTCCTGGCAAACTGCCAGGTGCCATCTTGACTTGATTTGTGGTCCCCAACACTGGACTTTCCTTGTTTTTGATGATCTGGATGGTTTTGAGGAATTCTGATCAGGCATGTTGTAGACTTTCCCTCAGCTGGGATTTGCCTGATGGTTTTCTCTTGAACACATTCCTACTGGTGTTTGGGACAAAAGATTGCAGAGGCCCTTCCCATGCTCTGGTTATGAGGCTGCCTGCCATAACCTTGACTACACTGCTGCTGTCAGCCTCCATCACCCGGCTAAGGCAGCATGAGTCAGGGTTCTCCAGGACATGAGTGACTCTTATTAAAACAGAAAACCCCTGGACAAGCTTAAACTGACTTTATTAGATAAAAAAAATGATTATAAATCAGGCATCCTAGGAACCAGAAGAGGTCCAACTAGCTGTGTGACCAGGCAGGGTGTGTGGAAACTGGAGCAGGGAGTAGAGACCATGTGCCTGCTCTATTAGCACCTCCTCTGACTGACAACAGCAACAGAGATGGGACAACTTACCCATGTGGTCCATCAGGCCTGGGACAGGAGCTCAATCCAGTCAGTGCCTTCTGCAGGTCCTCCTTCACCTTCCATATTGTGAACATTAGAGTAGGTGCCATGCAGGGCCCACCCTGGAGGAGCAAGGAGCATGGATAGAGCCATCTCCTTAAAGGTGGACTGTCTGCTAGTCACTCATATTGCTTCCAGGAGAGGGGACCCTCTACATGCCCCACCATATGTCATATGACTCCTGATACTTGTCTTGGATATTAACCTGGATATTATTGACCCACACCTTGTGTCACCTTGCCCCTTTGCTCCAGTTTTGTCCCCAGGCATTTTTTGGAGTGCTGCTGTGTCCCTTGACACATTCCATCACTTTGAAGCACTCTGTATTCTTAGTTTTCTTTCATGACTTCCTGACTTCGGGCTCCACCAGAGGCTCTGGGGACACCTTGTTTCTTTTCTGCTCTTGCTCCACAGTCAGCTGTCATGCCAGGGAATCCTGATTCCTCTTATTAAAAGAGTGAGATTAGAGAATGAGTTATGGTGAATCTCCATTTTTAGTAAGGAGATATTTGTAGGAAATGGAAAAGAGACAAGTGACATATGTTAATGTGTGCCTTTTAATCTACTTGGGCTTCTAGGAGTCACAGAGAGTAATATAAAGTCCAGCTGTGTCTCAGTCCACAGGCAAGCTGGGGGTTTGTGCTACTTTTACAAAGTCACTGTAGAGCAGAGCTTATGATTTTATGCCATCAGATACAATAGTACACAATGTGATTGCCAGCTTTTTACATAGTTGAGAAAGATCAGATGCTTCCATAGATGGACTTGCCTGAGGGGTGAGCCTGTGCTTGTTCCACAACCCACAGTCCAGTGAACTAGTGGCCCAAACTAAAGAGGGGAATGTTACATTAATTGGAAAAGCATGTGATGTGTATCTGCTAAGCATGGAGGAGGACCAGCTTTTTAAACAGAATCATAAAAAAGCAAAATGCATAAAATGGAATCAATAGTTATATTTAAAATAGAATAGTTATATTTAAAATGCAAGTTTGAACTTGCTTGACAAAGGACAAGGATCCAGTTCTAAGCTGGGAGGATGGTACACAAAGAATTCGTACAACAGTGAAAAGACCAAGAAATGGAAAATGAGAAGTGTGAGCCTTCAGTAGGTAAAAAGGAAAATCAGAACAGCCAATCAACTGAGCGAAGTTCACCTCACAAGGCCTTGGGTGCCCCCCTACACTAGCACCAGTGAGGTAGTATTGCACAGGCCTCACACTGTCAAGGCAGGTGCTGTGGGAGAAGCCATGGTGCCACCAAGGGTCAGCACTCCTGCACACTGCTGTTGGGGTGATTAACCAGGATCCAGGGGAGAGCAGTTCATAGAGTCAAACCCCAACATGACCTTGCTTCTGCAGACCCTAGCAGCTCAAATTCTAAAGGTCTGTTTTGGTGGAATGCACATGGGACTCACATGCATATGACAAGTAAGAATGCTCTACATTATAATAGCAAGAAGCCCTAAGATCCAGGGCCCATCAGGGGAAGAATGAATGGACAAAAAGTAGCAGATGCTTAGGAGGGGAATTAAAGAGCACTCAAAATGTATAAATAAAGTCTATCTTTTCATCTCTTTTCTATCTGCTTTACAAAATGAATCTCTCTCACAAATCCTTCTGCTGAAAAACAAGGTGTGGAATGAAGCAAACACAGGATTATAAATTATTATTGCTCTGTGTGATAAAATATTGAATAATCCAAAGTATTTTCTATATGTATATCTATGCAGATACAAAAGTATTTTTAAGGTGGGTAAAAACAGTCAAGATACCATAGTAATGGTAAAATTGGGGATGTTTGAGAGAGGAAGTTTGGAAATGCAGAGTAACCTATATTTGATGATCTAATCTACAGTAAGAAGAATGGATTCCTGTATCAATAGTAAAATTAAAAATTAATTTTATTTATTTTTATGTGGTGCTGAGGATCAAACCCAGAGCCACACATATGCAAGGCAAGCAAGCACTCTGCCGCTGACCTACAACCTTATCCCTAAAAATTAATTTTGAAAAAAGAAAGAAAAATTTTACAGATATCTCAGAAAGAGGAAAAAAACCGACAAAGTTTAGCTCTTAACAAAGGCATTTTTTTTTTCCTAACCATATTTGCCAAAGTTCCAAGAACTGCCATTGATTGCTGAGAAAATAGCCTTCACATTTAGAAGTCTGGGATCATTTTCTGAAAACACACCTTTCATGCCCCTAGAACATGGATCACTGTTGTTTTCATTTCTTGCTCCTTTTCAAATGGATTTTCTTGCTTCTGCTTCCTGATCCATCCTCTTGCCTACAGATTCACAACTTTTTCACTTTCCATTAAAATGAAATTTCATTGATTATAAAAGCAATATTCTTCAGATAAAAGGGACTTATTTAAGAGGACTATAAGGAAGAAATCATATGCAAGAAATTAAAGAGGTATCCTCAGTCCTCTAGCAGAAATGGAATCAGGACATTCCCTTGCTTGGATTCTGAGTAACCAAAACTTGAGCCTATTGCCACCAGTTCCTCCCCTCCTCTCCCCTCCCATGGAGGCTGGGGCCAGAGACTGGCTGTTCTGGAGCCTCTTTCCCCTGGAAAACATGACCTGTGAACCAAGCTACAGAAATCTGTAAGTGCACCTCTACCACTGAGAGAGGACTGGAACTGAGACTCCTGAGGAATCCGGGAGAAGTGGGACTTGGATGGTTTCTCCAGCTTCCCAGTTCTCAAGAGAAACCCTCATTAACCTGCTCTACTGACCCCTTATTCCTGAGGTTCTTGACTTGAATAATGGGAAAAACTTTAATCAACATTTGGGGTTTTCTTAATCAGTAGAGAATAAATGTTTTACTGCTGGTGCACAGAACTTTCTGTGTTCCAGGTGCAATACTAGTATGGGTTGTGGTGAGTCAGGTTCCCCCACCTCTATCTCTTTCAAAGCTACAAAACAGAACATATTTTGCCTGAAGGCACCATTCATCCATTCTTGCCTCAATTATTTGCTCAGCACTTGGGACACACAATTGAGCAAACCCATTTCCTGTGCTTATCCAGAGGTAGGGAGACCTTCTGCAAAGGCCAGAAAGTGGGAATCCTTGGCTTTGTGACCCCTACATCTCTATCACAACCCCTCATCCTTTCTGCTGCTGCTTCAAAGCAGGCACAGCCCCTCAGCCACAGACAAATGGAACTGGCTGTGCTCTAGCAAAACGTAATATCAATATTAATGTTAATTAATAGCAGGTGGGGTCAGATTTGGCTGGAGGGCTGTACTTTGCTGATCTCTAATCTAGACAACAAACTTAATAAAAAGGAAACTTACAATTTTATTAGAGGATAAGAAAGAAATGAAAAGGTGATTTGGGGTGTGGAGTGAATGAGCCATGCAACTTTAAGGGGCTGAGAAGTTGACACCCGGGAAAGACTTGGAGAGTGACAGCCAGCCCTGGGCTCTGATGGCGGTAGCTGCAGGCAGAGGAGGAGGGTTTTCTTGGCTCTTTTCTGCTTCAGTGTCAATCACATCTTTAAAATACCTTTGCAAAAACATCCAGGCTGAGTGACCACCTGGAAACCATAGTCTGGCCAAGTGGATATACAGGATTAACCATCACACTACCTTCCTCTCTCCAGGTATCTTCAAACCCAACACTCATGGGTCAGCCTGTAATTAAAATTCAGGCCTCAGAAAAAAACACACACTTCCACTGTGCTTGCCATTTTAGTCACCTGCTGGGTGCATGGTTGACCTGAAGAATGTTGAATTCTGTAGTTCTAAGAGGAAGAGAGTGGATCAGTGACAGATTCCCTGGCCCACTCAAGGGCAGGTTCAGTTGCAAGATAGCCTAGTATCTGCTGCTTTAGGAAACTGTCAAGCAGGAACAAAAGTTAACACAATGACATTGAGTCAGATAACAGGGTTGATCTGTGCCTCGGGGTCCTCCTGAAGCCACCTGGGTAAGCTCCTGCACAGCAGCTCCCACTCCCACCTCCTTGCAAGACTAAACCCCCAGCCACAAGGGGGCTCTCTACCTTACTGTCATCCAAGGGATATCACAGTGGTGCAGTTTCAGTCTTCTGACTAATTCTTAACGTGTTTTGTTCCTACTCATCTTTGTGTACTTTCAAAGGCTCCAAGTTCCTCTGTGGTTCCTATTTGCTTATCCCTGGATGAAGGCCCTTATGGATGGATTTCCACTTCTGTCATAACTAACTTCTCTCTTTGTACTTAGAAGCCTCCATAAAATCATGGGCACAGGTGGATTATTATTACCCAAGTCCTTCTTCCTCTCAAATTGAAAACTTTTTAATGTTCAATTGAGGCATTACACTTCCTTTCTCCCTCTTCCTCCTCTTTCTCCTTCCCTCTCACAGCCTCCTTTATTTCCTTTCTTCCTATTTTTTTTTTCTTTTTTGTTTCTACTTTTCCTGGATTCTAAACTGGCAGTTGGAGGATTAGCTGTTAGTTTGAATTCTAACTGCTTTTGAAGTTCATTCTTTCTCTTTAAATAACTCCCAGGATAATTAGCTTGAGAAGATTGTTATTAGAAGCAATTCTTTCAGTGCTACAGAAATTATTTTCATTGTGAATTAATTTCTTTCTTCTGAACAGAGTAAAAGCCCAAGATCATAGGCTGGGAATTGGCTTCAGAGCAGAGCAGTTGAGGATGTCATACAAACCCCTGACCAGTGCCTCTCAATGCTTCTGTGAAGGTCCTTGAAACCCAGGGAAATCTGAGATACCATGACTACCCAGAGGTGCCCAGACAACATGACCACATCCCATAACATAGCATCCTGGGTGGAATTTGCAGACAGAAGAAAGAGAAGAACTACAGAGTGAGTAACGCATGGACATTAGTCAACATGTCAGTGTAGATTCATTGATTGTGAAAGATGTTCAAAGCCATGTCTATGCTAACCATTGGTGAAACTAGCTGAGAGGTATCATTAACCTTCTTCACTGTCTTTTCAGTTTTTCTATCAACTAAAACTAAAAGTTTATCTTCAGAAAAGAAGACTGGGCATGTGGCACAGGAGATACTTTCATTTGGCTGGTGCAGGGAGAGTGAGTGGAGGTGATGTGGGAGATGCTGATAATGGGAGTGTATCCAGTCATGCAGGGCCTCATGGCCTGCCTTGGCTTCCTGCTCTACCCAGTGTGGATGTAGGCAGCTGTGCAGAGGCTCTTAAGGGCACACCAGTGTGATGGGTGGTACATCCCAGGCCATCTGGAGTGGTATTGAGAAGGAGGGTGGGATATGTGTCTCAGACAGTATTTGGGACATATTTGTGCTAAAAATCATTCCTTTTTGCTTATATTAAATATCACTGGGAATCCTATGGTTCTTTTGGCACCCTTGGCTGTGTTTCAGAGAGACATTGTGGGACTGAGGACTAAACACGTGTGGAGAAGTGATTGGCCAAACAGAAGCCACAAACCTGCAGGTGGATGAAAGCTCGAGGTTCTTTAGACTTTTTGTATGAACTTCACAGTCCCAAGTTCTCTAGAGGACAAGAAAGCTCCATAGCAAGGTAACTATTTCGGACAGGCTCACCTGGACAAGGTGGCCTATGCAAGGACTGTGGCTGTTAGAGTGCCTCCAAGAGGTGAGGCCAGGATGGAATGAGATAGAAAATAACAACTGGAGTTGGAGCTGAAGCTGACACTGATCCTTTTCATCCTAAGTTTCCCATTATAAGATGAGAAATTTCTTGCAAGACAGCACATTAGCAGTTGAGATTCTGGAAGATATTCACAGGACATGATGTTGAGCTCTCAGAAGATATCTAGACTCCTGGGACATGGCTGGGTCTGGCAGGGATAAGGAGAGAGTGAAGAAAATTTGGAGTGTGTCACAGGCCTTGAGACAGGAGGAAAGGATGAATGTGTACCCTGAAACTCAGTGCTAAAATTAAAAAGTTAAATCTTGGAATAACTTATGGATTTTAGTAATACTTAATTTTTTTTTCATTATATTTGAGTATACATTTGGGCTCTATCTTCAGTTTCCATAAATTCTTTCATAAAAGAAGAATCAGTCAAGAAAAGGAACACAATAACTTAATATAGTTAATTGGGGAAAGCTTGAATTTAGTACAATTAATTTCTAATTTTTTTTTTTTACAATTTGACATCTATGATCTTTGAAGTGTGCCACTTCTCAACTAAAACCTGAAAGAAAATATATGTGAGTTTGCATCTCTGTCTCTTTTTCTTATGTAAATATCTTTATACTTTAACCTTTCAGCTTTTGGAAGAAATAGAATGAAAGATGGGCTGTGGATCTCTCAGATATTGTCTGTATTAAACACACTGGTATTTGAATGTAAGTCTCAAACAACTGTCCTTCCCTCTGCAGAAATCCCAGACTCATCTAAGCTGTTGGGTGATTACATGCTTACATTGTCAATAAAAACAGTCCCAGCTTCCACACCTGCTCCTTCACATCAATGGAGTTCAGTCTGGAAAGACAAAAAGAGAAGAATTTGTAGATAAACATTAATTAAATGTTCCTAAGAGGTTGGAAGAGCCTGAAGCATCCACCTTCTGGAAGCTTAGCTGCTTCCCTGGGAGCTGGTTCTGCCCATGTGGGTACAGGGGGAAGAGCAGAGACTTGTTCCTTGGACATCCTCCTATCCTGAGACACTTCTTTAGAGGGATCTTGGAAAGCAAGACAAAACACCACCACATCACTCTACTTAAGAGTAGCTTTTCTTCTTCACTTTTTCATTCCTACATTAAGTATGAGCTAACCTTACTTTATAACAGGGAGTTATTCCTGAAAATTGTACTCAATTAACCAATGTGTATACTTCAAAAGTTTCCTCAGTAACCTCCATTATGATTGCATTCCAACAGTTCTTTTTTTTGGTTCAAATAATAAAAACTTGCATACATGGACACACTTATGTCACAGTTGTATTCATTTTGTAAATGAAAGAAGGTTTTTGCTGTTATTTCCTTTGGTTTCTGCTAACCTCACCTTCAGTGTTTCTATTTCCATCCAGGCAGGAAAAAGACCCCTCCTGGGTTCCCAGAGTTTCCTGGGTGCTGAAGGAGAATGCTGCAGCAGGAGTGCATGCATGGATGTGAACTCCCTACACCCAGCATAGTATCTCACACATTCACTGTCTCTACATAAATATATGTCAAGTGAATAAGTCTGAGCATGAATATCCATAATCATCAGAGATTGAAAATACTAAATTAGAATATGATTGGGTTTTTTCCTCTTCTTTAAAGACTTATTTATGGATTAGAATTTTTGATAACTTTGTCAGCCTTTTAGTATTCCAGTCTCAGGTAATTGACATGTTAGGATGTGAAAGATTCAACATAGTATAAGGGGGCAGTGTTATTTTTTAACAGGTCTTTCTACACTTAACTTTAAATATTTTTTTTTTATTTTTTTAAGTTGTCAATGGATCTTTTTAAATTTTATTTATTTATTTATTTATTTGTTTGTTTGTTTGTTTATAATCAGCACTGAGGACCAAACCCTGGGTCTCATGCATGCCAGGCAAGTGCTGTACCACTGAGCCATGATTCCAGCCCTTAAGATTTAAATCTTAACTTCTGTAATCATTTTCTCTACTTAGGCCAATCTTACTATGTGATGACAAGCAGTTGCTCACCCAAGCTGATCTAGAAGATTTTTCCTCTACGGGTGAAGATTTGGTTTACCTTAGCCCAACATTTTTTTAAGGAAATATTGTTACTTTTGAGTCACAATTAATTTTATTAAAAGTTATTAATAACTTTTAATTTTTTAAAGTTCCATGAACATTTACAATAGATTTCCATATAAAAATAATTTATCTGAAATTAAAGAAAAGGAAGAGCTGGAATAAAAACAATGTGGCAATTTGTAGGAGCATACTTGTTCTCCATGAAAGCCATCTAAAGCAAAATAAAGGTTTCTTTCAGGATGTCTGAATTTTGCATACCATTTCTGACTTTGTTTAAAAAAATATTTTATAGTTGGTATTTTCCACCTCTGTCACACTGGGTGGTGAGTTTGCTGCCACCATCACTAAGCACCTTTCCCTATTGTAGGATGCCCTTTGTACTAACACTAGCAGCCATGCTGACTCCAACCTAGGGAGGCAACACAGGCCAAGCAGGCAAGGCCTTCCTTGGGCACAGCCCTTGATTCAGGTTCACAGTAAAGTACAGGTAGAAGCTGGGGGTTGTTAGATGGCTTTGAGGTATGAGCTCCCCTGCCTCACCCAGGAAGGCATGAATGAAGAAATGTGTAACCTTTCTGGCTCCTGGCAGCCATTGTATGCCCAGAAGAAATCTATCCACTTATTTCAATGTGTGCACAACAAACCTGGTTCATGTTTTTGATTAAGCAATGAAAATATGAAGCTTCTTCTGTTTGTATATTCATGTTAAGACAGCAGCTTCAGAGAAACCAGATAACCTTTCAAAACTTGACCTTTCTATATGCTTTAAACACAGTACATGTACATCTTTTTCCTAACATTGTCTATTACTTATAAGATCTTTGTGGAATTGGCAGAATTCATCAATACAATGATTCATCATTGTATTTGGTCCTAACGCATCAGTGTAGATCAACAGAGGAACAGTAAGAAAATAACTAGTATAAAACACTAAGGTGAAAGGCTTAATTGGCCTTGCTGGGTTCAATTTGCCACTCTGGTGACACTTTCTGTTGTCTGTGTAAACAGAGTTTCAAAGTACTTTCCCACTAAGCCTGCCACTCTGTTATTTATACAGTTGAACCACCAGGGAGGGAGGGATAAGTTTACCAGCTGTGAGGCCTTTTCTTCCTCCTTTTCTGCCCACTTCATGCTTTTTTCTCCAGCTGTTGCCTCCTTAATCATAATCTTTCCTTAGTTCTTATGATTTTTTTTAAGTTTTTTTTCCTCTTATACATGAATTCATGTGTATGGATATTATACCTGGTTCTACTGAACTGTATGTAATTATTTCTCACATCTATTCTAATTTTTATCAATTCATACCTCAAAACTTACTGAAACTCTGAAATATTTTTTCAAGTAACATTTTAAGGATCGAACCTATTGCCTCATGCATACTAGGCAAGCATTCTGCCGCTGAGCTACAGACCCAGCCCTACAAACTATATTTTACACTGTATATCTTAGTCTGCTCTGTGTTATGTGCCCAGAAGTGGATTATTCTGGATCATGGGCTACATAATATTTTTTTAGACACAGCCTACTTTTACAAGTGGCAATGCTAATTTATACTCTCCACATACTAATCACTATTTAATATTCTATTAGACTTTTACATTTTCTATATTCTTGAGAATATAACTTCTTTATACTAGAAAAGTATTAAGACTTATCCAGTTGACAGATTAGTTCTTGAAAATCAAATGAAAGCTATAGAAACTTTTATCTCCATAAACTTTTCTAACATTTTTCTTTTCTTTCTTTCTTTTTTTTAACATAATAAGCACAAAACCCTGTGGTCTTGGTAATTACTAAAAACAATTTTATTAGTGTTTTACTATTTGTCTCAAAAAATTTTTAAAACAAAATAATTTTACTCAATATCAATATTTTCAGGTTCATAACATATTTGAGGAATACTGATATCCCTCAATATATGAATTTAATTAATTTCAGTAAAATTCTATCATACCTATTTCCTCTATTGTAGAAGAGCAGATGCTAGCCAAGTGCTAGGAAATATTTCATGACTTTGGTAAAACCACTATAGAATGAAAGAATCCCCATAATGGATAGAACACTAGAACATAATTTAGGTCTAATTGTTGTTGGTTATCTATTTTTGGCTCACATTTCTTTGATAATGGAGATATACTCATTTCCTTTAGGTTGTTAGTGGTTATTAAAATTTAACCATATACTTATTAGTTTCATTCATTTGTGCTATATGTGTCCTCATAAGTAATGTAGGAAAGACTATTCCTTTAATTATGACAGCTCAACTAAAGATTCTTCATTAGTTGTGGGAATTTTGATTTTTACAATAACAAGTAGCCCTATTAATTGGGTAGTGTGCATATAAATATATACTGTATATACTAATTTCATTTTTGGACTTAATACTTCCTTAAGGCTTATTCTGTAAGTTGCCCATAAATAACCACACTAAATCTTAATATCTTAAATAATTAAGCCATCCTAAATCTTAATATCTTAAATAATTAACAAATAATAAAACACAAACACTCAGAAATATATTTACAAAAGCAAAGCTCCTGATAGATCTAGCCCATAGGGGTTCTTGAACTAGACCAAGACACATTGGCTCCAGTGGTTTATTTAAAGAGGTACATAAAAGGCAGTGGGGTAAGTTTTCAAGGGCAGAGTCTTGCTTTGTGATGTCTTGCAGGTAGCAGGTTGACTGATATCTTGTCAGGTCACACCCATCTCAGGTGCTGTGTAGGATCTTAGGCAGAGCTTGAGGGGGAAGTTCACCTGCATCAGGCAGTCAATCCCTTTGGGAATGCCCCAGGGAGTTCCCAGTGCCAGACTTGTCCCCTCAGGAGGCTACTATGTGCAACACAGTTGACACACAGCCCACCGATGGCTCAGCAACTGAATTTATTTTAGACTTAAAACTTAAAACAAAAACTTAGAGCATATTTAACACTTGAATAAAGCATTAACTACTAATTCTTAATTAGGGTATTTTTAATAAATGTTCTTTCTTAGTCTCTATTGGAGAAACATTGTTCAAAGTGTGATCTCTCTGGACTGGTGCAGGTTTGGAAATTGTAACTTGTTTGCAATGATACAGAAATTGAGAGTAAGAATTTAAAACATTTTATATTAGCTTGGCAGTTATTTTATAACTATTGAATCTAACAATAACAAAATTTGAAGGTATGTCTAGTTTCTTCATTTCAGTGTCCTAATAATTCACTTGTAACTCACAAATTCTCCCTGAAAAGAAAACAAAGACTAGGTAGGTCACTCCCCACATTAGTGAACCACAACAGAACACAATTCTTAATTTCACAAAAAAATAGCATAAAATAAAGAACATATAAGGGAAAATGGTGTTAAAATTGTGGTTTTTAATTCCTAAAAGTTTTCCATAGAACCGGAATTTTTTTGTATCAAAATCTCCTATTTTCATAATATGTTCAGTTGTATTTTCTTGTTTACTCCTAATATGCTCTATAGTTATTATTTTTATGGAAAATAGCTGATTTTTATTATTATCATGAATGCCAAACAAGACTTTAAGTCAATTAAAATATTTCATTAAGCATAAAGTTCTTTTCACATTTGCTACAATCATAGTAATTACATTTCTTTGTATAAAGGCATAGCCTTTGTTTGGAGTTTAAAATATCACCAACTGCAAGATTATGTACATAAAACTCCCATTGTTAATTATGTAATAGTGCATTAATCAAATTAAAATTTATCCTATCCTATCTAGAATAAAATAACACAAAAATAATTTACTCATAAAATTCATATTTAAACCATCTTTATTTACAAAACACTATCCTAAGAATTATAATTCCATTGAGCTTCAATTGGAGTAAAAGTATAATCACTGAAGTAAAAGCAGTTTCTTAAACTAAGTCCAGCCTCTGGATTGTGTGTTGTGTTTCTTTTCATCCAGGGTATGCTTGTTCTGTAATTACCACCTGGGGTGTGATCCCTGCACATAGCATTTGTCCCCCAAAGTCCTGGCACTCTGAATGGAGTGAACTTCCCATCATTCAGACTCAGGCACCATGTTACTCTGGAAGTCCTTCCCTGGCCCCCTCCTGCTCTAACACTCTCCTGTTTCATGTTCCTTTGCTTCGTCTTGCTGATGGTCTGCTTGCTAAAGTAACATTGCTGGCACAGGACCCTCTGCTCTACAAGGGCTCACAGTGTCTCCTCAGGGCTTGGCAGGTGGTACGGCTTGCATTAGGGATCTTTTAAATAGCCCATGAATTAATGAGTGAGCCATCCTTATCCTGCCATCTAGAAGCCTGAAGTCCAATAAAAGAAGATAGAAAAAGCAGACACAATGAGTGCTATGAATTTGCAAGTGTTTTTACAGTCACAAATAGCCAAAAGAAGAGTTTATTTTTTTCTTGAGAGTTTATTTAAGAATATGTAGTATCCAGTTATTCTATAATGTATGCACATCTTAGATTTATGGTTTATGAAAATTCTTAAGGAACTTACAATGAAAACAAAATAACATGTGATTAATGACCCTTCAGATGACAAGATCATTAAATTCCAGCAAGAATAATCCTTTCAGTTCAAAGAACTAACCATCACAAAATGTTTCTCATTTGTGGTCTCTTTTCATTTTCTAGTTTTATGATAAATTTTTCAATGTCCTAGTAAGGCACTGAATCCTCTGGACTGCTGAGGGAACACAGAGAGTTTTGAGCAGTGTATTGAGTCCAGGAGGGGTGGCTGGGTTTCCATGCTACAACACAGGGACTTCCAGGAGTATTCTCAAAGCTGCATTTTGTATGAAATGATCATCATTTTAGGACTTCTGGTTTAGTCTTACAGCAACCCTAGAACTCAGCCCATGACATCATTAATCTACCATATATGCCACTATTAGCTGCAGGAATGTTGAATAAGATACCTACCTATATGTTTAATATGAAGTAAGACTATTTTTAAATTTTCATGCTTTTCCCCCAGGCAAGTTTCTGATTTAAACTAGTGCACTGTGGTAAGCCATTCTTATAGACCGTGGCCGCCATTAGAAGATGGCGCCGGCTTCCACTGTGGCCTGTGATAAACAACTCCTTTTTTGGAGAGTTGGCGCGCAATCCCTTACCACCCTATGAGAGAGATCCACGTGGCAGCTTGGGATTGCTATGTGGGAGGCTTTATTAGGCTGTGCTTGGGTGCTCGGTGGGGGGTCACTAGAAGATGATACTTGAATCAAGGCCTGAATAAACTGCTGAAAGAAGAATCCTGTGTCGTGTTTTCCCTTGCCGGCGAGGGGTCACGACAATTGGTGGCCCGGATGGGGAATTATATTCCTCGAACCCAGGATCCAGAACTTTCAGCAGTCAGGGTGGTGCACCGGTAAGTTCCCAGGTAAAGTGGGAATCCGCAAGCAAATAGCAGGGCGCTCTCTCTGTAAATAGAGAGAGAGCGGGAAAAAGGGACGCTCCCCTGTAAAAGGAAGAGAGCAGGGAATTCATAGAATGGAACGCTCCCCTGTAAAAGAAAGAGAGCGGGGAATTCATAGAACGGAACGCTCCCCTGTAAAAGGAAGAGAGCGGGGACTTTTGTACTTTCACTTTCTTTATAGCTCTAAAAACATTATGGGTGTTGCTTCTTCAAGCCCAATTTTGTTGGCCCTAGATGGGTTGTTACGTTCAAAAGGACTTAAAGTAAAGCAGAGCACTTTGCAGATGTTTTTGAGAGAAGCTGCCGGGGCTGTGGCCGTGGTCTGGGCATGAGGATGGCGGTGGGCTCAGTCAAGATGCAGCCGCTGTGTGAGAATCCGGCCCTGGCCGCGGCGGTGGCGGCGGTGGACAGCACTCTGTGCCGCAGTCCCAGCGCCCTCGAGCCGGAGCGTGAGCAGCCGCCGGCGTCACTGCGGCCGCGGCTGAAGGACCTGCCTGCACTGCTGCGGAGCAGGCTCACGCTGCGGAGAAAGCGGAGCGCCGCCGGGGGCCGGGACCGGACGGAGCCGGTGTGGGTTCCAGAATGCCTGACAAGAAGAGTCCCGAAAAATACATCTGAGTTTAATATAACCACTTTGGCCATTACTTCCCAGGTGTTGATTCCGTTGTCTCCTTCTAATCAGACCTCTAATGCCACTCATTTTAAGGCTTCTCCTTATTGCACTCCTGAGTGTGGCTTCCCCCCAACATTCACGCCTTGCCAAGATCATTCTTGGGAGAAACATCAGGTCGCTAAAGGTTTCTCCCTTTCCCCCTCTCTTAAAAGATACTTGTATAATTCTTCCAACAATAATTCCTCTATAGGAGCAGGTTGGTCTTGGTTTCAATGGTTGATTTCCAATGAAAAGGGAGCCACAGCTGATATCTCCGTTTTGGCTCAATTACGAGGAGTCCAAAGTTGGCTGTTTAATGTTTCTGGTAGTACCCAAGACTCGGAACGAGGTAGGAGGCTTAAAATTACTGCAAATAATTCACAATTATCTAATGCTACATTACCCTCCACAGCAGTCTGTCTCCAATCTCCTTTCCTGTTTCTTTTGGCTAATGATACGTCACAGGGGATGCTTAATTGTTCTAATATTACCTGTTATTTGTCTGAGTGTTGGAATGGCTCCTGGACTACGGCAATGGTTATGAAAATTCCAACTTTTGTCCCGATCCCGGTTACTGCGGATCCAGAGTCATTTCCTATTGTTGAACTGATTAGAGCCCGTAGAGATTTTGGAATTACGGCAGCTATAGTGACAGCTGTGGCGGTATCTGCTGCTGCAGCAGTTACAGCTGGAGTAGCCATGGCCAGGCAAGTACAAACTGCTGCCACTATTAATCAGGTCATCCAACAAACTTCCAGCATTTTAGAGTCTCAAAGTAAAATCAATCAACATATTTTATCAGGAATTTTGGCTGCTAATCAAAGGATAGATCTGCTTCAAGCTCAAGTTGAGGAATTGTCTGACCTAGTACATTTGGGTTGTATTGATCAACGTGCACATTTATGTATAACCTCTGTCAGATTTAATGATTCCAGAAATGCCTCCCGCATCATCAGAAGTATCTATCTGGAACCTGGTCCATGGAAGCAGAAAACTTGATCCAGTCTCAACTAACTCAGATTGCTGTTCTGAATAGCACCCGTGTCGAACCAGTGACTTTGGGTCAATTCACCAGTTGGCTATCCTCTGCCTTTTCCTTTTTTAAGGAATGGGTGGGAGTGGGCATTTTTGGGGCAATGTGTTGCTTCGGTGTTGTACTTTGTTTGTGGCTTCTCTGTCGCCTTAAAACTCGCCATGCGCAAGAGAAGGCTATGATCATACAGGCTCTTGCGGCCTTAGAAAATGGCATTTCTCCACAAATCTGGCTTGCACATCTTAAACAGTGATTTCTGGGCATGGCCATTGCACCCCAAGTTAGTTTCACATTGCACTGGGATTGTCATGTCCTCTTCCTTATTCTCTCCCAGTGCTGAATAGCCCTTGCACTCTGCAGGTCTTGTTACCATTGCACGCAGATGGGTTTCAGGACTGGTCTTTCTTCTCGGCTACAGACTCTTTACCTTTCTCTGGGGTTTAGGGATTGTGTTGCCAATTTAAATTTTGTCATTACTACCAGGCTACCTGTGTTATCCTACTTCTCACCGTCGTCACGATGCAGGATGCGAGGCTAGGCAGTGCACTTGAGTGATCCCTCAACGGACCTCAAGGAAAGCATGTCCTATTGCATGCGGGTTTGACGTCCACGCCCCGCCCTACAAAAAAAGGCGTTGGCTGATATGGGACCAGGTCTAGGGAAGGGCCCTCCTTAGGACTGAACCATACATTGCAGCCACTTCTGCACAGTGGGATAGGACCTCTACTTTCCCCTGCATTGTTTTATAAAACAGAAGGGGGAACTGTGGTAAGCCATTCTTATAGACCGTGGCCGCCATTAGAAGATGGCGCCAGCTTCCACTATGGCCTGTGATAAACAACTCCTTTTTTGGAGAGTTGGCGCGCAATCCCTTACCACCCTATGAGAGAGATCCACGTGGCAGCTTGGGATTGCTATGCGGGAGGGTTTATTAGGCTGTGCTTGGGTGCTCGGTGGGGGGTCACTAGAAGATGATACTTGAATCAAGACCTGAATAAACTGCTGAAAGAAGAATCCTGTGTCGTGTTTTCCCTTGCCGGCGAGGGGTCGCGACAGTGCACCATAATCTTACTGTTATATTTGTAAAGGTTTTAAAAGTAAATAGTAAAACAGAGAATACTTTCAATGGCTCCCTCTCCCTGATTCATACATTAGTAAACTGGGTTTTCATTGACAGTTCTGACATTCATTCCACAAGCCACTCATGCATTTAAATGGTGACTGTCATCCCATTGTAGGAGATACTAGAGAATTAGTCTATGTTTATATTGTCCCTAGTGATATTCAGAGTGTGCTTGCTTGTTGGGTAGAAAAGGAAAATAATATGATCTAATGAGAATCTGATGTAATGTAATCTGAGGATTAGTGCCTATCTGAGAATTAAATGTGCCTTCACTTTGAGCATTTAATGGTTCAGTTATGCACACACAGTCTGCTACTAATTGCTGGTCATTGTTATTCCATAATTGGAGGATCATTAAGATTTTTCTGTTATTTAAAATTTGCTAGTCCTGTAACAAAGACAAGAGTATTTTAGATTTAACTTGTTAAATCTATGGGTCAGGGAGAGAAAAATAATCCTATAGAGAAAATAATTCTTAATAGAAGCATATAAGTTTAGAAACATTGGAATCAAACACTTATAATAAAAGTAGCATCAAAAGATAGTATTAAAACAGTATAAATATTTGCTTTTCTTTCCTCTGAACATAAAATCATTGAAGAATTTTTTGACTTTGGACAAATGAATATAATACTTAATTATCTAAATTCTCAGCTTAAGTGATTCTGTCTAAATTAGAAAACCAATAATTTTACTCTTATCTGTATCACAGAATTCAGAAGTGATGATCATTGACAGTCTTCTCTCTATCCCCTCATAATTTTGGCAGAAATTTATATCTGCCAGCATAATTTTATTTCAATTACTAACAAGGGTTCTTCCAAGTTTACTCATCTCTTCAAAGAAGAGAATATAATGAGACACTATTTGAAGATCCATGTTAGAAAAATAGAGAGGAATAATTAGACAACTTCTATTGCTAGTTCCAGGGGAGGAAAAGTCAATGTTCTGAGAATCCTCACTACATCAGATGATGAGACTGCAGTGGTTCATGTCAGGTTGAACTTGAGACAGCTTGATCTGAGAACTCCTGAGTTACAGATATTTATATCAAAAAAAAAAAAAAATTAGGGATGAAAACAAGCCTACATTATTTATCTATGCTAATTTACATTATATATTTAACTTTGTTATTTTCCTTATTTAGTGAGTTCTACTATGAGAGTTGTTGCATTGTGTCAGACCCAATATTATCTATTGTTACTAGAATCAGGACTGAATTGTAATTTTAATTATGTACCATATGTGCTCACACATACACGTTTATATACATACACACAGTCTTAAACAGTCTTAAAAACATGGACAAACTTTTTAAAAGCACATAAGCAGTCACATAAGCTTAAATGCATGAAAACCCAGCCACCCCTCCTGACTCAATACACTGCTGAAGCTTATGTGAATGAGGGAGCTTCAACACCCCCAGGGGCTTTAAAGAACATCTTTTATTTAATGGGCACTGTTAAACTCAGCACAGAGCACAGACACTGACCATCTGAAATAACCCACAGTAGATCAGAGAGGACAGGACAGAGTGAACTGTGTGTTTTAGGAAGAGAATGAGGGACAGTTGCATAGGCTGTCACACAGCTTTGTCCCCTTCCTGATCAGGGCCCTCTCCTTCTCATTTTTTATATAGCATCTTTCTTGCCTTCTATACTCTCAAACCCTGGGACTCTTTTCCTTCTGGACTTATCTGGTGAATTTCACTCAGCCCCATGTTTTTTAAGATATCTCTTTCTAATGTCCAGATGTGTAGCTCCAGCTGGATCTCTTCCTTGCATTGCAGATTTTTATCAACTGCCTATTCCAGGGCTCCTGCTGAGTCACTAATGCTTTACATATCCCAAGCAGGGGGCATCTCCCCACTCTGCTCCCCCCTCTCCTCCCTCCAGGGCATTATATGGTACCGTCATTTGTCCAGTTGCTCAGGAAAAAGCCTGGGCATTATCCTTGACTACTTTTTCTCTCTCTTCACATTCAATCTGTAAACAAGTCTACTATCTGTCCTTAAAGCCTTCACCACTAATACTCACATTGAAAAAATACATGCATATATACACACATACACAAGAAATGTATGCACACACAGACAGGTATTCACATATATTTTGTGAATCAATTTGTATTTTATATATATACACATCTGCCCACATACACAAAAATAATTATACTTGTGACTTGAGATTCTATATACGTATATTCACACATGTAGACATATATACACATTGTGACTTGATCAAGATTTTGTAAATATGTATACACACAAACATCCACATATATACATAGAGTACAAATACATAAACACACATGTATTTTGGGACTTTGTATTGTGTCACATGTTGATTTTGGGCTTAATTGTTCCTTATTTAAACTTCCATTAAATCCAAGATGATGAGGACTGTATTTTGTTTATTACTGAAAGTTTAAGAATACCTGGTATTTAAAAAGTTAAGGGCTGCAGCATAAGTCCTAGGTTTGTCATCTGCCAATACATAGGGAGATAACAAATTCTGCCTTCCTGCACATTTTTCTTTATTTCTCTCATTTCTTCTAGAAATTCTGAGATTTGAGGCACAGAGTAAATGAGACATTTTCTTAAGGAACTCAAAGTCTCAGTAGTAAATATCTTTTTTATATTTTCGTCATATTGCTAAATCATGTCACTAAACTGGCTTACTCTTTTTTTGTATCATTATTAATTTCCACCTGCATTTCAATCATTTTACTTTAGGATTATTTTTGTCTGAAGAACATAACACATTCAAATGTTATTAAAAATTTCAAATAGAAGTTGTCACACTCAGGACCCAAAGGTGTGTGTGTGTGTGTGTGTGTGTGTGTGTGTGTGTAAGAGATGAAAGTAGAAAAGGAGCAGCTAATGATGTCAACTATATTTTAGCAGTCAAATTACTTTGTTTCTTTGGATTCATCATTTTATTTATTTACTTTTTAGTATACCTACCACAAAGCAAAATATATGCAATGTTTGTATCACTCCTAGTTCTGTACTCCTGATAAAATAGTCAGAATACAGGAACTCCATTACTTACTGGAAGAATCAGTCCCATTTCAAATATATGATAGGATGATTACTTAACTTTTTCAACCTCTTTTGTTGTTTATGAAATGACTTGGTGCTTACTTTTTGCCAAAAACCAACAGAATTCAAACAAACCATCTTCAATCAAATTCAGACATATTAATGCTTCTTAAGACAATTGAATGAATAAGAAAGCAGAGACACCTGGGTCATTAGCACAATTAGAATGTTAAACCTTTAGCCCATCTCATTTCCTAAAGATATGAGCTAACTTTAAAATTTCACATACAATATGACTTAAAATTAGCTAGCATGGGGAGGGAACATTCTGGAAGAATTCAGTCAAAACCCTTTCAGCTTTTTGCAGTGCTTGAATGTTTCTGAGCATATTGGCTATTTGATGAGATATGCTTTGTTCTTTCTTACTTACATTTGCATAACCACTTTTAAGCAGAAAAACTGCATGATTTTAAACTGGATGATTAAAGTCTTCAGTTGAGTTTTAATAGTGAGTTGTGCCATTTTTTGCAGTACAAAAATTGATAGGAAGTGGGGAAATTTCTCAGGGCAAATCATACAGTGTCTCATTTCTTCCCCTTTAGGAAGTGATGCAAGTCAGTCATCAACTGTCTCCATATCTGGAGTCAGACATCGGATGCAAGGTAAATGGACACAATTTTATCTAAATAAATCCATATAATAATGGTATATAAGAATGTTGAAATGGACTTAGGGTCTTGATTTTATTCTTTGGAATTGTAATAAAGACTTTAGATAACCCCCTCCCCCTGCACCGGCAAGGTAGAGGGAACTGTGACCACGCACAGAGCAGGCCCAGCGGCCTGCTGAGGGGCAGATACACAATGGAGTATTACTCTGCATTAAAAAATGACAAAATCATAGAATTTACAGGGAAATGGATGGCATTAGAGCAGATTATGCTAAGTGAAGCTAGCCAATCCCTAAAAAACAAATGCCAAATGTCTTCTTTGATATAAGGAGAGTAACTAAGAACAGAGTAGGGTCGAAGAGCATGAGAAGAAGATTAACATTAAACAGGGATGAGAGGTGGGAGGGAAAGGGAGAGAGAAGGGAAAATGCATGGAAATGGAAGGAGACCCTCAGAGTTATACAAAAGTACATACAAGAGGAAGTGAGGGGAAGGGGAAAAATAATATAAGGGGGATAAACGAATGTCAGTAGAGGGAGCAGAGAGAGAAGAGGGGAGGGGAGGGGAGGGGAGGGGAGGGGGGATAGTAGAGGATAGGAAAGGCAGCAGAATACAACAGACACTAGTATGGCAATATGTAAATCAATGGATGTGTAACTGATGTGATTCTGCAATCTGTATATGGGGTAAAAATGGGAGCTCATAACCCACTTGAATCAAATTGTGAAATATGATATATCAAGAACTATGTAATGTTTTGAACAGCCAACAATAAAAAATTTAAAACAAAACAAAAAAAAAGACTTTAGATAAGGAGAAAGATTTTTGTCAATTACTAATACAGTAGTAGACTGTATTAGTACAGACTGACTCAGATTATTTAAATTTCAAGTAATTTCTGTAGCAGCATGGATTGTAACTGAAGGTCATCCTGGGAATGTAAAATGAGGAAAAAATGGTGGTCTCATGATAGTAGAGGCCTCTGAGCCTCTAGACATGGTACTTGTGCTTAATATTTATAGCAACATTTGGTTTTATGGAAAATAGGATAGTTTTATTTTCTATTTGCAAATGAGTAAGTGCTGCTTCAGATTGCACATAAGCACTTGGGTAGATAAACAACCATGTCCCTGTGCTTTCTACCCTGCCCTTCCTCAACTTGACCAAAATCCAGCATGTGGACCAAATGTAGCACCTGTTTATTTAGCATTATAGAGCCTGCTGTTCAGCCATGCATTTAATTCATATATCAGCCCAGATAGATCTAAAAAGGTTGCTACATTTCTCTGGCAGAGAACATTCCATGGTAGCCTTTCCTTATCCATTCTGATGTTTCAGGTCTTACTTGAGATATTTTCTGTAGTGAATAAAGAAAGGAGACACCCTATGCACTCCACTCCCTATTAAAAATGGTACCATTAGGGTGTCACCTGTGTACCAAGGTGAAAAGACTCCATTGCTAGCCCTGAAATCACAAAATATTTATTGTATATGACTTAGCTGGCTCTAATGTTTCTTCCACACTCGTTGCCTCAGGTTTTGTTCTCCTTACTTCATTACAACACTAAATCTTCCTGAGAGAGAGCAGGTAAGGCAAGGACCTATGCAGTGCTTGAGAAGAGAAACAAAACTTGACATCATTTATGGTTTTCCTACAGCAGTTCTCAGTGGGCCCTTTTATTGAGAGTCTCCACTGCTCTTTGTTCTGAAGGGCTGGTAGTTGGCATTATAGTGTTTTTTTGTTTTATTTTTGTTTTTGATACTAAATACTCTTTCCCTCATGTTCCTGAAAGAAAAATATGTTTAATTGCTCCCAAGTAAATGAGTCACAGACAAATCAATACCCTCAAGAATAAGACCAAGTGATCAGCAAATATAGAAAATATACATCAATCTGATTTCCAGTCCAGGTATCTCTTGTAGTCAATTGACAGGGGCTAACTTACTCCTCACATCTCTGGATTTGTGCCTTTTGTTATCCCTTGTTATCCGTCATTCACTAGATATGTCTAAATCATCAGGATCATTTTATTCCATGTGGGATTTTCAAATAGTTTAGTTTAACTTTGATCATTGAAAAAGCTGAAAAACATAAATTTAAAACAATTGGTCATCACACTTAATTTGTATGCATAGCCCTAAGACTCAGGTGCCTGGGTGTACAGGGTGAATACTAGCTGTTCACACATATGTTTCTGGCTTCATTGTTGACATTCACTTGGGAAAATATGATGATTTGCCCAGTTGAAAAGCCTTCAACAAGTATTAGTCAGGATGTCAGTGACTGGTCTTTAAGAATATAATTGGAATTATTAACACAAATTTGAATTGAGTTGGATAAGCAAATAAAGTGGGTACTAGATATTCTAGCCAGTGCCTTAAATCAATCAAAGCACAATTCTCAAAGCATGGACATTACACAAATGCCCTCTCATAGGATTTTCTTCTGTTTGATTTCTAAGTCTGATAAAGTCTATGGTGTGTGGGTTGTTTCCTATTAGCCCTAAAAAGTTCTCAAAAGGTGGCAAGGGCCACTTGCTGTTTGCAAACACTCACTTCTTTCTTCAGGCACTGTTTCTCTGTAGTTGATGTGTGTTAATGGGAGCTGCTGGCTACTTATACTGATTTTATAGTGGATCTCATGAAATAAAGAGTCTTTTAATGAATTGCATACTGTTATAATTTTCTTATTATAATAGTGGCAGATAAAGCTAAAGATAAATTTGTTGCATGTGCTTTGTAATATTTTCCATGTAACTTCTACAATACATCTGTAATTAGCAAGAAAAAGTTAATTAATCCTCTGTGTAAACACATAAAACATTGTCTCATTAAGACTTTTTGATACCTTAACACTTTTCCTATGAATCAAGCAGGAAGTAATGTATTATCTCTGAACAGATAAGAAAATATACAAGGCAGGTAATTCATTGCTTAGTTTCTATAACAAATCATCTACATAACTAAGTAGAGGAATTGGTTCATCTTTTAGTCAGCTTGTAGACAAAGAATTTTGTGATTTGAATGGGGGTAGGTAGAGGAGATGTGAAAGAAAGCTGAATGAGATTTGATGCTTTCCCTCAGGGAGTTTTTCCTTGCAGTAGAGGCAGAGAGAGTGGTGAATGTGATAGAATGGGGAAATAGGATTGGGTACATAAAAAAAACAGTTTTATTTGTGAACAGCTAAAAAACTTCACATAGTGGATTCAGGATGACTTTTAAGATTAGGAAGACTGAAACTCTGTTACATTGGCAAAACCTCAAGCATTTTGGCTTGGCTGGAGACAGGTTTGAGGAGAAAAAGAGTGAAGGATGAAGGTAAGAGAGCAAAGTCACAAAGAAGTGGCCTGGCTTTTTGTCAGGAAAGGGGAGTAGACTGCACCAATGGTGAAGGATTCTTTTAGTACCCTTGAAAACAGAGTAACTTGAATAGACTTGCATTTTAAAATTCATCCTGACAGCAGTAAGGTGGATACCATGAGGCAGTTTTTAGAGAGCTATGGGGCTGGTTCAGAGGTAAGGCCATCAGGCAAGGCCCTTGGAGGGAGTAGACAAGGAAAGGAAGTCATGGGAGATTTGCTGGAGGTAGGATCATCTCAGGTGTGAGGCTGGGGTGCCTTGTAACCTGGAGGTTCTCCCAGGTTTGCAGACTCCCTGGCTGATTGGATGGTGTCCTCACTGCATCAGTGCATGCTCAAGAGGCAGGTTGGTGAGATAGTCAGATTTTGTCTGAAATACTTTATAAAGAACAAGGTAGAGGATGAACCATTTATTTTGGGCTCATGGCTTTAAAGGTTCAGTCCATGGTTAGCCTACTTCATTGTTCTGGGCCTGAGGTGAGAGAGAATATCATGGGGGTGAGGACATGGCAGAGAAAAGCTGTATACCTCATGACTGCTAGGAAAGATAGAGAGAGAGGAGGGGGAGATGGGGAGGGAGGTACTGATGAGGAACCCAGGGAAAAGATAGAATTCATAAGGTCATTCCCACAGTGACACACCTATGCACAGTTACCACCTATTCAAATCATTAATCCATCCAACGGATTAATCCATGGATTAGGTCACAGCTCTCATAATCCAGTCATTTCACCTCTGAATTTTCCCTCATTGTCTCACATGAGCTTTTGGGTGATACCTCTTATTCAAACCACAACAGTTGAAGAGGAAAGAAAGAGTTTAGATTTAAACCCAGTTTGTTTTGGTTTCTTTTGAGACATCCAGAAAAATAATTAAAGAAAACTGGCTCTGAGACTTATTAACTTGCAGCAAAGGCCCATAGAAGTGACAGGAATTACCTGGACAGACATGTATGCTGAAAAAGAGAAGAGAGCCAAAGATAAACCCTCAAAGAAACCACTATCTAAGAGTTCAGCAAGGAGAAGAGAGTGAGGAAAACACTGGCACAATTCAGAAAAGTCTGGGTCCATTGCCATTTAGGAAAAGGGAATTTGGTCAGCAGTGCACAATTCCTCTGAACAATGAGATAAGGGTTTTAGAGAATAAATTCTGTGAATGGTGGAAAGTAGAAGCTACACTCAATGTGTATATGTTACTTTTTGGTGGAACTTCTTTTAATAATGACCTGTTCAAGTTTGGAACTGTTATTAACAACTCCTAGTGCTACTAAATAAGAGAGTGGTATTTTGTGGACAGACATGATAAAATGAAAAAATTCTTTGCAGTGTCATAATTACACAGCCAGAGGATATCTCTCTCCTAAAGAAAGGGATGGGAAACCTTTTACATTTTGGGGACTTCTTTGTTTGAAAATAATTAATTCCCAAAGTTAAGGAGATTTTTCTTTCTATTCAAAATTAACTCAAACTTTTTAAAAAAAAACATAAGGAAGCATATTTAATTCAATTCAGTAATTTTGGGGGGTATCAGAGATTAAATCCCAGGGTGCTTAGCCAGCCCAGGTCACCAGCCCATTTTTATATTTTATTTGGGTACAGGGTGTCAGTAGCTTAGTGCTAAGTTGCTGAGGCTGAATTTGAGCACATGATCTTCCTGTCTCAGCCTCCAAAGTAATCATTTTTGAATATTAACTATGCAATTATATTTTGGACTAGAAAAAAGGCTGGAACCTGGGCTCTGATAGTCAGAAGCCAGGTGCTCTAGCACCCTCTAGGAGGTAGGGTGTTTGGTTGTTCTCAGTTGTCATTACAATCCATCTTTGTGTGAATTCATGTTTGTAAAGAGCAGAATTCTGATGTCTGATTCCACAGTGTTTTTCCAGATGATTAAAGGAAAACCTCAGCTCTTGAAAACTCATTTCTTACTGCTGATGGAAAAACTCAAGAAAAAGGCTGCCATGGTGGTAACTGAGGAAGCTCACCTGAAAGCTGAGGCCAGAGGGGACATGTCAGAGGTCAAGCTCCTTGATCAGGGTAAGTTCACTATGCTGGCCAGAGGTCTCTAGGCCTTCTACCCTCTCTTGATTAGATTTGTGAACTATAACAGATAGACTCATCCAAAGTAGCTGTTTCCCCGATCCATTCCTAACCCTCTCAGCTCACACAATCCTATGAGCTGCTTCTTCACAAACTGCTTGCCCAGGTGCTGCTTCATTGTTTTAGCAAAATCAAATATGTATAGATAGGTTAGCTTTCACCAGGCACCTAAAACTTAAAATCAGAAATCCTACTTTGAAGTATTCTGCTTTTTGCTTGTGAAAGTTGGCAGTTGAACACTTATTTACATGTTTTTAAAAGTCACTGTTGTACTTGAGCCATCCTGGGTTCTGTAGTCAGCAGATTTAACTGTGGAAGGAGGATGACTTTTTTAAAAAATTAACTTGAAGAGTAACTGAGAAGCCATGGTACGTATTGTTGGATCCAGGATCAAGTGGCTGAAGGAACCCAATCTAGAAGCAGAGGCGCTTTTCCACTTGGTGGCCCAAGTCTTCATCTACTTGTTGAAGTCCCACATAAGTGTGATGCTGTTGACAGACAGTGTCTATTGCTGGAATGCAATGGCTCTTTAAACATAATCCAGTCCTCTCAGAAAATATCTGGGGGATTATTCCTCAAACCTGTACTCTAGGTTCATTTGACAGCTGGGGAGAGATAGTTGGTGCCCCTGGGGACCTTGAAAGAACAAAAGCCTACTTTTGAGCTTTGTAATTTATCTTTGAAAGGTGACAGATTTTTAATGGCATTGCATAAAAACATTTTTAAAATTTGTCCCTAAATATGAGTGTGATATTGGCATTACCAAGGACTGTGCCATTTTCCTTTAGTTTTCCCTGTCTCTGGGTGTTACACTGCCTCCCCAGGAGTACTGGTGTCTGAGTAAGTGCCAAGACAGGCTGGTCTCGAAGGGACCAAAGCCTTCCCCTTGTTGGTCTCATCACATACTCATTTCTGTTGTAGTTTAGCTTTTCTCACATTTTACAATCAAGCTTTCCTAGGAAATTCTGAAGTACATCTATAGTGAAATTTCATTTTATTTTGAATTCTATAGAATCTATAGTTTTACATCTGAAAAAGGATCTTAATCATAGGAAGAATTTTAGGGCATTATGTCAATTATTTCCAGTAACTTGCAGTGTAAATATGGGCATTTATTGTGGTCCTGAATTGCTTAAATGCCTAGAATTTTTGTATCAGTTATGATTCTGTGCCACTTTGTAAGTGAAAGTAAAACTAAAAAGTTCAGTCTGTTTCATCAGCTGAGAGATCCTTCTATTGCATTATTGGATTGTTGGACAAAGCAAATAATTTTGAACATGTAATATTTAAAAATTCCTACTTAATGATAGGACAATGAATATTGTTGCCTACATCTAAGGAGCCTTATCAAATTTAATACTGAACTTTATAAAAACATGTCACACAGAAATATTATATAAAATAATGGTTCTGCTTATACATAAATTTGTATGTCCACATTGACATTCTTTATCTGTCTTGTCATAACAAATTATTTTAGATTCTTTATGGTCCTTTAGGTAAAAGCCAGTGACCTCTTATGTTCTGTGTAACTCATTTAAATGGATGTGTTAGATAACTCCAGGTATCCATCTTCAGTTGCCAAAGTGCAATATGGTTTGGGTCTTTGGTCCTTCATTTCCTATGTTGAGTCACTCCACCTGTGATGACCAGTGGACAAATAGTAGTTTCCCAGGAATAAATCACTTAAAACAGCATTTTCCCCCTCAGGGAATAGAGAATACTCAACTATATCAATCACTAATATCTCAAAGATGCCTCTTTAAATTTATATCCAAGACAGAATTTTGGAACTTATAATCAGCAGGTTTATAGATGGATGCCTAGAAAAAAATCAGAATCTCATATAATATTTAAAACACAAGCCTATTAGTATCTAGTGTATTCTTTCCCAAATATTTAAAGACAAATTGACTTTTCCATTTTTTATATTTTCAATTTATGTAAATAAAATAACATAATGATATTTTTAAAGTGGGTGAAGTATTTGACAATAGAAAGTTGTGCTGATGTTGTAGGTGTCCTAGAAAGCCCTGTTTACCTTGGGAGGCACTGCATATGGCTCACCAGCTAAACTCAGTCTGCAGTACCCATCATGTCACTGGGTGACATGTGGCCAGTGACATAAGCTTTCTAAATCGGGCTGACCCATCTTGAAGCCACACACATCTGCCTGTGGTTCCTCTGATTGTTAGCCTTAGCCATACCCCCTCATTACACACTCACCAAATACTTGCTCCCTTTCTTTATAGGTCATGTATGAAATTAATATCTGTTCACGAGAAAGTTTTGGCTCTTGTGTAACCTTGAAGTACACACTTCTTACCTAAGTGGTATAAACTGGAATTTTCTTTGCAATTTCTTAGAATTTCAAGAGAGAAGGGCAGAACTTTGTTGTGCAGAATGAAATAATCAAAGTTTTATTCCTCATTGCTGACACCAACTCAAAGGTGTCCAGGTTATTATTGCAATCTATTTCATTGCTCTCTCATGGATGGATACTTCTTAGATTTTTTTTGAAGATTTATAAGTGGATCTAATGGGTTTGATAATGTTATTCACTGATGAAATCACACATAATGTTTTAGAGTTCCCAGAACTCTTTTGAGTCAGATCTGATAAGATATACAAACATAGACATAACTCACAGGAAGGACAAAGTTTCTACTCACGGGTCCCTAGAAACATGGAGCAAACCTTGCAGAGGAATTATGCAGACTGCAGACTAACCATCTGGGAGAGGGTGGTCTGGAGCCCTGACTGAAGTTTCCAATGGAGACAGGGAAAGCAGCTGTAGGACTGGCTCATTGCTGTAATTTTCACAGGCCCTGGGGCATCTAGGCATCTCTAGTTCTCTGGTACCTGGCCCTGGCATGACTTGAGCAAGTGGATAGTTACCCAGAGAATAAGAGCTTGCTATAGGAATAGCTGTTGAAATGTAGTAAATTGCCTTGGTCATTTAAAACCAGGCTCCCTTTTGTAATTAGTACATTTACCATACATTTTTTTAAAAAGTCTCCTTTTTGTCAGGCTGTTTCAGTGTCAGAATATCAAAAAACTCTTTATAAATCACCACTGAAAGTTTATGTGATCAATACAACAGAGTAAAAAGGTACTCCTGTTTACAGTGTGGTATAGAAAAAGACTCAGCTTTGAGAGGAGGTTAACTTGAGTGCCCACCCTGCCGCCTTATAACTGCAGAGGCTCAGCTAACCCTAAACATTCCCATCCATGTTGGGAAAATGATTGTCAAGTTAATTCCTAGTCAGCTGGTTGTAAGGATCTCAGTGGTGTCTGTGGACTGCTTCAGAGATGGCAGGTACCCAAATGAATCAATATTGCTATCCTCACAAAACAAAGAAGTTAAATAGAAGTGAATGACTACCGCTCATAGAGATGATAAGCACTGAGAAAATTCACTAGAGCAGGAAGTGGACAGAATGGTCTAGGATTGAAATGATAAATGAGGGCTTGAATTTAGTATTAGAAAGTGGGTAGTGTCTAAGTGGCCCACAAGGAGAGGTTAGAAGAAGACATTGATGTCCAACTTCATGCCAGGTGACTGTTAAGCCTGTCATTTTGGGACAATCCTCAAATGATAAAGGAAAATTGCATGAGAACAGAGTTGCCACTGAAGTGGAGGATTTCAGCTTCTCATGTACTGCACTAAAACTGTGAATAAGAGTGTCCTCAGGCAAGTTTTGAACACTTACAAGTGTAGGCTCACCTCTGAAAATCTAGATAAAGTAAATGTAATAAGGCTTGGATATTCCTATTAATATATGTATTATATATTCCTAATAATTGTAGAAATATTATATATTCCTATTAATATATATATATATATAATGTTACATATATAATATACATTCCTATTTATATATATGAAATATATATATGTATATGTATGTGTGTGTGTGTGTGTGTGTGTGTATATATATATATATATATATATATATATATATACACGCACACACAAACTTCAAAGAGATTCTGATAGGACTCCTAGATAAGAGGCTCTAAACAAATTCGAGTCATATATGAATCCTAGTTATCCAAAGGTGATGAAATCTCTAGAAGTGTGGGATATTGTCAGGTACTCCTTCCTTAAAACCTCTCCATACCAATAATGGTAATCTAACTTTCACCTGCCTTTTGCCAGTTCTTTGATTGGTAATTTGAAAGAAGTGTTTTAGGCTTTATCTATTGACCTGCAGAAGAGCACTCTTTTCCTTCCAATGGTTAATCATCACTGCCATTCAGAAGATCCTTAGAAATGGGTTTATAGATGCTCTCATAATAAGTAGAGAATGAGGATTTAAGTATTGTATACCTCCTTGTTGTCTTCCAGGTCATTTTGACAACAAATGTTATGCATGCTGTTTTTTACAATAGAATAGTAGAAAATCATGAACCCCTGTTCAGTGGGAGTTGTGCAGTAGAATGTCTCAGGAGGTCTGTTGAGTTCCTAGAGTCCTGGCATTACCAACCTAGCATTGTTCAATACTTCAAACCCTGAAGTGAATGAGAATACAGATGTGGATCCCATTGATACTTCATTTTCAGTAGTTCTAGCAAACTAGTTATTCATTTAATTAACAGTGAGTATTGGATACAAATTGAGTATAAATTAATACTTGAGGAAAAATTCTTTTTTTTAAAAAAAAAGCAACTTTATTGAGATATGAGTTACATGTAGTTTCATTCATTTTTTATTATTGGTTGTTCAAAACATTACATAGCTCTTGACATATCATATTTCATACATTTGATTCAAGTGGGTTATGAACTCCCATTTTTACCCCATATACAGATTTCAGAATCACATCAGTTACACATCCATGTTTTTACATAGTGCCATACTAGTGACTGTTGTATTCTGCTGCCTTTCCTATCCTCTACTATCCACCCTCCCCTCCACTCCCCTCCCATATTCTCTCTTTACCCCATCTACTGTAATTAATTTCTCTCCCTTGTTTTTTCCCTTTCCCCTCACTTCCTCTTATATGTAATTTTGTATAACAATGAAGGTCTCGTTCCATTTCCATGCAATTTCCTTTTCTCTCTCCCTTTAAATGAAGTATTTGCATTCCTTCACAGAATGTTTTTGGGACTGGTTTTTATGGTAACACAAGATATTACAGAGATCAGATTTTGCTTGCCAAAATGTGGCTTTGTACACAGTACATGTGATAAAAACTCACAGCAAATACAGCCTCATCCACACACTGAGTCTATGAAACAAACATGCCTATGCATACATTTAGCTTTCCTCTGTGAATTGGGTCAACATGAAAGTCGAGGAGTCTCACACAGAATGTGGCTATTAAGCACACTGAAAGAATTGAATCTGTTCACTTTTGAACTCATACAATTATATGGTGGGTGTTGCTGAGTGAGCTCCTTTGTCTTAGGTCTATTGAGTTCTCCAGTTTGTTATTGATCCTCATAGGTATTTCTTCAAGTAAGCACTTTGTCTGTAGAATAGTTTGAGTTTATAGCTCCTATTTGTTAATGTATTTTGGTAACAATTTAGTGTCTTTAAAATTGCTGACTTTATTTGATAAAAAACATAGTTCATTGATTTTATTAATCTCTTTGAAATTGAATCACATTTTAGAATCAAAGTTGGTATTTTACATATTTTCTTCTTTGAAAGAAAGTATCTATATTGTGATGTGATTGCATACAAGCCTTAGTAGCTTAATTATGATTACTATTGGTAGGTTATGGGTATTGCCAGCTCTATGATGTCTTTTTCTTCAGCACTGTCTGTAAAATGTCAAGTGATTTAGTGAATTTTATTATGATTAAAAACAGTCCATATAGATTTAATTAGAATTAATTGCTTTTGATAAACCAGTGATTTTTATATTTCCAATTTATATTTCTCCTAAAATGAATAAGGACTCAAAGTGGCAATTAAAATGGCATCTCCATGATAATGATTCAAAAACTAGATGTGCATAAGTGTCCCTGAGTTATACTTACAAGTAGCAATATAATTTTTTACTGAGATTTAGAGCAGTTCATGTGGAAATCATTTCACTAATAATAGGATAATGCCCACGGATCTTTTGCTCATAAGTAACCAAAATTCATCTGTCCCTTTAAATTCAAGACCTATTTCTTAATTTAATTCTTAATGTAGTATATTCTTGTCAACACCATTAAGTGATACTCCTATGACCAGTATTGTTAAGACTATTATTACAGTAATATTGTAATAAGAATACTCTCATTATTCTTCTAATCATTATCAATGTATTAAGACTATCATTGCCATTTCAATTTTAATCCTAAAAATTGGTTTTATTTCTTAGATTTTAAGCTGCCTAGAAATTAAAGTATAACACTGTATCCTAGGAAAATAGTAGAGAATCATTCTCTTCAATTCTTTCCTATTTCAAATTTCAGCATAGTCTACCAAAGGACATTACATTAGTAAATTCTACACTGCATGAACTGAGTGGGTCAAGGTACTTCCTGTATTCTCCTTTTATCCTTGGAGCTGTTATACATAGATGAACCCTCAAGCTCTCTAGAGGTTTCGTCTGTTGAGATGTGCAAATGGTCAATGTTATAGGGAGAGACAAGATATGGAACTGGTAGAATAGATCAGGTGAGCTTTTTGAATAACCTCATTGGGAATCCTGAGGTAAAATTATCTGCTATTTTAGAACATCCCTTATGCTTGCTGCAAAATATGAATGCAAAGGCATAGTCAGATTTCTTCTTCAGCAAGGTGTTAATATCTTATGTGAAGATTGCTGGAGTTGGACTGTGTTATCTTATTCTATTGACAGTGGTGATCCCAAGTAAATGTTTACATGAATGCTAGCTAATATTGAAAGCAAGTTCAAAATCATTAAAACAATTACATCTTCTACATCAGGTGAGATTTCAGCTGAGTTCTAGAGATGTGATAATTTGGAAAAGCAGCCATGAAACCAAGAGTGCTAGAAAAAGTTCAAGAAGTCAGATGTTGCAAAAGTGGTAGATTTCTTTCAGGACTTTGTTCATCCAAACAACTTGCATTTGACATTAGAGACACAGGCATATAGGCAGGTGCTCTCTTACTGTGCAAATGACCTGGAAGATCTTATCCTTATGAATCCCAGCATCATCCATTTCGTTTCAAGTAGAACACCAGTGCATGGGATTCCAAGAGTGTCACATGTTTGATGTTTCAAATTAGTTAAATAATTTCAAATAATTAGTTGAATTTAACAGGAAATCTTATGGATTTTCTGTTAAAGGAAATTAATTTCCTGTTAATAGCAGGTACCTTCAACCACACCCTCGTAATTTTTTTCTAGAAACTAAGGCTATCATTTAGTCAAGGAAAACAATCCTCTTTCACAAGTAGAGTAGAGGAAAAAGACATCATTATCACTCCTATGACACTGCTGTTACAATGATGCTCTTGAAATTTTCTCTTGCAGTCAGGTAATTATTAACTTTTACTCCCAGTTTGCCCTAACTGATCCAGACCCCTCACTGTTCATGATAATACATGCATAGTTAAACATGCATATTCTTTAATGCTCAGCCACTGTTGTCAAAGTGGGATCCTGTACTATGGCACATGGACCTCCTTGTTTTATCCACATATATAGTGAACAAACTGACCCTTCCCACTTACTGTCAACCTTATCAGAGCTGACCAATTATTTGAGTCTTTCATGATGTGTTATGCTATGAGGCATCATTCTAAACCTTCAGAGAGGTTCAAAAAATGTTGTGGGAAGTGATCATCATGTTTCTTTTATGCCCCCATATCTGCACCCAAAGGACCTTTCCATGTGTATAGACCTTTTTCTTTAGTCATGGGAGGAGAAATATCTTCTTTCCCTGGGATGGATTCCATCTTTCCGTTGGCCCTCAAGTGATTCTTTTCCTGTAGTAATGAAAATCCCCCAATGATATGTATCCCTCAAATTTTTCAAATATTTTTAAATTAGCTTTAGGAAGAGTAATTTGAACATAATTTTCATAAATCAAAAAGCTCTTTGATTTAAGAGAGCCAAACTTCATCATATTTCAGTATTATTTCCATATAATACAGGGTTTTGTGTTCCAAGTCACTGGAGGCAAATGTGGAGATTAGCCATCATTCTAACAAAGAGCTCCTGGTTCTGAGTTTCAATAGGTAGGGATTGGGAGGCAAGGCTGGTTCAATATATGGAAATCAATAAATGTTATTCACCACAGCAATACACTTAAAGATAAGAACCATATGATCATCTCGATAGACACAGAGAAAGCATTCGACAAAGTACAGCATCCCTTTTATGTTCAAAACACTAGAAAAACTAGGGATAACAGGAACTTACCTCAACATTGTAAAAGCTATCTATGCTAAGCCTCAGGCTAGCATCATTCTAAATGGAGAAAAACTGAAAGCATTCCCTCTAAAATCTGGAACAAGTCAGGGATGCCCTCTCTCACCACTTCTATTCAATATAGTTCTTGAAATACTGGCCAGAGCAATTAGAGAGACAAAAGAAATTAGAGGCACAAAAATAGGAAAAGAAGAACTTAAATTATCACTATTTGCAAATGACATGATTCTATACCTAGCAGACCCAAAAGGGTCTACAAAGAAACTACTAGAGCTAATAAATGAATTCAGCAAAGTGGCAGGATATAAAATCAACACACATAAATCAAAGGCATTCCTGTATATCGGCGACAAATCTTCTGAAATGGAAATGAGGACAACCACCCCATTCACAATATCCTCAAAAAATAAATAAATAAATAAAATACTTGGGAATCAACCTAACAAAAGAGGTGAAAGGTTTATACAATGAAAACTACAGAACCCTAAAGAGAGAAATAGAAGAAGATCTTAGAAGATGGAAAAATATACCCTGTTCATGGATAGGCAGAACTAACATCATCAAAAAGGCGATTTTACCAAAATTTCTCTATAGGTTTAATGCAATGCCAATCAAAATCCCAATGGCATTTCTTGTAGAAATAGATAAAGCAATCATGAAATTCATATGGAAAAAAAGACCTAGAATAGCAAAAGCAATTCTAAGCAGGAGGAGTGAATCAGGTGGTATAGTGATACCAGACTTCAAACTATACTACATAGCAATAGTAACAAAAACAGCATGGTACTGGTACCAAAACAGGTGGGTGGACCAATGGTACAGAATAGAGGATACAGAGACCAATCCACAAAATTACAACTATCTTATTTTTGACAAAGGGGCTAAAAGCATGCAATGGAGGAAGGATAGCATCTTCAACAAATGGTGCTGGGAAAACTGGAAATCCATATGCAACAAAATGAAACTGAATCCCTTTCTCTCACCATGCACAAAAGTTAACTCAAAATGCATCAAGGAGCTTTATATCAAATCAGAGACTTTGCATCTGACAGAAGAAAAAGTTGGCTCTGATCTACATATTGTGGGGTCGGGCTCCAAATTCCTTAATAGGACACTCATAGCACAAGAGTTAAAAACAAGAATCAACAAATGGGACTTACTTAAACTAAAAAGTTTTTTCTCAGCAAGAGAAACAATAAGAGAGGTAAATAGGGAGCCTACATCTTGGGAACAAATTTTTACTCCTCACACTTCAGATAGAGCCCTAATATCCAGAGTATACAAAGAACTCAAAAAATTAAACAATAACAAATAATCCAATCAATAAATGGGCCAAGGACCTGAACAGACACTTCTCAGAGGAGGACATACAAACAATCAACAAGTACATGGAAAAATGCTCACCATCCTTAGCAGTCAGAGAAATGCAAATCAAAACCACCCTAAGATACCATCTCACTCCAGTAAGATTGGCAGCCATTATGAAGTCAAACAAACAACAAATGCTGGCGAGTATGTGGGGAAAAGGGTACACTTGTACATTGCTGGTGGGACTGCAAATTGGTGCGGCCAATTTGGAAAGCAGTATGGAGATTCCTGGGAAAGCTGGGAATGGAACCACCATTTGACCCAGCTATTCCCCTTCTTGGACCATTCCCTAAAGACCTTAAAAGAGTGTACTAAAGGGATACTGCTACATCGATGTTCATAGCAGCACAATTCACAATAGCAAGACTGTGGAACCAACCTGGATGCCCTTCAGTAGATGAATGGATTAAAAAATGTGGCATTTATGCACAATGGAGTATTACTCAGCACTAAAAAATGACAAAATCATGGCATTTGCAGGGAAATGGATGGCACTGGAGAAGATTATGCTAAGTGAAGCCAGCCAATCCCTAAAAAACAAATGCCAAATATCTTCTTTGATATAAGGAGAGCAAGAACAGAGCAGGGAGGAAGAGCATGAGAAGCAGATTAACATTAAACAGGGATGAGAGGTGGGAGGGAAAGGGAGAGAGAAGGGAAAGGGAGAGAGAAGGGAAATTGCATGGAAATGGAAGGAGATCCTCATCATTATACAAAATTACATATAAGAGGAATTGAGGGGAAAGGAGAAAAAAACAAGGGAGAGAAATGAATTACAGTATATGGAGTAGAGAGAGAAGATGGGAGGGGAGGGGAGGGGGGATAGTAGAGGATAGGAAAGGCAGAAGAATACAAAAGTCACTAGTATGGCACTATGTAAAAACATGGATGTGTAACCAATGTGATTCTGCAATCTGTATAAGGGGAAAAAATGGGAGTTTATAACCCACTTGAATCAAATGTATGAAATATGATATGTCAAGAGCTATGTAATGTTTTGAACAACTAATAATAAAAGTAAATAAATAAATAAATAGGTAGGTAGGGATTAAGTAGAAATAGCTGAAGTAATGTCTCAACCTTTAATATTTTTCTGTGTGGATGGGATTGATTGGTTAAATCATAGTTGACAATTATATCATTTAACTTAATGGGTTGAGTGTATTTATAAATAAATCCGTTTACCAGCCTTTACATAGCTGACTTTTCTGAAATTCTAGATTCAAAGAACAGCTGACAACCCAAGTTAGGACTTGCTCTTTTATGAATACTTCAATATTGGAACCTGAGGAAAAACACAACTTGATTCATATTTGAAATTTGTGTATACTTTAGAATAGAAAACAAATTATTTCATAGCTTTTCTCTTTCTCCTAGCATGTTTCTATAATATCCCTTAAATCTCTAACCTGGTGAACTGAAGCAGTAACATTCATATTGCTAAAAAACACTTTGATTCTTAGGGAAATGACTTGTTTAACAACAATATGAGGTTGTTTAGAAGTTGGAACTTCTTCAAAGTTCAGGGTACTCTCCAGGAGGTCATGGAAAGCATGACTTCATTGAAAGTACCAGAATCATGTGCCAAACCTTAAGGTCTTTGATTTACATCTAGCTCACTTTCCCCTTTCCTCCCTTCATTACTATCTTTAAAAATTGTTTTAGAAACTTTAAGCGTGTGTGATAAAGTTCTGTTAATAGATCTGACTGTGTGATCCAGTCTTAAGAATTTGATAAATTTGGTAAATTTTTCCAGATCAGTATTAAAATAGTAATTTTACTTATTACTTTTTAATACATGTAAGTAAAGAAATAGTTCTTGAATATGAAACAAAGAAATGTGAAATGTTTCAAAATAAATACCCAGGTAAGACCCTGATCATGAATTACTCATTTTAATAACTTTTATTGTGTGTGTGTATGTGTGTGTGTAGAAAAGGAGCCATGTGATGCTGAGAAGAAAGTACATTTGCTTGTTGATTGATGAAATATTCTATATATGTCTGTTAAGTCAAAATTATTGATTGTATTATTTAGCTCTATAGTTTCCTTATTTAGTTTTTGTTTGGAAGATCTGTCCAGTAGTGAGAGAGATGTGTTAAAGTCACCCAGTATTATTGTATTCATGTTCAAAACACTAGAAAAACTAGGGATAGTGGTAACATACCTCAACATTGTTAAAGGTATATATTCTAAACCCAAGGCCAGCATCATTCTAAATGGAGAAAAATTGAAATAATTCCTGCTAAAAACTGGAACAAGACAAAGATGTCCTCTTTTACCACTTCTATTCAACATCATCCTTGAAATTCTAGCCAGAGCAATTAGACAAAAGAAAGAAATTAAAGGGATACAAATAGGTGAAGAAGAACTCAAACTATCACTGTTTGCTGATGATATGATTCTATATCTAAAAGATCCAGGATAGGAAAGGTAGCAGAATACAACAGTTACTAATAGGGCATTATGTAAAAATGTGGATGTGTAACCGATGTGATTCTGCAATCTGTATTTGGGGTAAAATTGGGAGTTCATAACCAACTTGAATCTATTGTATGAAATATGATATGTCAATAGCTTTATAATGTTTTGAACAACCAATAAAAAAATAAATTAAAAAAAAAAGATCCAAAAAATTCAACCAAAAAACCTCTAGAACTAATAAGTGAATTTAGCAAAGTAGCAGGATATAAAATCAACACCCATAAAACAAATGCATTCCTATATATCAGCGATGAATCCATTGAAAGAGAAATTAGGAAAACTACTCTATTCACAATAGCCTCAAAAATGGGAATAAATCTAACAAAAGAAGTGAAAGACTTCTACAGTGAAAAGTACAGAACCCTAAAGAAAAAAATTCAAGAAAACCTCCAAAGATAAAAAGATCTCCCATGCTCCTAGATAGGCAGAATTGATATTGTCAAAATGGCCATACTCCCAAATTTTTACCAAATTGTACAGATTTAATACAATTCCTATTAAATCACAATGACATTCTTCATAAGAAGTAGAAAAAGCAATCATGAAATTTATTTGGAAAAATAAGAGACAGAAAAATAAGAGACACAAAAGTAGCAAAAGCAATCATGAAATTTTTTGGAAAAATAATAAGACATAGAAAAATAACGGACATATATAGAATATTTCATCCTCAGCAAGAAAAGTGAAGCAGGAGACATCACAATACCAGCCTTTAAACTATACTACAGAGCTATAGTAACAAAACCAGCATGTTATTGGCACCAGAGTAGACTTGTAGACAAATGGTACAAGATAGAGGACACAGAGACAAACCCACATAAATACGGTTATCTCATACTAGACAAGGGTGCCAAAAACATTCACTGGAGAAAAGATACCGTATTCAACAAATGGTTCTGGAAAACTGGAAATCCATATGTAGCAAAATGAAATTAACCTCTCTCTCTTACCCTGCATAAAAATTAACTCAAAGTAGATCAAAGACTTAGGCACTAGAACAAAGACCATGCACCTAATAGAAGAAAATTATGTCTCTTATGCAAAGTGACTTTTCAAGCCTCTTGCCTGCTTTTCTTTTGGGTCTCTCTAAACATTTCATGGTGTATTTGATTAAATGTGAGGAAATGAATTTCTTTGACTCTCTGACTTGTCCTTGTACCCTTTATTGGTATCATTTGATGAATACAATTTTTATTTATATTATATATTTATGAAATTTTGAAAAGTATTGTTTTGTGTAAGTTTGCAAAAAAACAGCTCTCTTTTATATTTGTTGTTACTTGTTCCCCTCCCTTTGTGATATTAGGGATAGAAGCCAGGGTATCCTATCACTGAGTTGCATCCTGAACCCTTTGAAAATTTTTATTTTGCCTCAGGATGTTGCTCAGTTGCTGGGGCTGGCCTCACAATTGTGATCCTCCTCACAATTGTGATCCTGCCTTAGCCTCCAGAGAACCTGATATTGCATGTGTGCATCATAAAATACACCCTAGTCCACCTTTCTTATACTGACTTTCCACTGCTTTATATTCTCTTTTTATTTCAGAACTTACTGCATTTGAAAATGACTTCTTATGTGGTGTTAGTGAAGGGTACAATAGCATTTTTATTTTCACATAGGTGTCTCATTATTTCATTTTTGGGGGACAAGAATTTCATTTTTTCTTATTCTCTTTAAGGAGTAAATTACACTAATTTTTCTAATGTCAAACTACTGCATCTCTGGAAGAACGGTCACTTGAACATGTATTCTATTCTTAATATGCTTTTGAATGCATTTTGCATTCAAAATATTATGGATTTTTGCATTTATATTTTCATCAGGGATTTGGATCTGTAGTGGTCTTTCCTTGGTGCATCTGTTGGTTTTGGGTATGAGGGCTATGGATTCATGGAATGATCCCTTTGATTTCATAGCATAATTTGAGAAAGACCAATGTTATTACTCCTTTAAAGATTTGGTAAAATTTATCTGAGAATCCTTTGGTCCTGTCTTTTCTTTGTTGGTAGGCCTTTAAATAGGGTTTCCAACTCATTTAGTTGATATTGGTCTGTTTAGGTTTTCTGCCTTTCTCTGGTTCAGCATGGGAAGGTCATATCTGTCTAGAATTTTTTTAATATCTTCTAGATTTTCCAGTTTGGTAGAGTCAACATTTTCACAGTAGTTTCAAATGATCCTTTGAATTTCAAAAGTGTTTGCACTAATATCCCCTTTCTCAGTTCTGTCTTTGTGGATTTGATCTTCTCTCTTTCCTTTAGTTAGTTTGGCTATGTGTTTTCCAATCCTTATTATTTCAAATATCAAATTCCCTGGTTGTTGTTGTTGTTGTTGTTGTTGTTTGTTTCTTTGTATTTTTTCTCACTTTCACTAATTTTTGCTCCCCCTCCCCATCTTCTACTGGTTTTCGAGCTAGTTGGTTGTTCTTATCCTAAGGCCTTGAGATGTACATATAATTTCACTTATTTGGAGTTATGGTTTTTTAAATGCATATATTCAATGGTAAACATTTTCCACTGGTTGTTTTCATACTGACTCAGATGTATTGATTGGGTTTTTTTCTTTGCTCCTATTTGTTTAAAGAATATCTTTATTCTGCTATTGTTCATTTGAAAGAATATTCTTCAATATCCATATGTTCATGCGGTTTTAATTATTTTTCTTGCTGTTGAATTCTATTTTAATTTCAGTATGGTCTGATGGGATTGTGAGATTATATTGCCTTTTTTCTATTAGCTAGGACTTATATTGTGAGATATGAAGGAGAGTTTGTTAGATATAGAAATCTTGTCTGGGAATTGTTTTCTTTTAAGTCTCGAAATGTCTCATTCTAAGTCTTCCTTCATTTTAGAGTTTAAATTGAGAAGTTAGAAGGGAGACTCGTTGGCTTGCCTATAAATATGATCAGGTTTTTTTTTCCTTTTACTTTTTTTTTAATTTTCATTGTTGGTTGTTCAAAACATTACAAATTTCTTGATATATCATATTTCACACTTTGATTCAAGTGGGTTATGAACTCCCATTTTTACCCCGTATACAGATTGCAGAATCACATCAGTTACACATACATTGATTTACATATTGCCATACAAGTGTCTGTTGTATTCTGCTGCCTTTCCTATCCTCTACTATCCCCCCTCCCCTCCCCTCCCCTCCCCTCTTCTCTCTCTACCCCCTCTACTGTCATTCATTTCTCCCCCTTGTATTATTTTTCCCATTCCCCTCACTTCCTCTTGTATGTAATTTTGTATAACCCTGAGGGTCTCCTTCCATTTCCATGCAATTTCCCTTCTCTCTCCCTTTCCCTCGCACCTCTCATCCCTGTTAAATGTTAATCTTCTTCTCCTGCTCTTCTTCCCTACTCTGATCTTAGTTACTCTCCTTATATCAAAGAAGACATTTGGCATTTGTTTTTTAGGGATTGGCTAGCTTCACTTAGCATAATCTGCTCTAATGCCATCCATTTCCCTGCAAATTCTATGATTTTGTCATTTTTTAATGCAGAGTAATACTCCATTGTGTATAAACGACACATTTTTTTTTATCCATTCGTCTATTGAAGGGCATCTAGGTTGGTTCCACAGTCTTGCTATTGTGAATTGTGCTGCTATGAACATCGATGTAGCAGTGTCCCTGTATCATGCTCTTTTTAGGTCTTTAGGGAATAGACCGAGAAGGGGAATAGCTGGGTCAAATGGTGGTTCCATTCCCAGCTTTCCAAGAAATCTCCATACTGCTTTCCAAATTGGCTGCACCAATTTGCAGTCCCACCAGCAATGTACAAGTGTACCCTTTTCCCCACATCCTCACCAGCACTTGTTTTTCCCCTGAGGATTGGATCCACTGAGCCACATTCCCAGCACTTCTTAGTTTGGTCTCACTAAGTTGCTTAGGACCTCGATGAATGGCTGAGGCTGGTCTGGAACTTGCAATTTTCCAGGCTCAGCCTTCCAATTTGCTAAGATTAAAGGTGTGTGCCACCACATCTGGCAGGATATCCTAGTTTAGAAGAGTCTTTTGAAGTATTTTCTTTCTACTGATGATAGTTAGGGGGAGATTTTTTTTTAAATGCTGACTTAAATTTTGTGACTTCTTTTGGGAAATATTAATGAGGAGAATGAAAGGAATATAGTGGAAGAGATTCTACACAATCTACTTTTCTATGAAAAGGAGGTGAGTATAGCAATAGAGAAAATGAATTCTCAGATATGTTCTCTATTCCTCTTCAAATATTTGAAAGTATGTATTTGTATGAACACATATTTTGAAATTTCAGCATATATGTCAGGCAAAGTATAAAAGAGAATAGTTTTACTATATGTAGGTATGTATTCCATATTTTAATATACTAGTGAGATTGTGTGTGCAAGCATTGGGGAGTAGTGGTGGCATTTTATAAATAAAATTGGAATTACCACTGAGAAGTCCTTTCCAGTGATATCGCTTATTGAATTATTTGACCTTCTGTTTATCATGGAAGGTTTTCATTTCATACTCAATTATGTAGGATCATTTGGGTGGGTGGATACAATAAGCTTGGTTGGTAACTTAGTTTTTTTTTTCAGGACATGAGAAATATGTTTTGAAGCCCTTTTGTTTTTTAATGTCACCACTAAAAAAAATTAGTTAAAATTCTAATTGGCTACCTCAAAATATGCCTTCCTGTTTTTTTCCAGGATTTCAAACTTCCATCCTCATTGCATATGGTAGACGTTTTGATTATAATGTGTTTTGGAGAACATCTTTTTTGCTCTTGTCTCTTTGGGGTTCTAAGTGTGTCTTGCATGGAGATTTATAACTCATTCCTAAGGTTTAGAAAATTTTCTATGATTTCATTAAAAACCTTGTGCTTTCCTTTAGTTTGTGCTTAGGTGCCTTTGTCTACACCAAGTATTCTTAGATGTATTCTCTTAATGTTATCCCGAATTTCTATAATATTCTGTGCATGGTATCTTAATGTCTTTTCTTTGTTAAAAATGTTACTTTGAACATTATAAACTTTCTCTTCAAGGCTTGAGAATGTGTCTGCCCTGTGGATTAATCTTCCTTTCCTAAGATTTATGTTTTCTTCTTTCATAGCATCTCTCTCTATTTATTGAAATTATATTTCTCATTCCATATTTCCCTCTAGTTCATTACTTAATTCTTATAGTTCATTGATGATTATAAATATAAATTTTCTGAATTCTTTCTTCAACATTTCATGTCAATGAGATCAGTTGTTGAAATTTGTGGGCTGTTTGGAGTGGCTTTCTCCTTTTTCTTTATTGTTTGTATGTCTACCCATGTGCTGGGATGATTCTTATAATTTCATGCAAAGGATTATTTAGTGTGTTGTTTTTTTTTTTATCTTAAGTTTCCTGGATAGGGCAAATCCCATACTATGTACACTTAGCTCTTCCCAGTATGAGCACCCATTTGAGATCAGATACTGAACTCTTGCTACTGCAGTCACTTCAGATCAAAGCAATCTATCAGCAAAACCTGGTGGTGGGGTGGCATGGAGAAGATGCCTTCCTTAGTTCCTTTCATCCGGGTATGAAAATTGTAGTAATATTTTGCTCTGTAAGTCCAGTGCTGTCAAATCCAGTATGGGCTACCCATGCTTATTTTGGTATGTGTGGGGGGTATGGTGGTCTCAGAGGCATGGTGCTACATGTCTCATGGTGGGTGCATAAGGGTCTGCTGCCTTCAGGTCACAGGACAGTGGAAAACTATTAGGGTAAACTGGGTAGTAGGTAACATATGTGGTGTTCATCTTTATAAGTCACTTTGTGGCTTTGGGGAACAATGTATGCCCAAGGTTCTGTGCTGGCTGCTTGGCATTTTCCTCAAGAGCTGTCTTCTGAAAGTCTGAATGAGAGTTGAGTTAACTAACTCCTCTGAGACTTAGAACTTTGCATCTCCTCATGCTGGTGGGGCACAGGTATTACTTTCTAGGTTGCTATGGTTTTCTCACCAGATTTTTTGTTGTTGTTCACTCCAGGGGCCTGAATTGCAGCAAGAATACCTCAGAGTATGTTATACTGCATCTTTTGGCTGGTTTTTTTGGGAGCAGAAACACAGGATGCAGGAGTCGTGGCTGTTACTGATGGTTGTAGAATGCTGAGCATGCACTCCTCTGCACCAGGTCTTCTTTCAAATGGCACAGAACTTTGTGGCTGCCTTCAAGAGTGGGACCTGTGATTGAAGACTGTGTGGGATCTTTGGCACAGTGGGCTCCATTCTGGCTGGTATACAACACAGGGGTATCATCCCTGAGTCTGGGGTGGAGCATCAGTTTGTCTGCTTGTGTCTGAGCTCCTGTTGTTGCTGGTGGTGATTTTTTGAAGCCAAGTCTCCTCTGCTGGAACTTCTGTAGAGTGGCTCTGTGTATTTTCTGCCTCTGTGTACCCCCTGACTATGGGATCTCTGTGGGCTGTGGGTGTCATAGAAGCCACTACCTTAGCTAGTGCATCCTTCCAGGGATTTTCCAGTACCATGTTTGAGGGTAGATGCCAGTTGCTCTGCATATACTGAGCTGCTGCAGAGTCTGTGGGGAGTTCTGGGTTAGGGTTAGTAATCATTTGTGTTTACTTCTTGAAATTTATTGGTCTGTATAAGTAAATCAGTGCCTTCACCAATATATTGGAATGTGAAACTCATATATTCTTCTAGCAGTTGCAAAGTTTCTTTCTTTGATCCACTTTAAGTTGAATTTTGTGTAGGATAAAAGATCTAATTTCATTCTTTTTTTTTTGAGTGGACAAATACAGTATAATCATTACAATGGAATACTACATAATTCCACAAGGGAGCAAACACTTGATATGTCAACATCAATAAGTCTACAAGCATTATTGATGGAAAAAATAAAAGTTATAAAGCTATGGGCAGAATAATATAAACATATATAAAGAATAATTTTATCTCTAAAACATCCAAATGTATAAATTTAGAATTACATGCTTTTTTACTATATATGAAAAAACATATATGTTAATGTGCAAAATATATATGAAGACATAGACATAAGATTCACAACCATCAGTAGTAGTCAGTAAGTCTGTGTGGGGAAGAAGGGAATTCACTCACAGGAGATAGAAAAGGGACGTAAAAATGTTTTAAGCCAGCTCAATAGAAGGTGAATAGAAGGACTCTTTTTGTTATTATTATTTAAATGTACATGAGATATATTCACTTCTCCATATGTTAATTAGAAATGTAAAACAAAAGGAAAGTGGGTGCTCACTCAAGACAAAAAAATTGCTTTTCACCCAGATAAATATACAAAAATGAGCAGCAGCAAAATTCACAATCCCCCAAAGGTAGAATAATATAAATACAGTTATACTAAAAATTACCAACAATAACATGGATAATTAATGTTTGACAGGTGATACACAAAAATATTCTAAGGAAAAGAGTCCCTTCACCTGAAGTGTATTCTGTTGTATCCTAATTGATAGCATTAACTGAATAAATTGAGATATTAATTAAGAGAACTCATCCACTCAAATGTCCATTGTCTTTGCCTTAAAGCTGTATTTCTCATAATAGAATATTTTTATGGGTACTTTATTGTCTTTAAAATATAACTTCTTTTTGAATTTGATTTACACATAATAAATTTTTCATATTCTAAGTACAATTCAGAGTTTTGCAAAATATATATGCCATATAACTGTCACCTCAAAATATACAACATTCTCCTCACTTCTCACAGTTTTCACCTGTTTATTTGCCATCAGTTCTCAGATTTCCTTTTAGTCTCAGGCCAGCCTTGCTTTTTATTTTTACAAATACAGTTTTTTCTTGTTCAAGAATATATTAATAAGTCATAAAGTATATATGCTCTGTATCTGATTTCTTTTGTTTGGAACATTTTTAAGAGTCATCATGGGCTGGGGATGTGGCTCAAGCGGTAGCGCGCTCACGTGGGGTGCGTGCGGCCTGGGTTTGATCCTCAGCACCATGTACAAACAAAGATGTTGTGTCCACCAATAACTGAAAAATAAAATGTTAAAGTTCTCTCTCTCTCCCTCTCTCTCTGCCTCTCTCTCTCTCTCTAAAAAAAAAAAAAAAGAATCATCACTGTTGTTGCAGTTTATCAGTGGTTAATTTCTTTTCCTTACTGTTCATAATTTGCTTATATGGATGTACCAAAATTTGGTTATTCTTCTATTTATTGACATTTGAGCTATGTTCAGTTTGTGCTCTTATACAGAAAGCCACAAACATTTGTGTACCAGTTTCTGTATCCATAAATGTTTTCAGATCCCTAGGGTAAATGCCTTGAGTAGCTGCACATTTAACTGTGTGTGTCTGTTTTCTAAAATGGTTGCACTGGGGTTGGGGATGTGGCTCAAGTGGTAGTGTGCTCGCCTGGCATGCGTGCAGCCCGGGTTCGATCCTCAGCACCACATACGAACAAAGATGCTGTGTCCGCCAAAAACTAAAAAATAAATATTACAAAAAACTCCTCTCTCTCTCTCTCTCTCTCTCTCTCTCTCTCTCTCTCTCTGTCTCTCTCTCTCTCTCTCTCTCTCTCTCTCTCTCTTAAAAAAATAAAATGGCCATACTATTTTTCAGTCTCATGAGGAATAGCAGGAATTCTATTGGCTCTACACTTTTTTCTATACTTGATACTGTCTTTTTAATTTTAGTCATTCTCCTTGTAATTTTAATTTGCATTTCCCTAATGATTACTAATGCAATTATATTTTCAATAGCCATTCATGTATCTGTGACTGTCTATTCAAATCCTTTGTCTTTCTTTGTTGGGTTGTCTTATTAAAAGTTATTTTTCTTGATGTGACTCCATTGTCAAACATAGGCTACATAAGGATTGTCTCCTAGTCTGGCCTTATTTTTTTCTTTTCATTATACTGTGTCCCAAAGAAAGTTTTTTATTTGTCGCTTTTAGATAGACATGACAATAGAGTATATTTTGACATATTGTACATACATGGAATACAACCCATTTGAATTACATCCCATTCTTGTGGTTGTATGTAATGTGGAGTTACACTGGCCATGTAACCGTTTATGAGCAAAGGAAAGTACTGTCCAATTTACTCTACTGTCTTTCCTGTTTGCAACTCCTGCCCTTCCCTTTATCCCCCATGTCTAATCTAATGAATTTTTAATATTTCCCTTCCTACCCTCCCTTGTTGTGGCTTAGCATCCACATACAGGTAGAACACTCAACCTTTGGCAAAGCATCATAGTATAAGGGGGTGGCATGTTCTGGAAGCCCAGATAGCCTAGGCCAGGTGGATTAGGGCCTGGCACTGGGTCCTGTGGGCCTGCAGCAAAGCTGTGTGCTGGGTCAGTGGGTCTGAGGGCAAGGCTGGGTTTCAGCAAGCTGGGTTGTGGGTGGGTGGCTGAGGAGTAATGTATGAAAGGTTTGAGCACAGTCATAAGGAGGCAACTTCTCACAAGCTGCAATAAGATGATCAGCTATAGCATTGCCCATTGTTGAGGGGCCTGGAAGTTTGGAATGAATTCTGATATGTCCAATTAAACAAGGATGCTGACTTGAATTGTTTTTTGTAAAGTATTAAATTGCTCTTCTGATGACATATATCCAATGGTGGCTGATTCAATATGCATAGTGACTCCTACTTCATAGGTACTATCACTGTAGGTATTAACTGGCTGGTTAGCAAAATAAAGTAAAGCCCAAATGAGAGCTTTAAGGTCTGCTTATTGAGCAGAAGTCTGCACCACTTTAGTATAAACAAGGCTATATTAACCAGCCTTAACTAAATTGGAGCCATCAGTAATATTGTGACTGCCTTAGCCACCAGCTGATTGCCTACAACTTGGGGGAAATTAGATGAGGTTATAGTAGTAAATTGAATAGCTCATCATGAGAAAAGTAATTTTCTATTTGTCCAGGAAAATTATCAAAATCTACCTGTCAAGCATGCAAAGATTAGCAAAGCCAATTTTGTTGTTGAACTGAAAAAGTTACCACAATAAAAGAAGGCTCAGTTCTCACCAATTGTATGACTCAAATTCTACCTCTAATAACAAGCTGAGTGAAAAAAAATCATGAAATGGGGTTAAAGATTTTGAAGAGTTTTCTCTACATTTCTTCTCTTCTTTCTCAAGCTTTTTGTTCACAGTAGAGATTGGGATCGACACCTCTGGTTTGAGCTTTAGTCATTTAAACTGTGGTTCCAGATCCTCGATAGTGATGATGAACTGCATGCTCAGGAACCCAGATAGGATGTGGTGCACCTTCTGGAAAGACACAGGCATAGCTTTTACCCCATATTATTGTTGGATATGGTCCATTACATTGTCCTGTTTGTAATTCTCTCCACCAGATTAGGAGGACTATAAGGAATAATTGGTGATCAATATGATATTGATCACAACACTGTCAAAAAGAACTAGTATAGCTGAACATTATCAGTTTTAATTTGTAGAAAGTGGCCCAGCACTGCAAAAGCTGCTAAGCAATGAGCATTTTTTCATGTTCAAGCAGTGGCAAAAATGAAATGAGAACAAGTATCAATAAAAACATGAGTATAGCACTGTGTGCCAAATTCAGGGTGTGAGTTATATCCATCTACCACAACTGATTTGGCCACAAACTGCATGGATTAACCCCAGTAGGTAAAACTGGAGTGTGTATTACAAAATGAGAACATTGACCTACAATTTTGCAAGCTTGTTCTTAGGTGATATGAAATTCTTTTCATAACTAAGAGCACTCTGATGGTGATTAGGAGGATCTGTGGTTCTCTACCACTCAATTTTATCTTTGTTTTTTTCTTGTGAATTACTGTCACACAGACCCCTATTTTCATGGGAAGTAAATCATCTTTCTGAAGCTCATAATCCCAAAGTGCATAAGTGACTCTTGTATTCATTATGCCATTGTCTCCTGAAATACATAAAGAAATTGAGAACACTATATGTAGTCATCCTCTATCTCCTCAAGCTTATGTGCAGAAGTCTGCATGTCACTGTAGGTCATGGTAAAAATAGCTGCTCCTGACTACCAAAAGCTTACACTTTGTTACATGAGGTAGTATTTTGTTACATAAGGTAGTACAATGCAATTGGGTCCATCCATCACTGTCAGAAACATTTATATATTCACACCAAACTGCACCAGGAACTTAATGATTTCTGTGTAGCCTGCACACAGAATTGTGGAGAGCTGTGATGCCTTCATCATTGGGCAGTCTTGGGTCATCAACCTTATAAATAATTCTCTGTATGAAGTCAAAACTCTCCTGCCAAAGATAAATGTAGGAGTAAAGCAAGAACATTGAATTTCACCCTCATTCTAATTTTCACCCTCTGAGCCAGTTTTAAACAAGTTTATACTTCTGCCAGGAGGCAGGGAGTCCTGCCCAGTGGTCTCAGGTGGGCACATGCTCATAGCATCTTCTCCAGCACTTCAGACTCCCCACATGGGTAGTATAGAGGCAGATATGGGGGGCACTCCTCCAGATACACTGCAAGCAGATGGGGAGCCTCTGAGATTGGTTCCTCTGCATTGTTCTGGAGATTTGGGCTGCTATCTAGGACTCCTTTTGGCACATAATCAAGGCTATGAGAAGAAGCTGGCATGTCAGTGTTCTGTGAACTGGCACTGCCCACATTCTCTGGGGAAAGTGGCTTAGGAGCTAAAGAGACCACCTCCTTCTCTGGCTCCATATATAAATATGAATTCAGAATTCATGTGGATCCTTCAGAGCCAGCAGCCACTGAGTTTGATGACTTAGATGGGTAGAATGGGACAGAAATGCTCTCCATTGCAGCTATTGTGGGCTCTGATACAAATTTTCTAAATATTTTGTCCATTAGGACCTTCTGGCTCTGTAATAAAGCTACATTTCTTTACTGGTCTGAGTGCATTAGACAGTTTTTTTTTTTTTTTCATAAGGCTTCTAAGTCAGCATCACTATGGTTTTGGTAATGGTTAAGTGAGAAAGGCAATAATTTGATTAGGCTGAGTAGTCAAGGAATTCTTTCATTTTCATGGTTCTCTTGAACTGAAGAAACAGGTTCTGTTTCAGGTTCTGAACTGCCATGCTTGCCCTGGCTGTTGGAGTAAATGTTCTCTGGGTGCTGCTGTGAATTTAGGAAGTAGCAATCACAGACATTCAGAGGTTCACCACACTTCAGCCAAACATCAGTCACTCTAGCCAGCCTCTGTGCACAGATCTACCACATCTCTGCATGTTGTCTCTTGAATAACTGGAACTTCTGTGCAGTGCTGCTGGTTGTTACTAAGGTACACTCTTAGAAATATCAGTATCATTTTGGATCCAAACTGCATCAAAGGGGGTGGTGAAACAGTGCTCCCAATAGAGCCAAAGCTCCCTGGGTGTCCAGGATGCACTGAGAAGGGCTGAGCAGAGGGCTAGGCTGCCTGTGATTTGGTGCACCTGTTGTGAGGCAGGGCAGGTGACACCTATGATGCTGGGGTACAACAGAAGCACTAGCCCATCCCCTGCTGGCCTGGGACTGGGATTTATCTCCTCCATGCTTACGGAGGCTCAGGCTCCCTCATCAGTTCCAAAGACAGCTAACTAATGCCAGCCCTGGCCTGGCTTTGGAACCTGCACTGGCCCTGTTCCCAATCTCATCCTGCCCAAGAAGTCCAATCACATCCTGCCCAAGAAGTCCAGACTGCTCTTGGGAAGGGAGTTGTGGGGCTGTAGACTGCAATTTTTAACTAGTAAAATTTAATCAAATGCCAAGCATATGAGAAGCACTCTCAATGATCTTTTGTTTGCATCAATTTGACTTAATGTAAGGCACCATGGGTTGTGAGATGATCCTATGAGTATGAAGAATATCTCATCAATGCTTCCAATTACTACTGTGGAACATCATGAATTGTAAGTGTCATTTCAACACTGGGGATGGTCAAATGTAAGAAGATCCTCTTGTACTGATTGTATTTCATAATCCTTTATAAACTTATCTGCCCATTAGGTATACTTGTGTTATTTTATTTCATGGAAATGTTATCATTGTGAAGTGATAGTGATGGCCACATAGTGATGGCCACAGTAGAGGGAAAATATTGAACTGTTGTTTTTACTGGAATTTCTACATCCACTTTATAGAAGCTCTCTTAGGCATCACTGTGTTATCCTATTAGGTAACTACTACTTCATTCCCAGTTTATGAGTGAGGAAAGGGACACATACAAAGACTAGGCAATATCTAGTAAGTAATATAGGTTAAAGTAAGACTCCAAGTGTAGTTGTGCTAACTGTGACATCCATGTTCCTTCTTTTCTACTAGGCTGCTCTGAGCAGGGCATGTACCTCGAGTGTACCATGCTTGCCTAGCATGAGTGAGGTCCTGGCTTGCAACTCCAGGATAACAGCCTCATCCCCACTCCCAGTCCTTCCAATAGGTAATTGATATTTTCAGTAGTTAGGCCTAAGAAAGATCATACTTTCTGCAGAAAATAATTAAGCATTTGTTTGGAAAAAGGAGGAAATATGTGATATTAAACATTTGCAGTTTTATAACTTATTTTTGATTTGGACATAGTGTTCTATACTTTCCTGAAAATCCTTTCATTTTCATAGGACTGCTCTGCATTACATCTGTGCCTGTGGCTATCCAGAAGTGGTGACACTCCTGATACAGAAGAAATGACACATTAACTTCTATGATAGTGACAACAGCACAGTTCTGATTAAGATGAATTTGATTAGAATTCCTAGAACCAATGCATTTTTTTTTTTTCATTCAAGTGTGGCTAGTTGGTGAAACCTGTCTCATATTAAATGTGAATTCCTGCAGATGATAGTCCCTTTCTTGGTGCAGTCCTGACACACTGCACAATTCCAGGAGGGACAATGTGCTGACTTTGCTGAAATCTGGTGCAGATCCAAATGTGATAGACGCCAGGGGCAGTACTGCTCTGCACTTCGCCATGACAGTGAGAATACAGGCACAGCAGCAGACCTGATGATGGACATGGCAATCATTGAAGCAAAAAACAAGGTGTATTTAGATCAACTTTATTTACAATTATTCGACATATTTTTTAACAGTTATACATTCAGGAGAATTTCAACATTCATCCTTTTAAAGAAATACTGGAAGTTGCAGGTTTTTTTTAAGGTCTTTAAAGTAAATATTAGTTCACAGAAGAGAAATCTAGTCATCAGTTTATTTTTTTCAAGCAATTTTTTCTAACAATTAATTTTTCTAATTAAACAATGCAATACAGCACAAATGTGCTTGTGAATTAAGCATTTGTGTGTGTTGTATATGTGTATAGTTATTTGTGTGTGTGTATGTGTGTGCACACACATGTATATGTGTCTGTGTAGTACTGAGAATAGAACTCAGGGATGTTCTACCTATGCCTACATTACCAGTTCTTTTAAAATTTTATTTTGATACAGGGTTTTACTAAAATGCCCAGACAGGTTTTGCAGTTGTTACCCTCACACCCAAACTGCCTCAGTATCTGATATTTCAGGAGTGTGCCAATGAATCCAGCCTGTAAACAGGCTTGATCTTTAAAAATGCAAACCAAAACAAAAATGCCTTTGATGAGCCAGAGGAATTTAGTTACTGTTGACAAGTTCTATAAAAGGGACTTATTTCTCAGTGATGAGGCTCAATTAGGGGAAAAGGAAAAGGAAAGCTATATATAGAACTATAGGCAAGTACAAGGAAAAAAGAGACTTGTGATGTAGAAAACCATTTTCTTTCGGTTTGTGTATAGACAAGGTTCTTTTCACATTGGGGAAAATAAAAATGTTTGTGACTGAAACTTAAAGACTTGCAAACATACACAGGAATCAGATTAGGAGGACTAATCTGATTGAAAAGGTGCTAAACAAGGGGGATAAATAGGTAATTGATGTCAAATTATCTGTGTCTGACAGAGGGAGCCACCTGTATGAATCTAAACCCTTTTCTGAAATGTATAATGTTTTGGTGGGAGTGGGAGAGATTTTCATTTTTGTGTGGACAAAAGGAAACATAATCACATTATTATTTGACTAGTCTCCATCCTTCCCCTACCTTGGAAAATGGTATAGGACTTTTGTACATGACTTTTGTACACTTTCTTCCTTTTTGCCCACTCTCCAAATGATAAAGGGTATATGTCTCTGAATAGAGTTGACCATGTAGTAGTGATTTTCTGTCAGGTTGTGCACTAAAATTGTGCATCAGCATGTTCTGGAGAATGTTTTGAAAACTTACAAGTATAGGATTACCCCTGCAGATCTAGATTCAGTAAACGTAATAAGGCCTGGACATGTACATTTAAATTTATTTCATGGAGATTCTGATAGGATTCCTAGATAAGAGCCATTATATACATTCAAGTCATATATGAATCCCAGTTGTCCAGAGCTGATGAAATTTCTGGAAGAGTGGGATATTGGTCATGCACTCCTTCTTTACACCTCTCCATTTCAATAATGGTAATCTAACTTTTAACCCACCTTTAACCACTTCTATGATTGATAATTTGAAAGGAGTGTTTGAGCATTATCTATTGACTTGCACAATAGCATCTTTTTTCTTTCCAACCATTACTCATTCACTGCCATTCAGGAGGCATTAGAAATGGGCTTATGGATCCCCTTTTAATAAAGAGAAAATGATGCTTTAAGTAATTTATGCCTCCTGGTTGTCTTCAAGGTCATTTTGACCACCAATATTTTTGCATGCAGAGTTTTCCCATTATAATAGAAGCAAATCATGAACACTTATTCAGCGGGAGTTGTGCAATAGACTGTCTCAGGAGGTCCGTTTGGTTCCTAAAGCCCTGGCATGACCTGGGAGTGTTCAACACTGCAAACCATGAAGTGTGTGAGAATACAGATGGGGAAACTTTTAATAAATATTTTTAAGAAGTTATTAAAAATAATTATTTATTAACAGAGAGTATTTTTTTACAAATATAGTATCAATTAAAAATAGAGGAAAAATTCTTAAATGAGGTATTCTCAGTCTTCTTTAGAATATTTTTGGACCGGATTTTTATGGTATCACAAGATACAACAAGAGAGAATGTTTATCTGACAAAATGTGGCTTTGAACACAGTCCATTTGATAAAATCCCACAGCAAATATACCCTCATCTACACACCAGGTCTATGGACCAAACATGGTCTATGCATATATACAGCTTCCCACTGTGAACTGAGTCAACATGAAAATTAAGGAGTTCCACGCAGAACCTGGCTATTAGGCCCACTGCAAGAATTGAATCTGTTCTCCTATGAGTCCATACTACACTCTTGTGAGTGTTGTGGAGTGAGGTCCTTTATCTGAGGACTATGAGTTCTCCAGTTCGCTGCTAATCCACATAGGTATTTCAACAAGTAAGCCCTTACCTCAAGAAGTATTTGAGTTTATTTTATTTCTTTTTTTATTGGTTGTTCAAAACATTACAAAGCTCTTGGCATATCATATTTCATATATTAGATTCAAGTGGGTTATGAACTCCCATTTTTACCCCAAATACAGATTGCAGAATCACATCGGTTACACATCCACATTTTTACACAATGCCATATTAGTAACTGCTGTATTCTGCTACCTTTCCTATCCTCTACTCTACCCCCTCCCCTCCCCTCCCCTCCCCTCCCCTCCCATCTTATCTCTCTACCCCATGTACTGTAATTCATTTCTCTCCTTGTTTATTTTCCCATTCCCCTCACAACCTCTTATATGTAATTTTGTATAACAATGAGGGTCTCCTTCCATTTCCATGCAATTTCCCTTTTCTCTCCCTTTCCCTCCCACCTCATGTCTCTGTTTAATATTAATCATTTCCTCCTGCTCTTCCTCCCTGCTCTGTTCTTATTTGCTCTCATTATATCAAAGAAGACATTTGGCATTTGTTTTTTAGGGATTGGCTAGCTTCACTTAGCATAATCTGCTCTAGTGCCATCCATTTCCCTGCAAATTCTATGATTTTGTCATTTTTTAGTGCTGTGTAATACTCCATGGTGTATAAATGCCACACTTTTTTATCCATTCATCTATTGAAGGGCATCAGGGTTGGTTCCACAGTCTAGCTATTGTGAATTGTGCTGCTATGAACATTGATGTGGCAGTATCCCTGTAGTACGCTCTTTTAAGGTCTTCAGGGAATAGTCCGAGAACGGCAATAGCTGGGTCAAATGGTGGTTCCATTCCCAGCTTTCCCAGGAATCTCCATACTTCTTTCCAGATTGGCCGCACCAATTTGCAGTCCCACCAGCAATGTACAAGAGTACCCTTTTCCCCACATCCTCACCAGCACTTGTTGTTGTTTGACTTCAGAATGGCTGCCAATTTTACTGGAGTGAGATGGTATCTTAGGGTGGTTTTGATTTGCATTTCTCTGACTGCTAGAGATGGTGAGCATTTTTTCATGTACTTGTTGATTGATTGCATGTCCTCCTCTGAGAAGTGTCTGTTCAGGTCCTTGGCCCATTTGTTGATTGGGTTATTTGTTATCTTATTGTCTAATTTTTTGAGTTCTTTGTATACTCTAGATATTAGGGCTCTATCTGAAGTGTGAGGAGTAAAAATTTGTTCCCATGATGTAGGCTCCCTATTTACCTCTCTTACTGTTTCTCTTGCTGAGAAAAAAACTTTTTAGTTTAAGTAAGTCCCATTTGTTGATTCTTGTTATTAACTCTTGTACTATGGGTGTCCTAATAAGGAATTTGGAGCTCAACCCCACAATATGTAGATCGGAGCCAACTTTTTCTTCTATCAGATGCAGAGTCTCTGATTTGATATCAAGCTCCTTGATCCATTTTGAGTTAACTTTTGTGCATGGCGAGAGGAGGGGATTCAGTTTCATTTTGTTGCATATGGATTTCCAGTTTTCCCAGCACCATTTGTTGAAGATGCTATCCTTCCTCCATTGCATGCTTTTAGCCCCTTTATCAAATATAAGATAGTTGTAACTTTGTGGATTAGTTTCTGTGTCCTCTATTCTGTACAATTGGTTCACCTGCCTGTTTTGGTACCAGTACCATGCTGTTTTTGTCACTATTGCTCTGTAATATAGTTTGAAACCTGGTATCGCTATACCGCCTGATTCACACTTCCTGCTTAGAGTTACTTTTGCTATTCTGGTTCTTTTATTTTTCCATATGAATTTCATGATTGCTTTAGCTATTTCTACAAGAAATGCCATTGGGATTTTGATTGGTATTGCATTAAACCTATACAGAACTTTTGGTAATATTGCCATTTTGATGATATTAGTTCTTCCTATCCATGAACAGGGTATATTTTTCCATCTTCTAAGATCTTCTTCTATTTCTCTCTTTAGGTTTCTGTAGTTTTCATTGTATAAATCTTTCACCTTTTTTGTTAGGTTGATTCCCAAATATTTTATTTTTTTGTGTGTGGATATTGTGAATGGGGTGTTTTTCCTCATTTCCGCTTCAGAAGTTTTGTCGCTGATATACAAAAATGCCTTTGATTAATGCGTTTTGATTTTATATTCTGCCACTTTGCTGAATTCATTTATTAGTTCTAGTAGTTTTTTTTTTTTTTTTTTTTTTTTTTTGTAGACCCTTTTGGGTATGCTAGGTATAGAATCATGTCATCTTCAAATAGTGATAATTTAAGTTCTTCTTTTCCTATTTTTATGCCTTTAATTTCTTTTGTCTGTCTAATTGCTCTGGCCAGTGTTTCGAGAACTATATTGAATAGAAGTGGTGAGAGAGGGCATCCCTGTCTTGTTCCAGATTTTAGAGGCAATGCCTTCAATTTTTCTCCATTCAGAATGATGCTAGCCTGAGGCTTAGCATAGATAGCTTTTACAATGTGGAGGTAAGTTCCTGTTATCCCTACCTTTTCTAGTGTTTTGAACATAAAGGGATGCTGTACTTTGTCGAATGCTTTTTCTGCATCTATTGAGATGATCATATGGTTCTTATCTTTAAGTCTATTGATGTGGTGAATAACATTTATTGATTTCCGTATATTGAACCATCCTTGCATCCCAGGGATGAATCCTACTTGATCATGGTGCACAATTTTTTTGATGTGTTTTTGTATCCGATTCTCCAGAATTTTATTGAGGATTTTTGCATTTAGGTTCATTAGAGATATTGGTCTGTAGTTTTCTTTCTTTGAGGTGTCTTTGTCTGGTTTCAGAATCAGGGTGATGTTGGCCTCATAGAATGAATTTGGAAGAGCTCCCTCTTTTTCTATTTCCTGAAATAACTTAAAAAGTATTGGTATTAATTCTTCTTTAAAGGTTTTGTAAAACTCCGCTGTATACCCATCCGATCCTGGGCTTTTCTTGGTTGGTAGTCTTTTGATTGCTTCTTCTATTTCATCCATTGATATTGGTCTGTTCAAATTGTGTGTATCCTCCTGACTCAGTCTGGGCAAATCATATGACTTAAGGAATTTATCGATGTCTTCACTATCTTCTATTTTATTGGAATATAGGTTTTCAAAATAATTTCTACTTGTCTTCTGTATCTCTGTAGCATCTGTTGTGATATTGCCTTTTTCATCCCATATATTAGTAATTTGAGTTCTCTCTCTTCTTCATTAGCATGGCTAAGGGTCTGTCAATCTTATTTATTTTTTCAAAGAACCAACTTTTAGTTTTGTCAAGTTTTTTCAATAGTTTCTTTTGTTTAATTTCGTTGATTTCTGCTCTGATTTTAATTATTTCTTGCCTTCTACTACATTTGCTGTTGTTTTGCTCTTCCTTTTCTAGGGCTTTGAGATGAAGTGTGAGCTCATTTATTTGTTGTTTTTTTCTTTTTTTGAGGAATGACCTCCAGGCAATCAATTTCCCTCTTAAAACTGCTTTCATTGTGTCCCATAGATTCCGATATGTTGTGTCTGTATTTTCATTTATCTCTAAGAATTTTTGATTTCCTCCTTTATGTCTTCTGTAACCCATTGATCATTCAGTAACATATTGTTCATTTTCCATGTGATGTAGGATTTTTCCTTACTTCTTTTATCATTGATTTCCAGTTTCATTCCATTATGATCAGATAAAATGCATGGTATTATCTCCACCCCTTTATATTTACTGAGGGTTGCCCTATGGCATAATATATGGTCTATTTTTGAGAAGGATCCATGTGCTGCTGAGAAAAAAGTGTATCCACTTGATGATGATTGATATATTCTATATATGTCAGTTAAGTCTAGGTTATTGATTGTGATATTGAGTTCTATAGTTTCTTTATTCAACTTTTGTTTGGAGGATCTGTCCAATGGTGAGAGAGGTGTGTTGAAGTCACCCATAATTATTGTGTTATGGTCTATTTGATTCTTGAACTTGAGGAGAATTTGTTTTATGAACGTTGCAGCACCATTATTTGGTGCATAAATATTGATAATTGTTATGTCTTATTGGTGAATGGTTCCTTTTAACAGTATAATGTCCTTCCTTATCCCTTTTGATTAACTTAGTCTTGAAGTCGATTTTATTTGATATGAGGATGGCCACCCCTGCTTGCTTCCAAGGACCGTGTGCGTGGTATATTTTTTCCCAACCTTTCACCTTCAGCCTGTGTATGTCTTTTCCAATCAGATGTGTCTAAAAATATGGAACACTTCAAGAATTTGCATGTCATCCTTGCGCAGGGGCCATGCTAATCTTCTCTGTATCGTTCCAATTGTAGTATATGTGCTACCGAAGCGAGCACAGTATTTGAGTTTACATCTCCTGTTTGATAATGTATTTTCATAAAGATGTTTATGTCTTTAAAATTGCTTATTTTAGAAAAAAAATAGGCCCAAATCTTCACCATGTTGGCTTAGTACCTGACTTCCTTAACAAAACTCCTAAAGCACAAGAAGTTAAATCAGAAATCATAAATGGAATGGATTCAAACTAAAAAGTTCTCAGCAAAGGAACCATCAATAATATGAAGAGAGAATGTACAAAATGGGAGAAAATCTTCACCACATACACCTAACATAGAGCACTAATCTACAGAATATGTAAAAAACTCAAAAAACTTAATTCCAAAAAATCAAATAATCCAATAAATAAGTGGGTTAGAACTGAACAGACACTTTACAGTAGAAGAAATATAACTGATCAATAAATATATTAAAAAGTTCAACATCTTTAGCAATTAGATAAATGCAAATCAAAACTACTCGAAGATTTCATCTCATTCCTATCAGAATAACAATTATCAATAATACAAGCAACAAAAAATTGGTAAAGATATGTGGAAAAATGTACACTCATACATTGCTGGTGGGACTGCAAATTGGAGTAACCATTATGGAAAGCATTATGGAGATACCTTAGAAAACTTGGAATTGAACCACCAATTGTCTCATTTATCCCATTCCTTCATTTATACCCAAAGAACTTAAAATCAGCATACTACAGTGACACGGCCACATCAATGTTTATAGTATCTCAATTCGCAGTAGCTAAACTATGGAACCAACCTAGGTGACTTTCAACAGATGAATGGATAAAGAAAATCTGGCAGATGTACACAATGGAATATTACTCAGCCTCAAAAGAGAATGAAATTACAGTATTCTCTAGTAAATGGATAGAATTGGAGAATATTATGCTAACCAAAATAAACCAAACAAAGAACTAAAGGTTGAGTGTTTTTTCTGATATGTGGATGCTAATTCAAAATAAAGGGGGTGGAGAATAGAGATATTTTGGATGAGACAGAGAGGACTGAGGAGAAGGGATGGGATATGAAAGTAGGAGTGGTATAGAATGAATTGGCATTATGATCATGTGTGCATATATAATTACATGACTTGTGTAACTGTACATTATGTACAACCCAGATTATGAGAAGTATACTCTATTTATACATGATGTGTCAAAATGCATTCTGCTGTCATATATAACTAATTAGAATAATGAACACATGCAAAAAGAAGAAATGAATATGAAATTCTAGCAATAAAAAATAAATAAACCACTAAAGCAAAAGACTATAAGTGCATATTTTTTTTGCCTCTTGATGAAATAACTAGAAATATCCATATTATAAGGACAACATGGTATTGTTATTTTTGCCTAAAGGCATCTCTTTTTGGTAATAGCAAATTATTTTGAAACTTATTATCTTTTTTTTAAATACCTTTAATGGTTTTAAAATTATTTTATATGACCAAATTGAAAATTTTAAAGATCTTCACTTTTACTTTATAATAAAAATTTATACTGATTTTTTCAGAATCAACAAAATGCCAGCACCTACTAATAAAGTTCATAAATATTTTTTACAGTGTCAGATAGAGACTCTTAACTGTGATGTTCAGCACCTTCAACCCCTGTACTATTCAAAAGTCAACTGTACTTGGTTCAGTGAATAAGTGATGTTGCTTGTATAGCATACTTTTTGTTAAAAAGGTACACTAAAATAATGAGTGAATAGATAAATGAAAAAAAATGATATTATTAGCCTTTTTTAAATTTTAGGCATTGACATAGGTGTCCCTTAGTATCTCATTGTGGTTTTAATTTAAATTTCCACAAAGACTAAAGGTATTGAATATTATGTATATCATAATATGTATATTATTCTTTAATTACATATAATATATATTATTATTTAATCAAATATGTATAATATGTAAAGTTTATAAATGAATGAAAATATTATATATATATATATATATATATATATATATATATATATATATATATGTATGTATATATATGATTTTTATACACACACACACACACACACACACACAGGCTTTTGTAAAGTGTCCAAATATTTGGCTTTCCTATTTTTAAATTGGGTGGGTGCACTGTATTATTAGGTGAAATTTCCATTATTCTTGGTCTACTGAGAGTGTTTATCACACATGGGTGTTGAATATGGGCATATATTTTCTTTTTTTTTTTTTCTTTTTCACTTTGATTCTGTCAATGCTATTCCAGTGCATAATTTTTCATATTCTAACAAACTTAATGTTTTAATGAACTTGCATTCCTGGAATAAACCCTGGTTCATCATGATGCAGTAACATTTTTCTATATTGGTGGATTTAATTGTTAATTTTTTGGGGGGCACCATAGATTGAACTCAGGGCATGCAACCATTGAGCCACATTCTGAGCCCCATTTTCATTTTTTTTAGAGACAGGGTCTCACTGAGTTACTTAGCATCTCACTTTTGCTGAGGCTGGTTTTGAAACTGCAATCCTTCTGCCTCAGCCACCCAAGCTTCTGGGACTACAAGTGTGTTAAAATTTTGTAAAGGATTTTTGCATATATACCCATGTGGAACTTTATACTCAAGTTTTATTTTTAATTTGTGCATTATAATTTTTACAGCAGTGGTATTCATTATGGCATATCCATACACACACATAACATAATTTAAACAGTACCCTTCCTTTCCCTCTTCTCCTCCCTCCTCCTGATCTACTTGCTCTACTCTACTGATCTCCATTCTATAATTATTTTAGTGCAACACACACAAACACACACACACACACATGAATATATATATATATATATATATATATATATATATATATATATATATAGTGAACATTACATAATTTGGAAGATTTTATTCCCCAGGGCTTCTCTATAGTCTCCCTTCCTCCCCCACTCTCAATTCCTTTTCTGTACACTATTAATCTCCCTTTTATTTTCATGAGACTATTTTTAATCCTTTTTTTTCTATCTGCAAATATGAGAGAACATATTTTACCCTTAACTTCTGATAGACTCAATTTTTCTTTTAATGTCTTGCTCTTTTAGAAAAAATTTTAGTTGTAGATGGGCACAATATCTTTATTTTATTTATTTACTTTTATGTGGTGCTGAGGTTTGAACCCAGTGCTTCACATGTGCTAAGCAAGCACTCTACCATGAGCTAAAACACCAGCCTAATATCTTGTCTTCTTTTGTCAGCGTAATACTGACCTCTTAAAATGAGGGAACCAAACTAATTATTTATTTCTTCAGTATTTCACAGGATTCTTGTTTCCAAAAGGGTAAATAACTCATGGATCTATTCTCCAGTTAAAAAATTATAAACAGTGAAAATTAGAAAAACAATGTAAAGACTTTAGAAATTGTCATAGAGGGCATTTAGCAAATGAATTCACATTCAAGGTCATAACACTCTCAGTAAAAACAGCAAGAGTCTGTAGCACTAGGTTCCACCCTCCCCCCACATCCCCAACCAGCAAAGTATGGCATTCATTATAGGTGGATGTCATGGATGTCACCAACCTTCTTGCCTGCTCCCCACAGTTCTCACCCAAGTTATATTCATCAGAGGAGCAGACAATTAGCATTTCTCACACACTTCCCAACTCTACATTGCAGAGGCTAAATTCCAGGAAAATGCAAGGGATTCCCTTCTTCCACTCATCTCCTCATTTATGGGATAGAGGTTTTAATTTAGGTGTAGCAGTGTGTCTGAGAATAATGAAATTCAAATCACTTGTACCCTAGCTTGTTCATTAGGCATAGGTAGACCACATATAGGGGGAGAGGGAGGCCATAACAACAGAAATTTCCAAAGCACTCCCCAACATCCATGACTTTATTTGAGAAGAACTTGAAGGAAATTCAAGCCCCAAAAGACTCCTGAAAACAGCAGAGATTTGCTAACTACAAAGGAGAAGATAACTCTATGGGGGCAACAGTTAACCACAGACCAGCTAGGTCAGGAGACTGACTCAAAGAAATACCTAAGAACTCTCCTGGGGGCAGAACAAACCTCAAAGACTAGGCATAAAAATTACTCCTGAAAGGAGTGTGCATTTAATTGGATCAAATTGTGAACAGATTCATGCCCTAGGTCATTGCTGAAAACAATAAAGGAACCATCAAGCAAGTGGTGAAGTCTAATAGTTGACTGTAATTCCAACAAAGGCAAGACTGGCTTAATAGAAAGATCAAAACTAGATACAAGGAGAGCCCTGTTAAAATCACTGTGGTTCCAGGATGACTGTGTATGCTCCCTATCCTGTGCCCTCTGAGGAGTGACACAAGAGGTTTCATATTGTATGGGAAACAAATTGCTCTAAAGTATTCCAACCAAATTACTGAACAAACAAATTAGCAAACAAGTCCACCACTCACTTTCCAGAATGGATCAGTATCCAGAATTCTGACAACAGAATTAACTAAAACGTCTAGTTCTCAACCAAAACAAACAAAAACTAATAAAAAAATAAAAAAGAACATGGAAAGAAATAAGAAAATATCATCCATAAAATGGAAAAATAAAAAGTAGCCAAAATAAATTTCATGTGAAAGGGTTCAGATATTAGAGATAACAAAGATTGCCAAAAAGGATTATAAATATTTCCAAATTACTAAAGGAAATGATGCTTAAAGAAGTAAATAAAAGTTTGATAGGAATGTCTTATCAAATAGAGGACATCAATAGAGATGGAATCCATAACAAGAATCAACAAATGGGACTTACTTAAACTAAAAAGTTTTCTCTCAGCAAGAGAAACAATAAAAGAGGTAAATAGGGAGCCTACATCATGGGAACAAATTTTTACTCCTCACACTTCAGATAGAGCCCTAATATCCAGAGTATACAAAGAACTCAAAAAATTAAACAATAAGAAAACAAATAACCCAATCAACAAATGGGCCAAAGACCTGAACAGACACTTCTCAGAGGAGGACATGCAATCAATCAACAAGTACATGAAAAAATGCTCACCATCTCTAGCAGTCAGAGAAATGCAAATCAAAACCACCCTAAGATACCATCTCACTCCAGTAAGATTGGCAGCCATTATGAAGTCAAACAACAACAAGTGCTGGAGAGGATGTGGGGAAAAGTGTACTCTTGTACATTGCTGGTGGGACTGCAAACTGGTGCAGCCAATCTGGAAAGCAGTATGGAGATTCCTGGGAAAGCTGGGAATGGAACCACCATTTGACCCAGCTATTGCCCTTCTTGGACTATTCCCTGAAGACCTTAAAAGAGCGTACTACAGGGATACTGCTACATCGATGTTCATAGCAGCAAAATTCACAATTGCTAGACTGTGGAACCAACCCAGATGCCCTTCAATAGATGAATGGATAAAAAAAATGTGGCATTTATACACCATGGAGTACTAGGCAGCACTAAAAAATGACAAAATCATAGAATTTGCAGGGAAATGGATGGCACTAGAGCAGATCATGCTTAGTGAAGCTAGCCAATCCCTAAAAAACAAATACCAAATGTCTTCTTTGATATAATGAGAGCAAATAAGAACAGAGCAGGGAGGAAGAGCAGGAAGAAAAGATTAACATTAAACAGATACATGAGGTGGGATGGAAAGGGAGAGAAAGGGAAATTGCATGGTAATGGAGGGAGACCCTCATTGTTATACAAAATTACATATAAGAGGTTGTGAGGGGAATGGGAAAATAAACAAGGAGAGAAATGAATTATAGTGGATGGGGTAGTGAGAGAAGATGGGAGGGGAGGGAGGGGGGATAGTAGAGGATAGTAAAGGTAGCAGAATACAACAGTTACTAATAGGGCATTATGTAAAAATGTGGATGTGTAACCGATGTGATTCTGCAATCTGTATTTGGGGTAAAATTGGGAGTTCATAACCAACTTGAATCTATTGTATGAAATATGATATGTCAATAGCTTTATAATGTTTTGAACAACCAATAAAAAAAAATAAATTAAAAAAAAAAAAGAAATGTCAATAATGGTGTTGAAAACTCAAAAATGGCAAGAAAAAGCTCATTAGAGGGACTCAGTAGTAGTTCTGAACTGACATAAGAAATAATTAGCAAACTTGGAGACAGATTGATAAAATAAGAGAGAAGAAAGAATGAAAATAAATTAAAGTCTCAGAGAAACATAAGCATATTAGCATACATGTAATGGCAGCACCAGAATAAAGGAGAGAAAATGAGCAGATATTAGATACATGTAATGGCTGAAATTTCACAAATTTGATGAAACAATCTGTACATCCAAAAAGTTCAATGAATTCAAGCAGGATAAAAGGTAGAAATCCATGATTAGTTACATAATAGTAAGAGTGTTGACAGTTCAATACAAAAGGAAAACCTTTAAACTAATAGGAATAAAACAAATTGTCAGGTACATAGGACTGTAATAAGATTAACAGCTGACTCCTCATCAGAAACAATGTAGGCTAAAAGCTAGAAGGATGGCATGTTTAATGTGCTAAGAGCAAAGACATTGAGCACTAAGACTCCTTTACTCAGCAAAAGTATCTTTCAAAAAAGAAAAGGAAATAAAGACATCCCTTATTAAACAAATCTCAGAGAAACCATTGCTAGCAGACCCACCTTATCAGATTTGTTTTTTTTTTTTTTTTTGGAGGGGGGGTTGGGGCTGGGGAATGTATCTCAGTGGTAGAGTACTCCTGAGTACTCAAGCTTTCTGTATTTCTAATACCTTTCTACTTACTCTTTAAATTATTAAGGAAATAATTTTTAAATTGCCATTTGTTATGGTTTCAATCTGGAACGTTCCCCAGAGTCTTACATGTTGAAAACTTCATTCTTAATGCAGAAAACTTCAGACATAAGCTTTTGGGAAACACTTGGATCATAAGGTCCCTGACCTCATTAGTGAGTCAATATATTGATAGCTGTTTTAGTTAGCTTTTGCATTTCTGTAACCAAAATACCTTACAAGAACAATTTAGAGAAGAGAAAGTTTATTTTGGCTCATGATTTCAGAGGTTAAGTCCATGGTTAGCAGACTCCAACGCAAGGGGCCTGAGATGAGGCAGCACATCAGGACGAAAATGCATGGTAGAGGAAAGCAACTCAGAACATGGCAACCAGGAAGCAGAGAAAGAGCGTCACTCACCAAAGACACTCCTCCAATGAGCTACTTCATTCAGCTAATCCCTACCTGGTGACATTTACATCCAATTAATACACATCAGTGTATATTCACCAATGAAGTTGCAGTTCTCATTACCTAATCATTTTACCTCTGAACATTGTTGGGTTCTCACATACATGAGCTTTTGAGGGGCACCTCATACTTTCTCCACCACAAGAACTGAATGGACTATGCGGAGGTGGTGAAAACTGTGGGCGGTATGGCATGGTTGGAGAAGTAGGTCCTTGGGAGCATGTCCTGGAAGGGTTTTTCTTGCCCCTAGCCCTGGTCCCCCTTTCTGACTCATGGCTGCCATGAATGAGCAGGGTTTCCTCTGCCACATTCTTCTGCCATGGTGTTCTGCCTCACCTTGGGCCCAAACTAGTGAAACCAGCTGGGTGATCGATCCTGGATGAAACCAGGAGCCCAAGGAAATCCTTCCTCCAGAAGTTATTCATTTCAGGTATTTTGGTCACAGGGTGGGGAAAAAAGCTAACTAACACATTATTTAATATTGTGGATATTTCTTTTTCTTTTTTGCTTTCTTTTCTCTTTCTTTTTTTATTTTATTTTATTTTTTTGTTTCTGTCAGTTTTTTGCCTCATACATCTTAAAACTTTGTTATTGAATATACACAAATTTAGGGCATTGTATCCTCTTCTGCACTGGATCACCACGACTTCACAACAAACCTAGTCCTCCTTAAATAGAGAAAGATTCAAGTTCAAGAGGCCTGCTAAATTTCCTGGGGTGAAATCCAATCTACACTTTTAACCCTTTTGCAGTCTGAGCGAGCTGGCCTTGCTCATTGCGCCTATGCAGCCTGTGTCAGCTGCTTTTTGCCTGGGTTTGGGGATTTGTTTTCTGTTTTGCAGTTGTTGTTGCGGGATTGGGGGTGCGCGAAGGTTCGGTGTGGGTTGGGTTGGGGTGGTGGTTGATGGTGCAATGCTTTTTTTAAAAAGGCGGGGAAGGGGGCGCAGAAGGGCGGGCAGCTGGGAATGAGAGAATGTGTCTTCGCGCTGGGAAAGTTCAAGGGTACAGCCCCTGAACACTTCCGCAGGAGTGAGGAGTGGTGATCCTTTGCAGGGAGCTGAGCTGACCCTGTGGGAGCAAGGGGGACCGTGATCGAGTGAGGAGGGCCATGAGCAAGTACTCAGGGTGGCAGGGCGAGCTGGGGAGAGGGCCGGGTGGGGGCGGTGTGGGTGGGGGGAATGGAGAGCCAGGGATGAGGGAGGGGGCGCGAGCTCAGATCTCCTGGGCAGAAGCCACCTCCACCTATGCCTGCGCTGGCCCCACAGTGCCAGCCTGCCCGCCCAAGTCTGACCCGGATGAGCGAAGAGGCAGCAGAGGTGGCTGCTGCTGCTGCTGCTACCGCCCTAGCTTACAGCCCAGGGGGATCAAAAGAACCTCCAGAAAAATCCCAAATGGTAAATCCCGCTCTCCCACTTGGCTCCAAGCTCCTCTCTTTTCTGCTCTAGGCTCTTTTTCCCCCTCCCTCTCTTGCTTTCTGTTTTGCAAAACTTGGAAGTTGGAAAATTCACCGATTCCACCCTCTGGGCCCCGCTAGAGCTAAAGAAATATTATAATCTTAGTGCACTTTTTCGGGATATGAATAATAAAATACCCAAACTGAAATTTTCATCGGGTGTGACAGCAAACTTGAGCCAGGAGAAAAATCAATGAACTTAAAAGCAAGTCATTTGATATTATATCCTTAGAAGGAAAAAGAAAAAGAGTGAAAAAAACTGAACAGAGAGGATAAAGCACTTTTAAAACACCATCAAGCAGGTCACTAGATGCATTATAAGCATTCAAGAAGAAGGAGGGACAGAGAAAGGAAGAAATATTGGCTAAAATCTTCTCAAATTTAAGAAAAGGCATGGCTCTGTAAATCCAAGGGCTCAGTAAAGGGTGTGTTAAACCCTAAGAAACTCATATATCAAGACACATTATTATCAAAGTGTCAAAAGACAAAGAGGGAATCCAAAAGTAGCAAGAGAAAAGCAACTCATTACATACAAAGGACTCCTAATAAGTTTATCAGTAGATATCCCCAATAATAAGAAGAAATCTTGCAAGCCAGAGACAATGGGATAATATATTTGATGTACTGGAAGAAAAACTGTCAACTGAGAATTCTGTACCTGGCAAAACTGTCTTTCAAAAATGAGAAAGAAATTAAAACATTGTCAGATATACAAAAGTGGAAGGAGTTCATTACCATTTTATCTTTCCTATAAGAAATTATAAAAGAAGCCTGTTAGGTAGAAATATGAAAGGGTGCTAGGCTGTAACTTGAAAGAAAAATGTAAAGTTGTCCAGTAAATGTAATAATTATATGGACAAATATGAAAATCAGCCTTTTTGTTATTTTAGTTTATAACTCCACTTTTTAAAAATTTCCACAGGATTTGAAACATAAAATGCATACATATACTTATAAATCTATGTTGATAAATACACAATATATAAAGATGTAATTTGTGACACCCATAACTTAAAGTTTGGGAACAAAGCTAGAAAATGGAAGTGTTAAATTAGTACCAGTTTAAAATAATTTTCTGCAATTTTAGGATGTTATATTTAATCTCCATGATAACAGCAAAGAATATATATATATATATATATATATATATATATATATATATATATATATATATATATTATGTACACACACAGAGAGAGATTGAAACACATACATGTCACTGCAAAAACACTAAATATAAAAGATTATGGAACTGGAAGAAAAGAGTGATTAAAAATCTATAACAGATACAAAAACATTCTTAAAGGCAATAGTAAATCCTTCCCTATCAATATTTCAATTGTAAATGGATTAAATTCTCCAGATAAAGACAGAGCCAAAACTTGTTTGCATTCATAATAGCTGCCATTCTGACTAAAGTGATTTAAATTGCATTAAATCACTATACAAATTTAATGCAATTCTGGTCAAAATCCCAGTAACATTCCTCATAGAAATAGAAAAAGCAGTCACAAAATACACCTAGAAAAATAAGAGACCCAGAATAGCTAAAGCAATCCTTAGCAAGAAAAGTGAAGCAGGTGAAATCATTATTCCAGACCTTAAACTATACTACAGAGCAATAGTAACCAAAACAGCATGGTATTGGCACCAAAACAGACTGGTAGACCAATGGTACAGAATAGAGGACACAGAGACTAACCCACAAAATTACAATTATCTTATACTAGACAAAGCGCCAAAAACATGCATTAGAGAAAAGATAGCCTCTCCAACAAATGGTGCTGGGAAATCTGGAAATCCACGTGCAATAAACTGAAATTAAATCCCTATCTCTCACCATGCACAAAACTCAACTCAAAAATGGATCAAGGTCCTAGGAATAAAGCCAGAGACCCTGCGTCTAATAGAAGAAAAAGTAGGTCCTAATCTCCATCATGTGGGATTAGGCCCCAAAACAAAACAAAACAACAACAACAAAAAAAAAAGACAGAGGTTGGCAGAATGGGAAGAAAACTGGATCCAGCTATATGCTGTCTACAAGAGACATATTTTAGATTTAATGACAAGAATAGATTGAAAGAGAAAAGACAGAAAAAGGTATTCCGTACAAATAGCAACAAAAATGGAGTAGGGGTAGCTGTGCTAATATCAGACAAAGTAGACTGTATTCAAAAATGATTAATAAGATACCAAGGAAATCATATAATGATTAAATTGTGAATTTACCAAAAGATATAACAATTATAAACATATATGCATCAAACATTAGTGCTCCAATATATATGAACATTAATTAAACTAAAAGGAGAAATTGACTGTTCTGCAATAACACCCAAACAAACAGAATATATATTTTTCTCAATTGCATAAGGAACAAACCATATGTGAGGCTGCAAAACATGCCCTAAAACTTTTTTTTAAAAGACTGAAAATATGGAAAGTATCTTTTCTGATCAAAATGGAAGGCAGCTAGGAGTTGACATTAGAAATACTGAAAATCTACAAAAATTTAGAAATTAAATAGTATATGATAAAACAACCAATAAGCCATAGACAAAAAAAATCAGAGAAATTAGAAAATGAATTGGGACAATGAAAATACAACATAGAAAAACTTACAGGATGAGGCAAAAACAGTTTTGAGAGAAACTTATAGCTATCAACAGTAAATTTTTAAAAGGAGGGAAAATAGCAAATCAGTAACATAGCTGTACAATTAAGGAATTTTAAGAATTTAAGAAGAGAAACATAAGCCCAAAGGCAGCAAAAGGAAAAAAATAAAGATGAAAGTGGAAATAAATAAAATATATAACAAAAAAGAAAGAGAAATCCATAACCAAGAGTCAATTCTTGAAAAAGATAAATTAAAAAAAAATTAACAAATCATTAGGTAAATTTACTGAGAGAAATATAGAAGACATAAATAACTAAACCTGGAAATACAAAGAAGAAATTATTACTGATTTCAGAGAAATAAGAAGGATCACAAGAGAGTATTATAAATAATCATACACCAAAAATTGGATAAACTAGATGAAATGGACAAATACATAGAAATGTAAAAACTAACAAGATTAAAACATGAAGAAGCAGAAAGATCTTAGTAGGTATAAATAGTAAGGACATGAATCAGTAACTGAAAATCCCTCAAAAACAATAACAACAACAAAAACCTTCTAGACTAGATCACTTCACTGGTGAATTACTACCAAGTATTTAAAGAATTAACACCAGTCCTCCACAAATACTTTCAAAAATTTTAACAAGAAGGAATATTTACTAACACATTTGTGAAGCTGCATTATCATTACCATGACACCAAAGCCAAATACACACACAAAAAGAAAGAAAGAAAGAGAGAGAGAGAGAGAAGAAAAAATGGAAGAAAACTGCAAACCAATATCCCAATGGACACTGACGCAAAAATCCTCAATGAAACAGTAGGAATCTAATTTTTAAAAGCATATTAAAATTACCATATGCCATAGGTGATATGCTCATGATATACAAGTCTAGTTCAACATATGAAAATCAACCAATGAAAAACACCATATTAACAGAATAAAGAAAAAATAATCACATGGTCATTTAAATTGATGCAATGGTATTTGACTCAGCCATAAAGAAGAATTAAATTGAATCATTTGCTGGTAAATGGATGGAACAGAGAACATTATGCTAAGTGAAATAAGCCAGACTCAGAAAGCCAAGGATCAAATGTATTTTATCCTATATGCAGAAGCTAAAGAGATATAAGGAACTAAAAAAGGGGAGTGAGGAGACCTCATGAAAATAAAAGGGAGAACTCTAGAATAAAGGTAGGGAATCCAAGGGGAGGAAGGAATGATGGGAAATGGGAGGAACTGTAGAATAAAATTGATCAAACTACGCTATAGGCATGTGTGAATATTTCAAAATAAATTCCATTTTGTGTATATCTATACTGCAACAATTTAAAAACAATAAATTAATGGAAGAAATATCAATAGAAGAGAGGAAGGGGTTGGTGGAGGGAGGAGGGAAAGGAAAGGGAAAAGCTTGGAATTGAAATGGAGTAAATTATATTGTATACATGTATGGATGTGTTAAAATGAACCCACTATTACATACAATTAATATTTTAAACATTGATACAGAAAAAAGCATTTGACAAAGTTCAGTGCTGTCTCAAAATAAAATAAAACACTCTGCAGATTACACACAGATGAAACTTACCTCAACATAATAAAGGCATATGTGAAAAGCCCATAGCTTTCATCATACTGGGTGGAAATACTGAAAACTTCTCCCCTAATAGGAGGAGCTCGACAACAATGCCCACTTTCACTTCTGCTTAACATATTACTGGACACAGAAATCAGGCAAAATAAATAGATAGATAGATAGATAGATAGATAGATAGATAGATAGATAGATAGATTAATTAAAAGGCTGGAAAGAAGTAAAATTACCACTGTTTGTGTATAGCTTTTTTATATATGTAGAAAACCCTAGAGCGCACACCACACGCGCATGCATGTCCAAGCTATTCCATCCCCAGCACCAAAATGTGGGGGGGGGGGGAAAATGTCAGAATGAATTGAGCAAAGTTTCAGGAAATAAAATTAGTAAGCAAAAATCAGTTGCATTGGTTCCCTGCCTGGCCTCTGCCTCCGCCTTGGCCTCCACCTCCCTCTGCTGGGCGATTGCTGCAACTGCCCCTCCCTGGAGCAGAAGCTGAGGCGCTGTGGCCACCCACCAGACTGGTTGCGCGGGAGGCTGGATCCGAAAGAAATAAACCAGAATGAGTTATGTAGAAAAGCCTGATGAAATCAGGAAAGATGAGTGGATGGAAAAGCTCAACAACTGACATATCCGGAGGGTGGACATGAATCGCCTCATCCTTAACTACTTGGTCACAGATGGCTTTAAGAAAGCAGGAGAGAACTGGGATTGAACCTAGCATAGATCCGGATACTCTTGATGAGACAATCAAGATTCAGGAGATGATTCTGGAGGCCACCGCAAGCTCTTGGACACAAACCTGTACCTTTACTTTCATCTGCAGCAACAACATGTAATTGAGCTGATCCGCCAGTGACAGATCTAGGCTGCTCTAGAGGACAGCAGGGCGAGGAGAGCAGAGTGCCTCACGGAGATGGAGCCCCTGCTGGCCCGCTATAGCCCTGAGGAGTCAAGCTTCAGAGACCTCCTTCACAAGATGCAAAAGCAAAAGGTTTGGAGTGAGGTTAACCAAGCTTTTCTACATTATAAAAATCAAGAGTCAACACCTAAGATGACAAAATTACAGAAACTGTTATTTTGGGCTCAGAATGTGCTGGACCAGAAGAAAGTAAAGTATCCCAAAATGACAGACGTTAGCAAAGGTGTGATCCAGAAGCCCAAGGAGAGCCTTGCAAGCCAACCCCGCGCACAGGACTCACCTTCTTTCCACAGGAACCAAAGACTTCCACTGCAGCAGAAACATTTTTCCCCTCTTACAGGTTTGTTTGTTTGTTTGTTTGTTTGACTCAGCATCTTTCTTAAAAGGAAAATGGCCCTTTTAAATGCTGGAAGCCCCACAGTGAAGGGAGCCTTCTGGGAAGGCTGTCTGTCTGTGCACTTGGTATGTCTTGAGGACCTCCACACCTTGGGTCACTGTCCTGCAGCTCCTGTGTCTGGCTGTCATAGGGGCTGGGTTCCTAGGGCTGCTGTTATAACCAGCCCTCCCTGGAGGGACAAAAAGAGCACCCATCACTCTTACTTTCTGCTGGCTTCTAGGCAGACAATTCCTTTGTTAAATTTCCTAAGTCTTATCAGGCCTTCACCTTCCAGTTTTTCCTCACACCATGCTTTCCATTTGTTTTTGGTTTTGTCTTCTCTAGGAAAAACTATACATAAATTTATAAATCCTAAAAAAATATCAGTTGCATTCCATACATTAACAATGAACAATCAAAAAAGAAACAAGAAATTAAGAAAACAATTCTATTTACAGTAACAACAAAGAGAATAAAATACTTGGGTATAAACTAAATTGAGGATTTGAGAAACTTATACACTGAAAACTATAAAAGATTATTGAAATTAAAGAACACACAAATAAATGGAAAAACATAAAGAATTTAATACTGGTAAGATTTCAATATTGACCAAAGTGATCTACAAATTCAATACAATTGCTATCAAAACCTCAACATTTTTTATTATTTAGTTATAGTTATACTTAATATTGGGATCCATATTGTTATAATCTTATGAGACTGGAATATAATTTGCTCCAATTCCATCCCCCATACTTCCCCTTGCCCTCCCCTCCTACCATTCCCATTCATTACCCTTTACTGGCCTTTAATTTATTTACAGTTCTTTTTAAATTAATGGTTTATAGATTACACATAAGGATGAAATTCACTGTGGTTTATTCACATATGCACATAGAATTGTTTGGTCAATTACATTCCACCATTCCTCCCTTTTTCCTATCCCTGCTCCCTCCACTCCAGTGCCTTCCTGTACACCCTGCCTGCACTCCACTGATCTCTTTTCTATTTTCATGGGATTCCCCTTCCCTCTTTTTTTCCTTATTTTGGTATAGCTTCTGCATATGAGACGAAATATTTAACTCTTGATTTACTGAGTTGGAATTATTTCATTTAGCACTATGCTTTTAAGTTCCATCCTTTTATCATCAAATGCCATAATTACTTTTTTTTTCTTAATGGCTGAGTAAAACACCATTGTGTATATGCTACATTTTCTGTATCCATTGCTCTGTCAATGGGCACCTGGGCTGTTTCCATAACTTGGCTATTATGAGTTGTGTTGCTGTAAACATTGATGTGGCTGTATCAATCTAGTATGCTATTTTTATTTCTTATCATAAGTACTCAGGAGTGGGATAGGTGGGTTACATGTAGAAAATGGTATGCTAGTTCCTTAAACAATTGAGCAGAACTATCTATCATATGACCCAGCAATTCTGTTTCTCCAAAATACCTCTAAAGAATTAAAAATATGAGCTCAAACAGACCCTTGTACCTCCATGTTTACAGCAGTGAAATGACATATGTGTCCACTGATGGATAAAGAGACAAACAAAGTGTGTTATATCTGTATAGTGAAATATTTTTCAGCCTTGAAAAGGAAAAAAAATTCAATGCATACTACAACATGGATGAGCCTATAAAAAATGCTAAGTGAAATAATCCAGTAACAAAAGAGAAATGAGGTGTCTAGAATAGTCAAATGCAAAGATAGAAAGTAGAATTATAGGGGGAAGAGGAATGGGATTATTTTTGTATGGGTTCAGTGAACTTAATTATCAGTGAACTGCACACAAAAATGGTTAGAAGGATATGTTTTATTCAGTATTGGTTTTACCAAAACAAGGAAAAAATTACCCAGAATACAATATAAGGGGACAAGACAATAGAAAATATAAAAGCCAAGTTAAAAGATATGGAGAGAATTAAATGACTAGCTTGTTCACAGAATAATTCATGATTATTTTTTACCTGAATCTTTGAGGCTAACATCTTGAAATTATATTCTCCATACTAGTTGCCCTACTGGCTTCAGAAACTAGAGGATAGGAGAAAGGGAGATACCAGGATATTTCTCCTCTCTCTTTGAGTTTTGTGGTAGTGTCTCCATCAATGACTGTGTGTCCTCTATCATACCTTTTCTTATAGGACAGAAACATAGTGTTTTTAGATACCCTCCACTTCTAAGTTCTGGTAAGGCTATTTTCTCATTGTATCCCTAAAGTCCTAGGAAAGTCAATAGTTTTTTTTGCTATTTCTAAATTTTAACTTGTCTCATTATTTCCTATTTGGCATTTAGATGCACCAAAATATTTGTAACTAGTTCCCTGTATTGAATTCCTTTTGTCAAATTGCCTGGCTTTAACTCTCTTTTCCTGACTGCTTAAGTCAAGCACACATCTCATCTAAGTTTGAGAGGAGAGAGAATAGAGAATGGGAAAAAAGCCATCAGTGATGGCTGAGTTTTCCCAAATAAGTTCAAGGTGTAAACACTCAAATTAAGAAGTTCAAATAGTATTATTAAAAGGAAATCCCCCCGGGCGGGGAATGAAATAGGACTATGAGTAGATCTTAACACCAACTCATCAATGCAAAAAAAAAAAACCCAGAAATTATTAGCCATAGATGATTTACAAGAGATCCACATAAAACCTACAGACAGAGAAATATTGGAAATAAAATAAGAGTATCATAGAAATACTAACAAAAGAAAGTGGTGTGTCCTAGATTAATATTGGACAAGATATGTTTTAAGACAGAAATATTTATTAGCAGTAAAAAGAGTCACTACATTTAATGAAGACTTAATCCACCAAAAAAATGTAAAAGTCCCAAACCATTGCAAAATATATAAAATAAAAAATGAAAAAAGGTAAATTGGAGAAATTCAGTTTTATTGGAAATGTTTATTGTACTTTCTCATTGATGTCATTCAGGTGGTGGCAAGGATACTGTAGGCCAAGTTTGTTGTGATAATCAGGAGCAGAAAGTAGGCAGAAAGATATGAAAAACTTGCAGTTTGGCCAGAAAATTGGGAGGAAAACTGGGACTAAGAAGGTGTGGTTGTTAAAGGGAATATGGTTGTTAAAGATAATTCACACTAAAAAATAATGCTAATTACTTCACCCAGAAACAATTGGAAAGAGGGCATCTCATGCTTAAGGACTAAAGTAAAAATTTCTTTGAAATGACACCATGGGGGAACTTGGCTTGCACAGGGGAGACCTAGGAAGTTGTTATGCCTTGCTCAGCCACCCATGCACTCAAAGACTGTTGCAACCATGGTCCCAGGTGGCTTGACTACTGCTCCAGATGGTGGTAGACCTTGGTGTCAATCATGTGGTGCTGATTCTGCAGGAATGTAGGATGCTGGAGTTAGGGGTCATGGAGGCTTTCACTGAGATTTCAAAGCAAGACTTTAGAGGCCAGGCAAAGTACAGCAAGAACAGAGTCTTTATGGGCCAATCTTGCAAGGGCAATGTGTGAAGATGTGAGAAGAAAAACAAAGCTGCAGTAGAGACTCCCAAGATTAAGATATGCCAGTAACATGGAACATCTGCCTAGGAAAGTTGAGAAAATCCAGTGGACATAAGCCAAGTGAGAGGCCATGTGGGCTGCAACCAGCAAAGCCATAGGGACAGAGCTATGCAGGCCATTTGGAGAGAACATCATGGTGTAATGTGCTCCAGATGTTGGACCTGGAGCTACAGGACTTGAACTAGTGATCTTCCTGTCTCAGGAGGTTATCATTTCAGAGAAATTTTCTCCATATTTAAAAAATAGCATTATAGAAAATTTAAAAATTGGAGGGTGCTGAAGATACCAGGCCGCTAGGCGGCAGGCTGCCTCCAGTGCCGCGGGATGTAGCTGAGGGACCATGGCTCCCAGCAGAGCCTGCCCACCCAGCCTGTTTGCCATCACAGGGAGATCTCTGCCCCCTGGGGCTGAGAGACCCCAGCCTTTTCCCAAGGTGAAGCTGCAGGGTACTGAGGTACCAGCCAGATGTCTTCCCACAAGGGATCTGTGGTGGCACAGGGCAACGGGGCTCCTGCCAGTAACAGGAAAACTGACTCGGTGGAACTGGCTGAACTGGGACACCTGCTAGAAGAGAAGGGCAAGCAGGTAATTGCCAACCCAAACAAGACTGAAGAAGAGCAAATATGCCCATGGCCCCAGGAAGAAAAAGAGGAGGAACGGGTACTGACACTTCCCCTGCAGGCCCACCATGCTATGGAGAAGATGGAGGAGTTTCTATGTAAGGTCTGGGAGGGGCGTTGGAGGGTCATCCCATATTATGTACTTCCTGACTGGCTGAAGGACAATGACTATCTGCTACATGGCCACAGACCACCCATCCCCTCCTTTCATGCTTGCTTCAAGAGCATCTTCCGCATCTACACAGAAACTGGCAACATCTGGACCCATCTGCTTGGTTTTGAGCTATCTCTCTTTTTGGGAATCTTGACCATGCTTAGGCCAAATTTGTACTTCATGGCCCCTCTTCAGGAGAAAGTGGCTTTTGGCATATTCTTTTTTGGTTCAGTGCTCTGCCTCAGCTTCTCCTGGCTCTTCCACACCGTCTATTGTCATTCAGAGAAAGTCTCCGGGATTTTTTCCAAACTGGACTATTCAGGGATTGCTCTACTGATTATGGGGAGCTTTGTCCCCTGGCGCTATTACTCCTTCTACTGCTCCCCATAGCCTCGGCTCATCTACCTCTCCATCATCTGTGTTCTGGGCATCTCTGCCATCATTGGCACAGTGGGACTGGTTTGCCACTCCTAAGCACTGGCCAACAAGAGCAGGAGTGTTCCTGGGACTTGGCTTGAATGGTGTTGTGCCCACCATGCACTTTAGTATCTCTGAGGGCTCTGTCAAGGCCAACACAGTGGGCCAGATTGGCTGGTTCTTCCTCATGGCTGTGATGTACATCACCGGAGCTGGCCTTTATGCTGCTTGGATTCCTGAGCATTTCTTTCTGGGAAAGTTTGACATATGGTTCCAGTTCCATCAGATTTTCCACATCCTGGTGGTGGCCGCAGCCTTTGTCCACTTCTATGGGGTCTCCAACCTTAAGGAATTCCGTTATGGCCTAGAAAGTGGCTGTACTAATGACTCCCTTCTCTGAGCCTTTCCACCTTGAGATGGAGGAGGAACTTCCCAAATACTTTTAAAGATAACTTCTTTAGTGAAGTGAGAGGAAGTTCTGAGTTGTCTGTTTCTAGAAGAAACCTCTTAGAGAATTCATACCAGTTAAGTTTCAGCTCACTTTCACAGACACTGGGCAATAAACTTTCCACTCCCTTTCCCCTAGCTGGGGAGGGTGGGGATGGTCAACACCATCCCCTCCTTGGCAGTTACCGTCCTCAGCAAGACAACTACTATTCCCTTGCAGAGATAGTACTTTGAAGCTCATTTTGAGATCTTACCCCCTCCTTCAACCATTTTGGGAAAAAAATTATGGCTGGGATTCTTCAGAAATTGTTTCCTTTTTTTTCTGGAAGAAAATGTCTCTCTCTTACCCCTGTCCTTACTTTGTAACGTGGCTTATAACAGGCCATCTATTTTTGTAGCAGACTTTTCAAAAACAATTATAACCTCATCCCATCTTTCTGGGGCTTAGGTCTGCTTACATAGCAGGAATAATAAGACACCAACTTTTACATAGCCCGGCTAATCATGGAAGTGTGTCCAGGCTTCAAATAACTTGAGTTTTATTTTTTTTTTCTTGGCAGAGTAATGTAAAATTAAACTGGGAAAATGTATTTAATATTTAATACTAAGCTTTAAAAAGAAATCTTCTATCATTGCTATGTATCTTGATGCAAAGATTATGATGATAATAAAAGAAAGTACAGCAAACACTTGGCATTCGAAGACTTTTTTAAAAAAAGAAAATTTAAAAATTGAAAGATGCCTTTTAAATCATTAGATAAATATTTTAAGTGCTAGAATAAAAGTAGGAGTAAATGTTATAGCTGTAAAATGGAATAATAATGCATGACCAAGCAAATTTTTAGAGTTGATATAAGTATCACCTAAATTTTATGAGGAAGTACTTTGTAAATTGTAATACAGGATTATTTTCCTCCACATTTTAAAGGATGGCTTATAGTTTGGACCACATAATTAACTGTTCAATTTAGTAAGGGATATTTCCAGAGTTAAAAAAAATACAAATGCAGATGTATAAAGGTACAAGGGAGGTGAAACACATGAGTGAAACAGGTCTTGATGAAATAATTCAGGGAGTGGCAGCCTTGTGGCAAAGTGGAGAGTGTATGTCCCATAAAAAGTGGGCAACACAGGGTTTTAAAGAAAAGCTTGGACTCTGGGAATTTATGCAAGTTTCACTGATTTGAAAATGTTGATAGGTAAATTGATTCCCATGTAAACATGTTTTAAGTTCAAATTCAGCTCTTAAACTATAAACCTATGATTTTTACATGAGGCTTTGTATCCTTATTAAATAATGTCCAAAAAACAAACTTATCTATGTTTAATTACCCTCAGATATAGGAACAATGGATAAAGACAATGGCCAGCATTGTTCTGTTGGCTTACTGTATTCCAAGTACCCATGTTCTTATAGTTCTGTATCCATTATGCCATTTGATACTTATAAGAAAATTTTAAGGAAAGTTATTATTGTAACCTATAATTTTAGAAAGAAGACAGAGGATTGGAAAGTACTTAAGGTCATAATACTGTAAATGAGTCAAGACACAAACCAGGTCAAAGTCCACAGTAAATCTTAGGTGTTTAGTAATATATGATTGCAGTTTAGTTTAAAAGAGCAATGCTTCCCATTCTGAGGTTCCTAATTCCCTATCTGTCCTCAAATTGATAAATAGACTTATGTGACTTAGTTTAAAAGCCTAATAGAAAACTATTTCCAGGGAAAGGGAATTGCTAGAATCACCTTTCAAATTATCAAATTATATAAACTAATTAAGGGATCATTGTAAGAAGAAAAGTTAGAAAATACAATGCAGAATTATTTTTTAATATTTATTTTTAGTTATAGTTGGACACAATATCTTTATTTTATTTATTTATTTTTATGTGGTGCTGAGGATCAAACCCAGAGCCTCGCATGTGCTAGGTAAGCACTCTACCGCTGAGTCACAACCCCAGCTCCAATGCAGAAATTATTAAAATGACAAATATTTTACATCAAACCTTTATATGTTACACAAAGAACTACATATCCTAAAGTATATTTAAGCTTTAAAATATTTGTTTGACAAAACTATTAGTAGCAATTTATGAACCTTCAAGTATTTTAGATTTAACAGATAAAAGATATTTTTCAAAGAATGTAAGCCCAAAAATATTATGCTGAAAAGACCGTTGAAAAAGGAATTGCAGGATGAGGCTATTACATTTTGCGATGTGACCAAAATCTCTTCCAATAGATACGTGTACTAAAATCATATTAAAGATCATCAAATTGAATCTCTTACTTTGCATTTTTGTCCCCAAGAATAATAATAAAGAGGGACCAATTAAGATGAGAGTAATTTTTCTCAAGCTAGACATCACATCAATATATTCATAAAGAATATATATTGAAAACTTATACATTACTAAATCTTCTCATTTTAAAACAACTCTTTAATAATGTATTAAAATCAATACAGCATCAACAACATACACCCATATTCATCTGTCAAAACTTAGCACTTAGGCTCTGCCAAATCCAGAAAATGTGTCAACCTTATCACCTACCTTTAGCAAAGCTTGAAAATATAATGTTCAGATACCAAGACACATAATACACATCTAAGGCTGCAGCTGGGGTCCTGGGTCTGTAACACACAACAACCACAAAAAAAATATGCCATTATAAGGATAAATATTCAGTATCTGAACTTAAACACGTTAGGCAAGAACAGCAAGACTGTAACTCATTCTTCGGGTTGAGCACTTTTACACAAGGAACACAAAGTTCCTAATTCACCTAAAATAACTCTAAAGCTACTGGACTAATATGAGTTACAAAAATTCTTGAGAGTTGGGACTCCTGGACAATCAGTTAATTCACCAAACTACAGAAACCACACGAAAAACCCATGAAAATACTTTGGATTTTCACACACATGCCCTTTTTTAAAGTTAATATCATTAAAACAGCTATGTCAAGGTTTACACGTCCATTTCCATTCTAACAATAACAAAGGCTTTTAAAAAAATCTCAAAGGGGGTTTTATGATGGTGCAAATACAAAGCCCTGGAGAAGAGAACAGGACAGCTGGTGAGCAAGCAGAGATGGATTCCATTTCAGGCAAGATTTCTCTGTTTCTTTATAAGAATCGCACTTCTCTGCTTTCTCTATTCTTAAAAGGAAAATTCCTTTATAGATGCTTTGATGGGACAGGGACCTAAGCTCCTAGAGGAATCAACTTTCAATACAATTTGGGGACTCAGGGTGGACTGTAGGCACCAGCGCATGCCACAGGACCTCACCAAGCAGACCAGGCCAGGGGCGCATTGTTAGGGTGTGCAAACAAGTCAAGATGGCGCCTGGCATTTTGCCAGGGGGAGTGGTTTGTGAAGTAATGCCAGAAAGCCATTAAGTGTGGAGATTCCTTATTGGTTGACTGCTGTATGTAGTTTTTATTAATTAAGATAAGCTGTGTGTAATGTATATATACCCCTCCTGTTCTACAATAAAGGGCTCTCACTCCTGCTGTATCAATCTACACAAGTTGCTCCTTCACCCCTGGTTATTTTGCTGCAGCCAGAGTATGGCAGCGCATTAGCTCTCCAGTTCACCCCTCCAGTCTCGCTCAATTGCTCCCTCTTATTCTCTCCTTAAAGTCAGCTCTCATAGCCCTCTGTATCCTAAAAAACGTTCTTGGCCTCTATGTTGGCGGCTAGGCGGCCTCCTGCTCTCTGAGCCCAAGTCCTCAGCGCCTGAGGTTCAGCGCTACGTTCCTGCCACCGCCCCTCGGGAGTCCCAGGTGCTTCCCCAACCCTTACTTGGGCATGAAGCTGGGAGCTCCTTAGTCCCTACTGCTCGCTGGCTGCAGGCGCTTCTGGAGGCAGATGGAGGGGTGGCCCAAAGCGCCTTTGTCTTGGTAGAAATGGGACCGAGAGGGGTGGGGCGGAGGTGGGCAGTAAGAGTGGATAGGAGTCACCTATGTGAAAGGCACCTGGTAGGTCTCTGTACCACCGCCCTATCCAGTGGAGGTTCTGCTCTTCCTCCTGCAGCGCGCACCACAGCCTCTGATTAACAGCCATTAGCAGTGGCTACTGACAGGACTCTGGGCTGAACAAAAAGGGGCTTCAGGGCTCCTCTGACTTGGCGTTGGAAGCGAAGGGAGCCCAGCGTCAACCCTGGAGCGACCTGGTTTGCAGGATCTCCCCTTGTCAAGGCCAAGTGCCTCAAGGGAAGTCTCTTTCATGCTCTGAAAGGTGTCCAAACCCCAAGGAACTTCCCCCAAATACGTGAGTGCTGGGACCACGAGGATGCAGTCTTCTGGCAGTCAAGCTCTGATCCTGGTAAAGAACCCTGGTTTCATTCCTGAGAGAGCAAGTGGCAAATAAGATCACCCCAGGCATCAGTTCACTTTGACAGCCTGCTAAGGAAGCTAGGGCCTGATAATCACCAGCCCTTTCTGGCCTGCAAAGTCCAGTGGGCTGGACACACTGGGATACTCGGTGGGAGGGGGGTGCAGGGATGAGATCCAAGCAGGCAGATTCCTTGAAAAGCATCATGGAACATTTTAGGTTATGCCTTTTTACCTTCAAAAGGCAAAGATAAAAATGTTCTTTAATTCTGTTAATAATCTAAATGGGTCTGTGGATTATATCAAAGGAGAATTATAAACGAGACCAAAAGAGACCATCTAGCTGGAGACTGCATCTGTCTTAAATGGGGGGGGGGGATATATATATATAGTTTCTTAGTGTTTATATAATTTATCAATATATAACTTCTATGTATAAATTTTATATACATATAAAATTTCTCAATAATCCTGCATTTTCTTATTTTTCTCGCATTTCTGCTACATTTTTCATTTTTAAAATCATTCCTGGCTATTTCATGTTCTTTCTTACAATTGAGAATGGGATCCGTTTTTTTTTTTTTTTTTCTATTGTATTTTGAGTATTGTTTACCTATATTAAAATTGCTGTTTTACTGTATGTGTATGTGCATATGGATGTATGTGTATAATATAAATGGAATTATTTGTCAGGCTGTCAAAAAGACCTTTGGCATATTCACAATCCTTTCTTGTAAAATAACTTAAAATTTAGATACTGAACAGTGGATTTTTAATACAGAGTATATTGAATCAATGGCCTAATGTATAACAGCTTCAAAATTGCAAGTTGTTTTTTTTAAAGATCACAACAAATATATTTTTAAACTTTTCTGATTGTTTGGAATGTATCTAAGAAAAAATAAGAATTAACAAGAAAACAGCCATACACACAATAGTGTCCGTACACACAATAAAGCAGCAGTTTTAAATAGGCAAACAATATTCAAAATACAATTAGAAAAAAAATGATTCAATTCACAAAGAAATAATTGAGAAAGATAAAAAATGAAAAATGTAGGAGAAACATAGGGAAAAATAAAAATAATGCAAGACTGTTGAGAAATTTTTTATAAGATTTTACTAATTGGAAAGATATAAGCTACCTAAGTGAGAACATGAGATTTTTAAATGTGCAAACTTCAAGTGCATTACCCTATTTTATATGCATACTATTCCTCTCTAATGAAAATATATATAATGTAGATATCTCTACTAATAAGGAAACTGAAGCAAAATAAAATGACTTCTCAAAGGTCATAATCTTTGTAATGTCTTTAAGATAATAAGCCCCAATAAAGCTCTGTAAATGCTCAGATTACAGTTTGATCCTCATGGAAGTACCAGAATGAAATTGTGCTGCTTCAAATGGTCTAGACACCATTTATTAGTTTCCCAAGCACAGGAAGATTAGCAAGAATAGGATTAGGCTTTGCTGTGCTGGAAGAAACTTCTTGGGACCTTTCCCTCCCTCCTCCTTCCATACTGAATACACATCTCTTCTCTACTTAACCAAACTGTTATAATCTCTGTTGTGATACACTTGTTTATTCCTTTCCTAGGGAAAACACACCGCACCCAGGGGGGAGGGGACTCCCCACTCTAGGCTGGAGTTGCCTCTAGCTGGGGTGTCAGGGGAACCCTCAACACCGCACCTAGGGTCAGGGACACCCCCTCTAGGGCGGAGACCCCTCAAACCAGGGTGATGGGGGGAGCTCCCACCACACCAAGTGAAGGGATTCCCCCACTATGGCGGAGACCCCTCAAACCTTTGTGTCGGGTGGAGCTCCCACAGCACCCAGGGTCGAAGGGACCCCACCTAGGGAGAAGACCCCTCGACCTGGGGTTGTGGGGGAAGCACCCACCGTACCCAGGGTCAAGAAGACACCCCAAATAGGGCAGAGACGCCTGGAATCGGGTGTCGTGGGAGCTCCCACTGCACCAGGTTCGAAGAGACCCCCCCTTCTAGGGCATATACCCCTTGAACCAGGGTGTCGGTGGGAGCTCCCAATGCACCTAGGGTCCAGGGGACCTTCAGTTCTAGGGCAAGGACACCTCGAACCGGAGTGGCAGGGGGAGCTCCCACCTCACTCAGGGTCGAGTGGACCCCCCTTTAGGGCGGAGACCCTGCATACTGGGGTGTCAGGAGGAGCTCCCACAACATCGAGGGTCGAGGGGATCCCCCTCACTAGGGGAAGCCCCTTCGAACCGGAGTGCCGAGGGAGCTAGTACACCATCGCACCCAGGGTTGAGGGGACGCACCCCTCTAGTGGGAAACCCCTTGAACCGGGGTGTCCGGGGAGCTCATACACTATCGCACCCCCCCCAAAATGGGGTGTCAGGGAGAGCTCCCGTTGCACTCCGGGTAGAGGGAACCCCTCTGTAGAACAAAGATGCCTCGAACTGGGGTGTAGGTGAGAGCTCGTACTGCACACAGAGTTGAGCGGACCCCTACTCTAGGGCGGACAACCCTCCAACCGGGGTGTCGGGGGGAGCTCCCACTACACCAGGGTCAAGAGGACCACCCCTCTGGGGGGAGACCCCTCAAACCGCGGTGGCAGGGGGATTTCCCACGCACCCAGGATGGAGAGGACCTCCTCTAATAGGGCAGAGACCCCCGAAGCGGGGCGTCGGGGGGAGCTCCCACTGCACCGAGGGTCGAGGGGACCCCCATCTTAGGCGGAGACCCCGCTAACCGGGATATTGAGGGGAGCTCCCACCGCACCCAGGGTCAAGGAGACCCCTCTTTAAGGCAGAGACCCCTAGAACTTGGGTGTCAAGGGGAATTCCAGCAGCACCAGGGTCCAGGGGACCCACCCTCTAGCAGGGAGACTCCTTGAACCCGGGTGTCAGGAGGAGCTCCCACCCCACCCAGTGTCGAGATTACCCCCCCACACACCTTATAGGAAAGAGACACCATGAACAGTGTGTTGGGGGGAGCTCCCACCGCACCCAGGGTCATGGTGAACCCCAATCTATGGCAGAGACCCCTCGAACTGGGGTGTCAGAGAGAGCTCCCACCACACCCAGGGTCGAGGGGACCCCCCTTCTAGTGTGGACACCCCTCGAACTGGGGTGTCGGGGGAGCTCGATCGGAGGTTCGGGAGCAGCTCCCACAGCACCCAGGACCCCCCACTAGGGGCGAGACCCCTCAAACCGCGGTTACAGGGGGATTTCCCAACACACCCAGGATCGAAGGGACCTCCTCCAATAGGGCAGAGACCCTGCAAACTGGGGCATCTGGGGGAGCTCCCACCATACCAAGGGTCGAGGGGACCCCCCCTCTAGGGTGAAGACCCCTCAAATCAGGGTGTCTGGGGGAGCTCCCACTGCACCCAGGGTCAAGGTGACCCCCCTTCTAGGGCGGAGACCCCTCGAACCAGGGAATCTGGGGGAGCTCCCACCACATCCAGGGTCGAGGGGACCCCCCTCTAGGTCGAAGACCCCTTGAATTGAGCAGTCGGAGTTAGCTCCCATTTCACCCAGGATCGAGGGGATACCCCCTCTAGAGCAGAGATCCCTTGAACTGGGTGTTGGTGGGAGCTCCCACTGCACCCAGGGTTGAGGGGATGCACCCTCTAGGAAGAAGAACCCTCAAAAGAGGTGTCGTGAAGAGCTCCCACCGAACCCAGGGTGGAGGGAACACTCCCCACTAAGGGGGGTAGAACCCTCGAACTGGGGTTTTGAGGGGAGTTCCCTCTGCACTCAGGGTTGAGGGGACGCTTCCTCTAGGGGGTAGAACCCTTGGCCCTGTTGTTGGGGGGAGCTCCCACTGCACCCAGGGTTGAGGGGACACCCCCACTAAGGGGGAGAACCCTCAAACCAGGGTGCCAGGGGGAGCCCCCTCCGCACCCTGGGTCGAGGGCACCACCCCTCTAACCGGTGTGTCAGGTGGGCCCCCTCCACTACACCCAGGGTCAGGGGAAGTCCCTCTTCTAGGGAAGAGACCCCTTGAACCAGGGTGTCGGGGACCCCCCCACCGCAACAAGGGTCAGGGTAACTCCCTTCTCTGGAGTGGAGACCTCATGAACTGGGTGTTGGGGGGACCACCCCCACCACACCAGAGTCGGGGGGACCCCCGCTAGGCAGGTGACCCTCAAACAGGGGTGTCAGGGGGAGCTCTTATACCATCACACCCAGAGTCGGCAGGACTCTCCTTTTTAGGGGGAGACCATCCAAAATGGGGTGTTGGGGGGACCTCCCACCGCATCCAGGGTCAAGGGGCCTCCCCCTCTAGAAAGGAAAATATCCTAACTGTGGTGTTGGGGGGACCTCCCTCCAAACCTGGGTTAAGGGGACTCCCCCTCTAGGGGGGAGACCCCTCAAACTGGGGTTTCTGGGGGACCACTCACCACATCCATGATCGAGGACACCACCCCCTTGGGGTGAGCCCCTTCATACCAGGGTGTCAGAAACCCTCAAACCCGGGTGTCGGGAGACCTCCCACGGCACCCAGGATTGAGGAGACTCCCCCCTCTAGTGGGGAGACCTCTTGATCGGGGTGTCTGGGGGAGCTCATATACCATCGCACTTCCCTCGAACCGGAGTGTTGGGGGGAGCTCCCATCTCCACCATCTCTAAGGCAGGACCACCCTCTCTAGGGTGGAGACACCATGACTGGGGTGTTGTTTGGAGCTCCCACCTCACCCAGGGTTGCAGGGACCCCCCCACTAGGGTGGATACGCCTCGTACCTGGGTGTCAGGGGGAGCTCCAACACACCACACCCAGGGTCGAGGAGACCCCCCACTCTAGGGGGGAGACCCCTCGAACCAGGCTGGCAGGGGGAGCTCCCACCTCAACCAGGGTCAAGGGGACCTCCCCATCTATGACAGAGACCCCTCAAACCAGGGTGTTGGGTGGAGCACCCACCATACCCAGGGTTAAGGGTACCCCCCCTAGGGCGGAGACCCCTAGAAGAGGAGTGCTGGGGGGAACTCCCACCGCACCCAGGGTCTAGGGTATCCCCCTTTAGGGCGGAGACCCCTAGAATCAGAATGTAGGGGGAGCTCCAACCTCACCCAGGGTTAGAGGACCCTCCCCTTAGGGTGGAGACCCCTTGAAATGGGGTGTCGTGGGGAGCTCCCACAACACCAAGGGTCGAGAAGATCCTCAATCTAGGGCAGAGATTCATGAAACTGGAGTGTCAGGGGGACTCCCACAGCACCCAGGGACGAGGGAATCCCCCCCTAGGGTGGAGAACCTTTGCACCGTGGTGTCAGAGGCAGCTTTTACCACATCCAGGTTTTGGGGGACCCCCCCACTCAAAGGCAGAGACCTCTTGAACCAGGGTGTCAGAAGGAGCTCCCACCGCATGGAGGTTCAAGGGGACTCCCGCCTGAAGGTGAGAGACCTTCTTAACCCGGGGGTCCTGAGGAGTCCCCATCACACCCAGGGTCAAGAGGACCCCCCTCTAGGAAAGAGACACTGTGAACTGGGGTCTTGGGGGGAGCTCCCACCGCACCCAGGGTCATGGTGAACCCCCCTCTAGAGCAGAGACCCCTCAAACTGGGGTGTCAGAAAGAGCTCCCACCGCACCCAGGGTACAGGGGTCCCCCCCTATAGAGCGGAGACCCCTCAAACCAGAGTGTCAGATGGAGCTTGTATACCATCGCAGCCCCCTCGATCCGAGGTTCAGGGACAGCTCCCACAGCACCCCGGGTATAGGGGACCCCCCCTCTAAGGTGGAGACTCCTCGAACCAGGGTGTCGGGGGGAGCTCCCACCACACACAGGGTCGAGGAAACCCCCCTCTAGGGCAGAGACTCCTGGAACTGGGGTGGCAGTGGGAGCTCACACCACACCCAGGGTCAAGGAGACCCCACAATCTAGTGTGGAGATGAGTCCTGGGTATCTTGGGGAGCTCCCACCGCACCCAGTGTCCAGTGGACCCCCCTTTACGTTGGAGACCCGGTGAACCGGGGTATCAGGAGGAGCTCCCACAACACCCAGGGTCGAGGGGAACCCACCTCTAGGGTGGAGACCCCACGATCCACAGTGTCGTGGGGAGTTCTCACCGCACCCAGGGTCAAGGAAGCCCCTACTCTAGGGTGGAGACCCCTTGAACCAGGGTGTAAGGGGGAGCTCCCACCACACCCATGGTTGAGGGGACACCCCCTCTATGACAAAGGCCCTCAAACCGGGGTGTCGAGGAAAGCTCCACCACATCAAGGGTGGAGGGGACACCACCTGTAGGGGGAGACCTCCCAAACCGGGGTGTCCTTGGATTTCCCACCGAACACATGGTGGAGGCAACTCCCCCTTCTAGGGGAGAGACCCTTAGAACCAGGGTGTCTGGGAGAGCTGTGTACCATCACACCCAGGGTTGAGGAGAATCAAGCTTCTAGGGGGAAACCCCTTGAAACAGGGTGTCGGGGGACCTCCCACTGCACCCAGGTTCGAGGGGACTCCTGCCTGTAGTGGGGAGACCTCCCGAACGAGGGTGTCCTGGGGAGTTCCCACCGCACCCAGGGTCGAGGGGACTCCTGCCTCTATGGGGGAGGACCTAGCGGGGAGACCCTTCCAACCAAGGGGTTGGGATAGCTCATATACCATCTCACCCAGGGTTGAGGGGACTCACATATCTAGGGGGAACCCCTTCGAACCGAGGTGTTGGGGGGAGCTCGTATACCATCATACCCAGAGTCAAAGGAACCCCCCCTATAGGGGGGAGACCCCTCGAACCGGGGTGTCGGGGAGAACTCATATACCATCGTACCCCCCCTTGAACCGAGGTGTCAGGGGAAGCTTTCACTGCATCCAGGGTCGGGAGGAAACCCCCTCTAGGGGGGAGACCCTTGAAAGAGGGGTGTCAGGGTGAGCTCCCACTGCACCCAGTGTTGAGGGGACCCCTCCCTCTAGGGGCAAGACCCCTCGAACTAGGGTGTCGGGGGAGCTCCCACAGCACCCAGGGTCGAAGAGACCCCACCATAGGGTGGAGACCCCTCAAACTTGAAGTCGGGGGAACTCCCACCTCACCCATGTTAGAGGATGCACCCTCTAGGGGGTAGCCCTCGAAACGGGGTGTCCGGTGGACCCCCACAAGGCACCCTGGGTGGAGGGGACTCCTCTCTCGGGGGGAGATGCCTCAAACCTGGTTGTCGGAGTGAACCCTACACCACTCCCAGGGTCCAGGGGACTCCCCACTCTTGGGGGGAGACACCTCAAAATGGGATGCGGGGGGAGCTCCTACCCCATCCAGGGTCGAAGGGACCCCCTTAGGGTGGACACCCCTCGAACTAGGATGTCGGGGGAGCTCCCACCATATCCAGGGTTGAGGGGACCCCCCACTTGAGGGTGGAGACCCCTCAAACCATGGTATATGGGAAGCTCCCATCGCACCCAGGGTGGAGGGGACCCCTCCAGGGCTGAGACCCATCCAACTGGGGTTTCTTGGGGAGCTCTCACCACACCCATGGTCCAGGAGACTCCCGCCTGTATGGGGGAGACCTCCCAAACCTAGGTGTTCTGGGGAGTTCCCACCACACCCAGGGTCAAAGGAACTCCCCCTTCTAGGGGGGAGACCCTTCAAACCAGGGTGCTGGGAGGAGCTTGTATACCATCGCACCCATGGTTGAGGGGACTCACCCCTCTAGGGGGAAACCCCTCAAACTGGGGTGTTAATGGGACCTCCCACTGCACCCAGGTTCGAGGGGACTCCTGCCTCTAGGGGGGAGACCTCCTGAACCGGGGTGTCCTAGGGCGTTTCCACCGCACCCATGGTCGAGGTAACTCCCCCCTCTGGGTGAGAGCCTTCAAACCGAGGTGTCTGGGGTAGCTCCTATACTATCGCACCCAGGGATGAGGGGGACTCACACCTCTAAGGGGAAACCCCTCTAACCGGGGTGTTGGGGGAACTTGTATACCATCGCACCCCCCTCAAATTGGGGTGCCGGGGTAAGCCTTCACCACACCCAGATTCCAGGGGACCCCCCTTCTAGGGGGAAGATGCCTGGAATGGGGGTGTTGGGGGGAGCTCCCACCTTACCCAGTGTCAAGAGGACCCTACCCTATAGAGGGGCCTCCTCCAACCAGAGTGTTGGGGAGAGCTCCCACTGCACCCAGGGTTGAGGGTACCCCCCAATATGGTGGAGAACCCTCAAAACCGCTTTTGTAGGGAGCTCCCACCGCACCCTGGTTTGAAGGAACACTCCCCACTAGGGGGGAGTACCCTCAAAATGGGGTGTTGGGGGAGCCCCTTCCACACCCAGAGACAAGGGGGCCACCCTCTAGGGAAGAGAGCCCTCGAACTGGGGTGTTGGGGGGAGCTTTCACCACACCCAGGGTCAAGGGGCCTGCCTCCACAAGGGGGAAGCCCCTTTGACCCGGGTGTCGGGGAAGCTCCCAACCAAGGTTGAGGGGACCCACCCCTCTAGTGGGAAACCCCTCCAACCGGGGTGTCGGGTGGAGTTCGTACACCATTGCAACCCCCGCCCCCCGAACCGTTGTGTCATGGAGAGCTCCCAAGGCACTCCAGGTAGAAGGACCCCCCCTCTAGGGCAAAGATGCCTTGAACTGGGGTATAGGTGAGAGCTCCCACCGCACCCAGGGTCGAGGGGATCCCCATCTAGGGCAGAGATACCATGAACCATGGTGTTGGGGGGAGCTCACACCACACCATAGGTCAAGGGGACCCCCCTCTAGGGCGGACACCCCTTGAACTGGGGTGTCGGGGAAGCTCCCACTACAACCAGGGTCGAGAGGACCACCCCTCTAATTGGGAGACCGCTGGAACCGCGGCGGGGGAATTCCCACCGCACCCAGGATCAGGGGGACCTTCCCCAATAGGGCGTAGACCCAGCGAACCAGGGTGTGTTAGTAGCTCCCATGGTACCTAGGGTCAAATGGAGCCCTTCATCTAGGGCAGAGACCGCTCAAACCAGAGTGTCATGGGGAGCTCTCACAGCACCCAGGGTCGATGTGATCCCTCTTCTAGGGCAAAGACCTCCTCCAATCAGGGTTTGGGAGGAGCTCCCACCACACCCAGGGTGGAGGGCCCCCCCATTTAGGGTGGACACTATTCGAACCTGGGTGTGGGGGCAGCGACCACCGCACTCATGGTTGAAGGTACACCTGTCTAGGGGGAAGACCCCTCGAATTGGGGTGTGAGAAGGAGCATCCAGGGTCAAGGGGACGCCCCCCCTAGGGGGAAGAACCCTTGAACCAGGGTGTCAGAGTGAGCTCCCACTGCACCTAGGGTCGAGGGGATCCCCCTTCTAGAGCTGAGACCCCTCAAACTGGGTTATGGGGGAGCTCCCACAGCACCAAGGGTTGAGGGGACTCACCCTCTAGGGGAGAGAACCCTCGAACTGGGTGTCGTGGGGAGCTCCCACTGAACCCAGGGTGGAGGGAACACTCCCCACGAGGGGTGACAACCCTTCAACCGGGATTTTCCAGGGAGCTCTCTCTGCAAAGCCCTGCCTTCCCGGACTGGAGTTTCCTGCTCTCCCCTGGCCTGGGCCCTCTCCTAGGTCCCTTGCCTGAGCTCCTTGCTGGGGTCCTGGCCCCCACCCCACTCACACCAGTCCTGAGGCATTTCAGGCTGTGCCCTGCTTTGGCCCTCCTGTCCTTTCTGACTGTGCCACACCCGCTTTCCTGATCCTCTTCCCAGGATGCTCACGGGGGTGGGGGGTGACTTGACCTTGCCTCTTGGCCCTAGGGGCTCCCTTTGGAAAACTAGCCCTGCCCCTTGCCTGGGCCCTTTGACCTCCCTCAGCCCAGGCCCTGCTCCTGACCCCTGATACCCTGCAGTGGACCTGGGCCAGGAGCCCTTCTCCCCCTGTACCACCCACTCCACTTTCTCCCTCCCTTCTTGTTGCTCACCCTCCATGTTTCTTTTCATTTACCCAGGCCGAGGTGCTAGCACTTGGCTCTCCATTACAGGACCTGGCTCCTTACTTGAGACCCTGGCTACCCATCTTGAGGACCCTTTTGTTAGAGTGTGTAAACAAGTCAAAATAACACCTGGCATTTTGCCAGGGGAATGTTAGAGTCTGTAAACAAGTCTGGATGGTGCCTGGCAAAATGCCAGAGGGAGTGGTTTGTGAAGTAACACCAGCAAGCCATTAAGTGTGGAGATTTCTTATTGGTTGACTGATGTATCTAGTTTATGCTAATTAGATAAGCTGTGTGGAATGTATAAATACTGCTCCTGTCCTGCAATAAACGGCTCCCACTCATGCTGTATCAACATACACAAGTTATTCGTCACCCCCCCCCCCGGGTTATTTTGCTGCAGCGGGACTGTGGCACCCTTTCCCTGTCCCTTGGTTTCAGGCCCCTTTTTCCAGGGCCCTCCTGTACCTCTCCTCTGATCCTCTCAAGCTGTGCTACCCTGGCACTGCCCAGACCCTCCGCTCCCCCTGCTTCTCCCTAGCCTATGCGCTTGAATGGGTCCTGGCAGCCCAACTCCTCCCTCACTTCTGCACACCAGGTATCCCCTCAGAGTACCTTCTTTGTCCCCTCCTTTGGTCCAGGTCTCTTCTCTGAGGATCTACTCACCTGGGACAGAGGAGCAGAATTGGCTTGCTTCTGCGCCCTGAATGCTCCCTATGGGAAACACAGCCCTGCCACTCGCCTGAGTTCTCTTCACTTACTGAACCTTCAGGCCTGGCAGTTAACATGAACTTGCTCCAACCCAGCCCTGAGCCATCCTCTCCCTTCTCTCCCCTGCACTCTGGCCTTGCATGCTGCCTCTACCACAACCCAGCCCTCTATACCCCTGACCCTTTGCACTCTAGTCCCTGGGACTGGGCATTCGCCTGAGCCCCTGACAGTGTTCCTCATGGCCCTTGGCATACAAAGGAGTCTCTTCGTGTTGGGTCTGACCTGGGGGCCCCTTGCTTGGGCCCACCAGTGGGCTCCCCTGGGTGCCCCTTGGCTTCTCCTGGTCCTCACACAGGCCTTTCCTCCTCTTCCCCTCACGCTTTATTCTGGCACTCGCAGGTCTCCTGCTCTTTGGGTCCCCCATCACCATCGATCAGGTGGGTCCCTTGCCTGGGCACCTGGCTTTGGTCCTGGCTCTCACCACTATGCGCACCCACTCTGACCCTCTGCCATGCCTTCCTGTTACCCTCCTTCTGGCCCCTTCCTTTTCCTGGCCTACTTTGTCAGAACCCTAGCCCTGGATTCTCATCTGATCCAGGATGACTTATGGGAAAAATGACCTGCCCCTCATGTGGGCCCCTTGGTCTCCCTGGGTGCTTGGTCCTGCACCAAAAACCCTGAAACCTGGAGGTGGCCCTGAGCCTGGAGTCTGACTGCCCCCTGTTGGATACCCTGCCTTCCCTCCCAAATCTTGTCCACTCTCCTGAGCCCCCTGCCCAAGCCCTGGCCCTTGCTCTCCATTCCCTGGAATGGCTCCTCACTTGAGCCTCTGGTAGTGCTTCGTGCTCACTGGTTTCTGGGCATTTCCTGAGGGCCCCTTGCTGGGTCTGCTTTCTTGTTCCCCTTGGCTTCCCTGTACTTCAGTGCCCTAGTACAGCCCCACCTTCCAGGCCTGGTGTTCCCTGCTCTCCTCTGGCCTGGGCCCTCCTCTAGTTCCCTTGCCTGGACTCCTTGCTGGGGTCCTGGTGCTGATCCCACCCACACCCATCCTGTGGAACTTCAGGATGTGCCCTCCTTCGGCCCTCCTGTCCTTTCTGTCTCTGCCACGCCCGCTTTCCTGATCCCCTTCCAGTTTGCTCACCTGGGCTAGGCTACTTGATCTGGTCTCTTGGCCATGGGAACTCCCTTTGGGAAAACGTAGCCCTGCCCCTTGCCTGGGCCCTTTGGCCTCCCTCACTCCAGGCCATGTTCCTGAGCCCTGACACCCTACAGTGGACATGGGCCTTGAGCCCTTCTCCCCCTGTAGCACCTACTCCACATTCCCCCCTCTATCTGCACCCCCTCCATGTTTTCTTTCATTCACCCAGGCATAGGTGCAAGCACTTGGCTCTCCATTACTGGGCCTACACCTTGCTTGAGCCCCTAGCTACCCAGAATTCTAGAGGACCCTTTCCCTGTCTCTTTGGTTTCAGGCCCCTTTTGCTGGCCCCCTCCTGTGCCTCCCCTCTGATCCCTTCATGCTGTGGTATCCTGGCACTGTCTGGACCCTCAGCTCTCCCTTCTTCTCCCTAGCCTATGCTGCTCGAATGGGTCCTGGCATCGTGACCCCCCCACTTCCACACACCCAGTATCCTCTCATAGTACCCTCTTTGTCCCCTCCTTTGCTCTAGGTCCCTCTATGAGGATCTACTCACCTGGGGCAAGGAGCAGAATTGGCTCTCCTCTTCACCCTGAATGCTTCCTATAGGAAACACAGCCTTGCCACTCGTCTGAGTCCCCTTCACTGCCTGAACCTTGGGGCCTGGCAATTAACATGGAACTTGCTCAACCCAGCCCTGAACAATCCACTCCCTTCCCTTCCCTGCTCTCTGGACTTGCATGCTGCCCCTACCACACCCAGCCCTCCCTAACCCTGACCCTTTGAGCTCCAGTCCCTGGGAATGGGCATTTACCTGAGCCCCTGACCATGTTCCTTATGGCCCTTGGCATAGAAAGGAGTCTCTTCATGTTGGATCTGACCTGGGGAACCCTTGCTTGGGCCCACCAGTGGGCTCCCCTAGGTGCCCTTGGCTTCTCCTGGTCCTCACGCAGACCCTTCCTTCCCTTCCCCTCGTGATTTTTTTCTGGCACTCACGGGTTCCTGATCCTTGGGTCCCACATACCATGTATTGGGTGGGTCTCTTGCCTGGGTACCTGGCTTGGGTCCTGGCTGTCACCCCTATGTGCATCTGCCCTGACCGTCTGCTGTTCCTTCTCGTCGCCCTCCTTCTGGCCCCCTTCCTTTTCCTGGCCTCCTTTGCCAGGACTCTGGCCATAGATTCTCATCTGATTCAGGGCGCCTTATGGGAAACAATGCCCTGCCTCTCCCCTGGGACCCTTGATTTACTTGGGTGCTTGGTCCTCCATCAGCAACCCTGAAACCTGGAGGTGGCTCTGGGCCTGGAGCCTGACTGCCCCCTGCTGAATCCCCTGCCTTCCCTCACACATCTTGTCCACTGTCCTGAGCCCCCTGTCCAAGCCCAGGCCCTTTGCTCTCAGCTCCCTGGCCTGGATCCTTGCTTGAGCCTCTGGTGGCCCTTCTTGCTCACTGCTTTTCTGGGCATTATCTGAAGGCTCCTCGCTGGGGCTGCTTCCCTGTTCCCCTTGGCTTCCCTGTACTGCAGTATCCTGTGCAGCCCCATCTTCCCAGCCTAGTGTTCCCTGCTTTCACTGGCATAGGCCCTCCTCTAGGTCCCTTGCCTGGGTTCTTTTCTGGGGTCCTGGCCCCCACTACATGCCTATGGCCCTTCAGGCTGTGCCCTCCTTCGACACTCCTGTCCTTTCTGTTTCTGCCATGCCTGCTTTCCTTATCCCCTTCCCAGGATGCTCACCCGGGCCAAGTGACCTGACCTGGCCTCTTGGCCCTGGCAGCTCCCTTTGGGAAAACATAGCCCTGCCCCTTGCCTGGGCCTTTTGGCCTCCCTCAGCCCTGGCCCTACTCCTGACCCCTGACACCCTGCAATGGACCTGGGCCTTGATCCCTTCAACCCCTATGCCACCCATTCCACTTTCTCCCCTCCCGCAGCTCACCCTCCATTTTTCCTTTCATTCACCCAGGCCCAGGTGCTACCACTTGGCTCTCCATTACTGGGCCTGGCTCCTTGCTTGAGCCCCTAACTACCCTTCCCGAGGACCCTTCCCTGTCCCTTGGTTTCAGGCCCCTTTTGCCGGCCCTCTCCTCTGCCTCCCCTCTGATCCCCTTATGCCGTGGTATCCTGGCAGTGTCTGGACCCTCTGCTTTCCCTGCTTCTCCCTAGCCTGCTCAAATTGGTCCTGGCAGCCCGATGCTCTCCCCCACTTCCGCACACATGGAATCCCCTCATAGTACCCTCTTTGGCCCCTCCTTTGGTCTAGGTCCCTCTCTGAGGATCTACTCACCTGGGGCAGAGGAGCGGAATTGGCTGGTCTCTGTGCCCTGAATGCTCCCTATGAGAAACACAGCCCTGCCACTTGCCTGAGTCCCCTTCATTGCCTGAACCTTGAGGCCTGGCAGTTAACATGGGACTTGCTCCAACCCAGCCGTGAAAGATCCCCTCCCTTCCCTCCCCTGCCCTCTGGCTTTGCATGCTGCCCGTACTGCAACCCAGCCCTCCCTAATGCAGACCCTTTGGGCTCCAGTCCCTGGGCATGGGCGTTCGCCTGAGCCCCTGACCCTGTTCCTCATGGCCCTTGGCATAGCAATGAGTCTCTTCATGTTAGGTTCGACCTGGGGGCCCCTTGCTTGGGCCCGCCAATGGGCTCCCCTAGGTGCCCCTTGGCTTCTCCTGGTCTTCACGCAGTCCCTTCCTCCCCTTCCCCTTGTGCTTTTCTCTGGTGCTCCCGGGTTCCTGATCCTTGGGTCCCCCATCACCATTGATAGGGTGGGGCACTTGACTGGATGCCTCACTTAGGTCCTGGGTCTCCTACCTATGCGCACCCACCCCGACCCCCTGCCATGCCCTCCCATTCCCCTCCTTCTGGCCTCCTTCCTTTTCTTGGCCTCCTTTGCCAGGACGCTGGCCCTGGATTCTCATCTGATCCAAGGTGCATTATGGGAAACAATGCCATGCTCCTTGCCTGGGCCCCTTGTTCTCCCTGGGAGCTTGTTCCTACACCAGGAACCCTGAAACCTAGAGGTGGCCTGGGCCTGGAGCCTGACTGCCCCCTGCTGGATCCCCTGCTTTCCCTCCCAAATTTTGTCCACTGTCCTTAGCCCCCTGTCCAAGCCCTGGCCCTTGGCTCTCAGTTCCCTGGCTGGCTCCTCACTTGAGCTTCTGGTGGCCCTTCTTGTTCCTTGCTATTCTGGGCATTGTCTGAGGGCCCCTCGCATGAGTCGCTTCTCTGCTCCCCTTGGTTTCCCTGTACTGCACTACCCTAGTGCAGCCCCTCCTTCCTGACCCTGGCCTTCTCTGCTCTCCTCTGGCCTGGGCCCTCCTCTAGGTCCCTTGCCTGGGCCCCACCCCACCCCCACCCATCCTGCGGCCCTTCAGGCTGTGCCCTCCTTCTAACCTCTTGTTTTTTCTGTCTCTCACAGTCCTGCTTCCTGCTTTTCCTTTTCTTGCAGTCATCCTTCCCAGGATGCTCATTCAGGCCAGGCGATTTGACCTTGCCTCTTGGCCCTGCGGGCTCCTTTTTTGGAAAACAGCCCTGCCCCTTGCCTGGGCCCTTTGTCCTCCCTCATCCAGGGACCTGCTCCAGACCCTAATACCCTGCAGTGGACCTGGGCCTTTACTCCCTTTGCCACCCATTCCACTTTCAACCCTCCCGCTGCATCCCAACCATGTTCCTTTTAATTCACCCAGGCCCAGGTGCTAGCACTTGGCTCTCCATTACTGATCCTTGCTCTTTGCTTGAGCCCCTGACCGCACTTTTCAAGGACCCTCTTCCTGTCCCTTGGTTTCAGGCCCCTTTTGCCAGCCCGCTCCTGTGCCTCCACTCTGATCCCCTCATGTTGTGGTATCCTGGCACTCCCCAGACCCTTTGCTACTCCTGCTTCTTTCTATCCTGGGGTTCCCAAATGCTTTCTGGCTGCCCACTGACCCCAACTCCAACACACACACACACCAGGTATCCCCTAACAGTGCCCTCTTTTGTCCCTTTTTTGATCCCGATTCCTCTCTGAGGACCTACTCACCTGGGGTAGAGAAGTGGAATTGGCTGGCCTCTGCTCCCTGAATGTTCCCTATGAGAGACACTCCCCTGACCTTGTCTGCATCCCTTTCACTGCCTGAAACTTGAGGCCTGGCAGTTAATATGTGACTTCCTCCAACCCAGCCCTGAGAGATCCCCTCCCTTACCTCCCTTGCCCTCTGGCCTTGCATGCTGCCCCTACCCCATCCTAGTCTTCCCCAACCCGGACTCTTGGCGCTCCTGTTCCCAGGTTTGTGCACTCCCTTGAGCCCCTTACCACTTTCCTCATGTCCCTTTGCATAGAGTAGTCTCTTCATGTTGGGTCTGAACTGGGGGCCCCTTGCTTGGGCCCACCAGTGGGCTCCCATAGGTGCCCCTTGAGCCTCCCTCTGTCTCATGGTCCTTGTGCAACTCATCCTCCCAATCTCCTCGCGAACTCCCCTGGTGCTTGTGAGTCTCCTGCTCCTTGGGTCTCTTGTCCTAGGTTGGTTGGGTGGCTACCTTGTCTCAGCACCTGGCTATGGTCCTGGCTCTCCTCTCACATGCACCTACCGCAATCCCTGGCCATCCCCTCCCATAGCCCTCCTTCTGACCCCCTTCCATTGCCAGGCCTACTTTGCCAGGTCCCTCTCCATGGATTCTCATCTAGGCCAGAGCACCCTATGAAAAGCAGAGCCCTACACCTCGCCTTGGCCTCTTACTCTTTCTGGGTGCTTGGTCCTGCACCAGGTAGTGGCCCTGGGCCCAGAGCCTTACTGCCCCCTGCTGGATCCACTGCCTTCCCTCCAAAGTCTTGTCCACTGTCCTAATCCCCCTGCTCAAGCCCTGGTCCTTGGCACTCCATTCCCTTGCCTGGCTCCTCGTTTGAGCCTCTGGTGGCCCTTCATGTTCCTTTCTTTTCTGGGCTTTTTCTGAGGGCCCTCACTGGGGCCGCTTCTCTCCTCCCCTTGGCTTCCCTGTACTGAAGTACCCTAGTGCAGCCCCACATGACTGGACCCGCCCTTTCCTGCTCTCCCCTGGTCTGGGCCCTACTCTAGGTCCCTTGTCTTAGCTCCTTGCTGGGGTTCTGGTCCCCACCCCACCCAGACCCATCCTGCAGCCTTTGAGAGTGTGCCCTCCTTTGGCCCTCTTGTCGTTTCTGTCTCTCCCAGGCCAACTTTCCTGATCCCCTTCCCAGAATGCTCACCAGGCTAAGTACTTGACCTGGCCTTGTGGCCCTATGAGCTCTCCTTGGGAAAATGTAGCCCTGCCCCTTGTCTGGGCACTTTTGCTTCCCTCAACCCGTGCCCTGCTACCCAATCCTGAAACCCTGTATTGGACCTGGGCCTTCAGCCTTCCTCCCACTGTGCCACCTGCTCAGATTTCTCCCCTTCTTCCCCTCCCCATCCATATCTGTGTTCATTCACCCTGCCCCAGGTGCTAGCACTTGGCTCTCCATTACTGGGCATGGCTCCTTCCTTGAGCCGCTGACTGCCCTTCTTGAGGACCCTTTCCTTTCCCTTGGTTTCAGGCCTCTTTTTATAGACCCCATCCTGTGTCTCCCCTCTGTTCCACTTGTGCTATGGTATCCTGGCACTGCCTGGACCCTTTGCTTTCCCTGCTTCTGCCTAGCCTGGGCTCCTTGAATGGGTCCTGGCTGCCAACCAACCACCCCCACAACCTCCATACACCAGGTATCCCCTCACAGTGCCCTCTTTTGACCCTCCTTTGGTCCAGGTCCCACTCTGAGGATCTACTCACCAGGGCAGAGGAGCCAAATTGGCTGTCCTCTGCACCCCTAAGGCTTCCTATGGGAAACACAGACTTGCCTCTTGCCTGAGTCCACTTTGCTGCCTGAACCTTGAGGCCTGGCAGTTAACATGTGACTTGTTCCAACCCAGCCCTGAGAGATCCACTCCCTTCCCTCCCCTGACCTCTCAACTTGCATGCTAGCCCTACCCAGCCCTCCCTAACCCTGACCCTTTGCACTTCAGTCCCCAAGCCTGGCGCTCACATGAGCCCTGACAGTGTTCCTCATGTCACTTGGCATAGCATGGAGTCTCTTCCTGTTGGATCTGACCTGGGGTCCCCTTGCTTGGGACTGCCAGCGTGCTCCCTTAGCTGCCCGTTGAGCTTTTCTCAGTCTCCTCATCCTTTCACAGCCCTTCCTCCCCTTCCCCTCTGGCTTTCCCCTGGCGCTTGCAGGTCTCCTGCACCTTGGGTCTCTCATCCATGGTTGGTCAGATGGGTCCTTTGCCTGGGCATCGGGCTTGAGTCCTGGACCTTGCCCCCCCACACGCACCCACAGAGACCCCCCCATAATGCCCTCTCATCTCCCTCCTCCTGGAACCCTTCACTTGCCAGGCCACCTTTGCCACGTCTCTGTCCCTGGATTCTCATCTGGGCCAGAGCACCTTATGGGAAACTTAGTTCTGCCCCTTGACTGGGCCCCTTGCTTTCTCTGGGCCTTTGGTCCTGCACCTGGAACCCTGACACCTGGCAGTCGCCCTGGGCCAGGAGCCTGCCAGCCCAATGCTGGATCACATCCCTCCAAAGTCTTGTCCACTGTCTTGAGCCCCCTGCCCAAGCCCTGGCCCTTGGCTCTCCATTCCCTGGCCTTCCTCCTCGCTTGACCCTCTGGGGGACCTTCTTGCTCCATGCTTCCCTGGGCTTGCACTGCGGGTCTCGATGGGGACAGTACCCTAGTCCCCTTGGCTTCCCTGAATCTCAGAACCCTACTGTCATCTGCCTGCCCAGCCCCGCCCTTCCCTGCCCTTTCCTGGCCTGGGCCCTCCTGTTGGTCCCTAGCATGGACTCCTTTCTAGAGTCCTGGCCCACACCCATCCACACCCTTCCTCTGGCCTTTCATGCTGTACCCTCCTTCATCCCTCTTGTTGTCCCTGTCCCTGCTGGGCCCCTTTTCAAGATCCCTTTCCCAGGATTCTCACCAGGTCCAGGGGACTGGAACTGGGCATTTGGCCCTGTAGGCTCCCTTTGGGAAAATGTAGCTGTGCCCCTTGCCTGGGATATTGGACTCTCTTCCCAGGCCCTGCTCCTTGATCGTGACACCCAGCAGTTAACCTGAGCCTTGATTCCTCCTCTTGCTGCGCCACCCACTACTCTTGCTCCCCTTTCTCCCCTCCCCAGCCCTGTCTGTTTTCATAGGACCCAGGACTGGGTCCTGGCACTTGGCTCCCCATTCTTGGGCCTGGCTCCTTGATGGAGCACCCAGTCGCCCTTCTTGAGGACCCTGTCCCTGTTCCTTGATTTCAGGCCCCTTGCTTGCCCCCCTCATGTTCCTCCCCTCTGTTCCTCTTGTACTGTGGTATTTTGTCATTGCCAGGATCCTTCTCTCCCCCTGCTTCTCCCTAGCTTGTTCTCCTCCAATGGTTGCTGGCTCCCCACTGACACCCCCACAATCCCAGATCAAAGGTATCCCTCCCATTGCCCTCCATTGGTCCTGGTCTCCCTCTGAGGATCTACTCACCTGGGGCAGAGGAGTGGAATTGGCTGGCCTCTGGGCCCTGAAGGATCCCTATGGGCAACATAGCCCTGGCCCTCACCCGGGGCCCCCTTTGCCCTCCAAACTTGACAACTGGCAGTGGACTTGGGCCTAGTGATCACCTTGCCCTGGGTGATTGTGGGAGGCCAACCTTATGGGTGACTGAGTTACACTCCCCAGCTGGGTGCTGAGGCACTCAGTCACAGAAATGGGTGTGTCTTGCTACAACCCAATGGGTGAAGCTATGCTCACCTGTTCCTTTGTAATATAACCCCTTGCCCTGTTTAGGATTGCCGCAGTCCGGCTGCAGCAAAATAACCAGGGGGTGACGAATAACTTGTGTACGTTGATACAGCAGGAGTAGGAGCCGTTTATTGCATGACAGGAGCAGTATTTATACATTCCACACAGCTTATCTAATTAACATAAACTAGATACAGCAGTCAACCAATCAGGAATCTCCACACTTAATGGCTCGCTTTTGTTACTTCTCAAACCACTCCCTCTGGCATTTTGCCAGGCACCATCCAGACTTGTTTACAAACTCTAACATTCCCCTGGCAAAATGCCAGGTGTTATTTTGACTTGTTTACAGACTCTAACATTTCCCCCTTTTGTTTAATTTAAATAACGACCATAGTGGTTTTTACAGAAACACCATAAATAACCTGCTACAAACAGAAAGGTAGGATACAAAATGTCACAAGACCAAGCCAATTGATGGCTCCATGCAAGAAGCCCTTGGAAAAATTATACCAGCAATGACACCATTAGCAAAGATACCAGGTTACAATTTGTTGTAGATTACAGTTTGTCTCAGTCGAGATAAAACAGTGTCTCAATAGATTAACTCACAGTCCAGGTAAATCACAGTCCAGGTAAGTTCTGCAGGCAGCTACCTTCATCCGAAGTCTCTTCCAGTTCTCAGCCGAAGTCTCCTTCGGTTTTCAGCAACACTGTAAATTCTTCCACCTTTGTTTTCACCGGCACTGGGAGGAAGGCAGGAACTCCGGATGGCTAAAGAAAATCCTGTAGCATTCTACTAAGAAAATAACCTTCTGAACAATTTAGTACATTATCTCAAGGTTTTTTACATTTGAAATAAGCCTTAATAGTGCTTATTACTCATCAGCTTCCAGGTGTGGGAGAACCATTGTAGCTTAGTTATTGGCATTGAAAATGACCAAACATCAGGGACACTGATGTTTGGCTGTAGCATCCCGGGCAGCCCCAGATGGCCCTGGGGAGAGTCCCGGTCTCAAACTGCTTCTGGGCACAGGGAGCAAGAGCCTGCGAGACTGTGCCTCCAGGTCAGGTCTAGATTTGGGCTCCTGGAAGTGGAAGAGCCAGCTCCCTGGCCAGGAGGCGGGGAAGAGCCAGTCGCCACAGCCTCTTGGAAAATTCTTGCTGCGCTGTGACTGGCTTGCACACTTGGCAGCCGCCTCTCTGCTTCACGCACCCTCTGGTAACAAAAATATTTAGTAATAGCCTTTTGCTGCAACCTTTTTCCTGATAATCCTTCTTCTTCTGAACTTTCTTTTTCTTTCTGACTAGAGTTCCTGGGCTCTTATCAACATATGACCTAATTATTCTTGGTTTCACTGGGGTGCCTTCTTCCCTTAGTAATTTACTTCTCACCCCTTCCATATTTTCATCACAAAGACAATACAATACACTGAGCAAAACAAGACACAAACATACTGTATCAATCTTCTCCATTTTCTCAAAATGGCCATTTTTCCTCTCACCCTATCTGCCTAGGGACGAGCAGATTTGCTCCCATCCTATCTATGGACTGGCAGCTTTTTTTCATCAACTTACCCCCGAGTGTCCCGGGGCTCCCGGTATGGGCCACCATCTGCTGCAGTCTGGCTGCAGCAAAATAACTGGGGGGTGACAAATAACTTGTGTAAGTTGATACAGCAGGAGTAGGAGCCCTTTATTGCAGGAGAGGAGCAGTATTTATACATTCCACACAGCTTATCTAATTATCATAAGCTAGATACAGCAGTCAACCAATCAGGAATCTCCACACTTAATGGCTTGCTTTTGTTACTTCTCAAACCACTCCCTCTGGCATTTTGCCAGGCACCATCCAGACTTGTTTATGAACTCTAACATTCCCCTGGCAAAATGCCAGGTGTTATTTTGACTTGTTTACAGACTCTAACATAGGATAGAATCTTTCATGGAAGTGCCTTGTGTGTGTCCCCTCCTCTTACTGTACCCTTGGGTGTGGCCTACACAGGTGTCAGTCAACCTGTTGACAGTGGACATCATGAAGATAGACTCAGCCCCCTGAAATCTGACCCCTTGCCTCATTTGAATAGCTTCTCCTCAATAAAAGGGGTCAGCGTGTGTGCTCCATCTCTCTCTTTCTGCGGACCCTTAAGGTCAGAGGAGCCATCACAGCAACCCCAAAGAAAAAGGTATTTGTGTCTCTTGTGTGGTTATTTTGTGCAGCCCAGTTAGCCCAGTTTAACTAGAGTGACCCCTGAGCCTTTTAGTCACCAGAACAGAAACCCGGCAGGCGATCCCCTCCCTTCCCTCTCCTGCCCTCTAGCCATGCAAGCTGCCCCTAAACCAACCCAGCCCTTCCTCACCCTGACCCTTCACCCTACAGTCCCCTGGACTGGCTGCCAGCCTGAGCTCCTTACTGCATTACTCAGGTTGCATTGCTTTCTGTGGTGTCTCTTCCTGTGGTGTCTGACCTGGGCGCTGCTTGATTTCACCCCTAAGCTCTCTCCCCTCTGTGCCCCTTGTGCAGCCCTCTGTCTCCTCATCCTAGTGATGATCCTACCTTTCCTTACCCTACTGTTTTTTTGTTTTTTTTTTTTTCCTGGAGCAGGGGCCTCCTGCTCATAGGGTCCCTAATACCTATTGGTGGGGTCACCCTTACGTGGGCTCCTTGTTTGGGTCCTGGCTCTTGCCCCTCTCTGCACTCACTGCGACCCCCCACTGTGCCCTCAAATTGCACTCCTCCTGGCCCCTGACCCTTGCCAGGCCCTTTGGCCTGGTTCCTGGCCCTTGGTCCTCATCTGAGCCAGAGCACCTTATTAGAAAAAGAACCATGACTCTTGCCTGGGAACTTGTTCTCCCTAGGCCCTTGGGGCAATACCAGAAACCCTGACACCTGGCAGTGGCACTGGGCCTGGAGCCTGCCTCCCCCCTGTTGGATCCCCTGCCTTCCCTCACCAGTCTTGTCCACTGTACTGAGCCAATTGCTCCAGCCCTGGCCCTTGGCTCTTCATTCCCTGGACTGTCTCCTCTCTTGAGCCTCTGAGGATCCTTCTTGCTCTGTGCTTCCCTGGGCTTGAACTGTGGGCCTCACTGGGGCTGCTTCCCCACTCCCCTTGTCTTCTCTGTATCTCAGGCAAGGGGCAGGGCTACGTTTTAACAAAGGGAGCCCCAAAGCCAAGAGGTCAATCCATGCCTACTCAGCCCCACCCTTCCCTGCTCTCCCCTAGCCTGGGCCCTCTTCTAGGTTTCTAGCCTGGGCTCCTTTCTGCAGTCCTGACCCACACCCCACAAAACCCTTCTTCATGCAGGGCCTGGGTGAATGAAAAGAAAAATGGAAGGGGAGCAGCAGGAGGGGAGAAACTGAAGTGGGTGTCACAGAGGGAGAAGGGCTCAAGGCCCATGTCCACTGCAGGGTATCAGGGGTTGGGAGCAGGGCCAGAGATGAGGGAGTACAAAGGGCCCAAGCAATGGGCAGGGCTACGTTTTACCAAAGGGACCCCCCCAGAGCCAAGAGGCCAGGTCAAGTCGCCTGACCTGGGTGAGTATCCTGGGAATGTTATCAGGACACGGGTGTGGCAGAGACAGAAAGGACAGGAGAGCCTAAAGTGGACACAGCCTGAAGTGCTGCAGGATGGGTGTGGGTAGGGTGGGAGCCAAGATGCCAGCAAGGAACCAAAGCAAAAAACCTAGAAGAGGGCCCAGGCCAGGGAAGAGCAGGGAACACCGGGTCTGGAAGGCAGGGCTACACTAGGGTACTGTGGAACAGAAAAGCAGGGAGGCAGAAAGCAGGGAGGCAGCCCCAGTGAGGGGCCCTCAGACAATACCCAGAAAAGCAGTGAACAAGAAGCGCCACCAGAGGCTCAAGTGAGGAGCCAGGCCAGGGAACTGAGAGCCAAGGGCCTGGGCTTGCACAGGGGGCTCAGGACACAGGACAAGATGTGTGAAGGAAGGCAGGGGATCCAGCAGGGTGCAGTCAGGCTCCAGGCCCAGAGCCACCTCCAGGTTTCAGGGTTGCTGGTGGAGGATCAAGCATCCAGGAAAACCAAGGGGCCCAGGTGAGGGGCATGGCATTGTTTTCCATAAGGTACCCTGGATTGCCGCAGCCTGGCTGGCTGGGCAAAATAACCGGGGGGTGATGAACAATTTGTGTAGATTGATACAGCAGGAGTGGAAGCCGTTTATTGCAGGACAGGAGCAGTATTTATACATTTTACACAGCTTACCTTAATTAGCATAAACTAGATACATCAGTCAACCAATAAGGAATCTCCACACTTAATGGCTCACTGGCATTACTTCACAAATCACTCCCTCTGGCATTTTGCTAGGTGCCATCCAGACTTGTTTACAGACTCTAACATTTCTCTGGCAAAATGCTAGGAGCCATCCTGACTTGTTTACAGACTCTAACACTGGATCAGATGAGAATCTATGGCTAGGGCTTGGCAAAGGAAAAGGAAGAAGGCCAGAATGAGGGCAACAGGAGGGCAAGGCAGGGTTTCAAGGTGCACATAGGTGCGAGACTGAGGACCCAAGCCAGGTGCTCAGGCAAAACACCCACCTGATCATTGGTGATGGACCCAAGGAGCAGGAGACCAGTGAGGGCCAAAAAAAGCACGAGGGGAAAGGGAAGAAGGGGATGTTGAGGACCAGGAGAAGCCAAGAGGGGAGCCCGCTGGTGGGCCCAAGCAAGGGGCCCCCAGGTCAGACCCAACACGAAGAGACTCCTTGCTATGCCAAGAACCATGAGGAATGTAGTCAGGGGCTCAGGCAAAAGCCCAGACCCAAGGACTGGAGTGAAAAGGGTCAGGGCTAGGGAGGGCTGGGTTGTGGTAGGGGCAGCATGCAAGGCCAGAGGGCAGGGGAGGGAAGGGATGGGATCACTCAGGGCTGGGTTAGAGCAAGTCCATGTTAATTGCCAGACCTCAAGTTTCTTAGTGTGAAGGGGACTCAGGTGAGTGGCAGGGCTGTTTCCTATAGGGAGCATTCAGGGTGCAGAGGAGAGCCAATTCTGCTCCTCTGCTCCAGGTGAGTAGATCCTCAGAGGGACCTACACCAAAGGAGGGGCAAAAGAGGGTACTGTGAGGGAACACCTGGTGTGCGGAAGAGGGAGGGGGCAGGATGCCAAGACCCACTCAAGCAGCATAGGCTAGTGAGAAGCAGGGGGAGCGGAGGGTCTGGGCAATGCTAGAATACCACAGCATGAGGGGATCAGAGGGGAGGCACAGGAGGGGGCCAGATAAAGGAGCCTGAAACCAAGGGACAGGGAAAGGGTCCTCAATAAGTGTAGCCAGTGTTTCAAGCAAGGAGATGGGCCCAAAAATGGAGAGCCAAATGCTAGCACATTGGCCTGGGTGAATGAAAAGAAAAATGGAATGGGAGCAGTGGGAGGGGAGAAACTGGAGTGGGTGGAACAGGGGGAGAAAGGCTCAAGGCCCAGGTGCATTGCAGGGTGTCAGGGGTCAGGAGCAGGCCTGGGCTGAGGGAGGCCAAAGGGCCCAGGCAAGGGGCAGGGCTACGTTTTAACAAAGGGAGCCCCAGAGCCAAGAGGTCAGGTCAGGTCGCCTGGCCTGGGTGAGCATCTGGGAAGGGGATCAGGAAACAGGAGTGACAGAGACAGATAGGACAGAAGGGCCAAAGGAGGGAACAGCCAGAAAGGCGGCAGGAGGGGGATGGTTGTGGTGGGGGCTAGGACCCCAGCAAGGAGCCCAGGCAAGGAACCTAGAAGAGGGCCCAGGCCAGGGAAGAGCAGGGAATGCCAGGTCTGAAAGGCAGGGCTGCACTTGTGTACTGTGGTACAGGAAAGCCAAGGGGAGCAGGGAGGAGGCCCCAGTGAGGGGCCCTCAGACAATGCCCAGAAAAGCAGTGAGCAAGAAGGGCCATCAGAGGCTCAAGCGAGGAGCCATGCCAGGGAACTGAGAGCCAAGGGCCTGGGTTTGGACAGGGGGCTCAGGACAGTGTACAAGATGTGTGAGGGAAGGCAGGGAATCCAGCAGGGGGCAGTCAGGCTCCAGGCCCAGAGCCACCTCCAGGTTTCAAGGTTGCTGGTGGAGGACTAAGCACCTAGGGAATCAAGGGGCCCAGGGGAGGGGAAGGGCAATGTTTCCCATAATGTGCCCTGGATCAGATGAGAACGTATGGCCAAGGTCCTGGCAAAGGCAGCCAGGAAAAGAAAGGGGGCAAGAAGAAGGGTGATGAGAGGGCATGGCAGGTGTTCCTGGTGGTTGTGCATAGGGGTGGGACCCAGCACCCAAACCAGGTGCCCAGGCAAGGGACCCACCCAATGGTGATCAGGGACCCAAGGAGCAGGAGACCTACCAGCGCCAGATAAAAGCTCAAAAGGAAGGGGAGGAAGGGGCTGCATGAGGAACAGGAGAAGCCAAGAGGCATCTAGGGGAGCCTGCTGGTGGGCCCAATAACAGGGCCCCCAGGTCTCCTTTCTATGCCAAGGACCATGAAGAACACGGTCAAGGGCTCAGGCAAAAGCCCTCTCCCAGGAACTGGAGAACAAAGGGTCAGGGCTAGCCAAGGCTGTGTTGCAGTAGGGGCAGTATGCAATGCCAGAGGGCAGAGGAAGGAAGGGAAGTGATCGCTCAGGGCTGGGTTGAAGCATGTCCATGTTAACTGCCAGGCCTCAAGTTTCATGAACTGAAGGGGACCCAGGCGAGTGGTAGGGCTGTGTTTCCCATAGAGAGCATGCAGGGCGCAGAGGAGAGCCAATTCCACTCCTCTGCTCCAGGTGAGTAGGTCCTCTGAGAGGGACCTGGACCAAATGAGGGGCCAAAGAGAGTACTCTGAGGGGATACCTGGTGTGCAGAAGAGGAAAGTGTGGGCTGCCAGGACCCATTGGAGCAGCATAGACTAGTGAGAAGCAGGGGGAGCAGAGGGTCCCAGCAATGCTAGGATACCACAGCATGAGGAGATCATAGGGGAGGCACAGGAGGGGGCTGGCAAAAGGGGCCTGACACCAAGGGACAGGGCAAGGGTCCTCAAGAAGGGTAGCCAGGGTCTCAAGCAAGGAGGGGGGCCCAGTAATGGAGAGCAAAGTGCTAGCACCTGGGCCTGAGTGAATGAAAAGAAAAATGGAGGGGGAGCAGAGGGAGGGGAGAAACAAGAGTGGGTGGCCTAGAAGGAGAAGGGCTCCAGGCCCAGGTACACTGCAGGGTGTCACGGGTTGGGATCAGGGCCTAGACTTAGGTAGGCAAAAGTGCCTTGGCTAGGGACAGGGCTACATTTTACCAAAGGGAGCCCCCAGAGCCAAGAGGCCAGGTCAAGTCGCCTGGCCTGGATGAGCATCCTGGGAAGGGGAATCAAGAAATGGGCGTGGCAGAGACAGAAAGGAAGGAGGGCCGAAGGAGGGTTGAAGGAGGGCACAGTTGAAGGGCTACAAGACGGGTGTGGGTGGGGTGGAGGCCAGGACCCCAGCAAGGAGCCCAGGCAAAGAACCTAATAGAAGGCCCAGGCAAGGGAAGAGCAGGAAATGCAGGGTCTGGAAGGCAGGGCTCCACTAGGGTACTGTGGTGCAGGAAAGCCAAGTGGAGCAGGGAGGCAGATCCAGCGAGGGGCCCTCAGACTATGCCCAGAAAAGCAGTGAGCAAGAAGGGCCACCAGAGGCTCAAGTGAGGAGCCAGGCAAAGAAACTGAGAGCCAAGGGCCTGGGTTTGGACAGGGGGCTCAGGACAGTGTACAAGATGTGTGAGGGAAGGCAGGGGATTCAGAAGGGGACAGTCAGGCTCCAGGCCCATTGTCATCTCCATGTTTCAGGGTTGCTGGTGGAGGACCAAGCACCCAGGGAAAGCATGGGGCCCAGGTGAGGGGCAGGGCATTATTTCCCATAAGGCGCCCTGGAGAAGATGAGAATCTATGGCCAGAGTCCTGGCAAAGGAGGTCAGGAAAGAAAGGGGGCCCAAGGAGGGTGATGGGAGGACACGGCAGGGGTTTGTGGTGGGTGTGCATAGGGGGGAGACCCAGGACCCACGCCAGGCACCCAGGCAAGGGACCCACCCAATCAATGGTGATCAGGGACCCAAGGAGCAAGAGACCTGCAAGCACCAGAAAAAAAGCACAAGGGGAAGAGGAGGAAGGAGCTACATGAGGACCAGGAGAATCTAAGGGGCATATAGGGTAGCCCACTGGCAGGCCAAGGCGAGGAGCCCCCAGGTCAGATCCAACACGAAGAGGCTCCTTGCTATGCCAAGAACCATGAGGAATGTATTCAGGGGGTCAGGCAAAAGCCCAGGCCCAGGGACTGTAGCACAAAGGGTCAGGGCTAGGGAGGGCTGGGTTGTGGTAGGGGCAGCATGCAAGGTCAGAGAGCACTGGAGGGAAGGGAGGATACCGCTCAGGGCTGGGTTGCAGTATGTTCATGTTAACTTCCAGGCCTCAGTTTCCTGCAGTGAAGGGGGCTCAGGTGAGTGGCAGGCCTTTTTTTTCCCATAGGGAGCATTCAGGGCACAGATGAGAGCCAATTCTGCTCCTCTGCTCCACGTGAGTAGATTCTCAGAGAGGGACCTAGACCAAAGGAGGGGCCTGTTGCAGTAATTCACTTGCAGGTCAGCATGAGAAAGAAAGAAGAAGCAGAGCAAGCAAAGCAGCAGCAGACAAAAAGTCCTTTATTGTATACAAGCAATCTTTTTATAGTATTGTGAACAAAGAAGGCAGCCTTCCAACATCAATAAATCATGTCTTTCATCTAATTAAACATAGCATACAGAAGTTTTACTTTCTAATCAGAAGTGACCTGCTTCTCATGGCTAATCTACTCTCGGCCCGGAGCATGCTGAGCTCTGCTCTTTGTTAAGAACAGATAATTATTTTTTTTCTCAGCGCCCTAGGAGGCAGAACATCCCGTTTGCAGGCAAGTCCTTCAAGGACAGCAGACATCTCATTTTCAAGCATGTCTGCTGTTACCTTATCTAAACCTTGAAGGAGCCTCATGTTTGTGAGCAGGCCCTCCCAAGGACAGCAGACACCTCGTTTTCAAGCATGTCTGCTGTTACCTATCTATACCTTGACAGAATATCCCATTTGCAGGCAGACTCCATCAAGAACAGTAATAGTAAGGCAGTCACATCTGATTCTCTACAGGGGCCAAAGTGGGTACTGTGAGGGGATGCCTGGTGTGTGGAAGAGTGGGGGCAGGATGCCAGGACCCATTTGAGCAGCATAGGCTAGCAAGAAGCAGGGGGAGCAGAGGGTCCAGGCAGTGCCAGGATACCATAGCATGAGGGGAGGAGAGGGGAGGCACAGGAGGGAGCCGACAAAAGGGCCCTGAAACTAAGGGACAGGGAAAGGATTCTCAAGAAGGGTAGCCAGGGTCTCAAGCAAGGAGCCAGTCTCAGTAATGGAGAGCCAAGTGCTAGCACCTGGGCCTGGGTGAATGAAAAGAAAAATGAAGAGGGATTAGCAGGAGGGGAGAAACTCTAGTGGGTGGCACAGGGGGAGAAGAGCTCAAGGCCCAGGTCCACTGCAGGGTATCAGGATTCGGGAGCAGGGCCCGGGATGAGGGAGGCCAAAGGGCCCAGGCAAGGGACAGGGCTATGTTTTACCAAAAGGAGCCCCCAGAGCCAAGAGGCCAGGTCAAGTCTCCTGGCCTGGGTGAGCATCCTGGGAAGGGGATCAGGAAACAGATATGGCAGAGACAGAAAGGACAGGAGGGCCGAAGGAGGGCACAGCCTGAAGGGCCGCAGGATGGATGTGGGTGGGGTGGGGTCCAGGTCACCAGCAAGGAGCCAAGGCAAGGAACATAGAAGGGGGCCCAGACCAGGGAAAAGCACAGAACACCGGGTCTGGATGGCAGGGCTGCACTAGAGTACTGTGGGGACAAGGGAGGTGGCCCCAGTGAGGGGCCCTCAGACAATAACCAGAAAAGCAGTGAGCAAGAAGGGCCACCAGAGGCTCAAGCGAGGAGCCAGTCCAGGGAACTGAGAGCCAAGGGCTATGGCTAGGACAGGGGGCTCAGGTCAGTGGACAAGATGTGTGATGGAAGGCAGGGGATCCAGCAGGGAGCAGTCAGGCTCCAGGCATAGAGCCACCTGCAGGTTTCAGGGTTGCTGTTGGATGACCAAGCACATAGGGAAAGCAAGGCCTGAGTCAAGGGGCAGGGCATTTTTTCCCAGAAGGCACACTGGATCAGATGAGAATCTATAGCCAGGGTCCTGGCAAAGGAGGCCAGGAAAAGGAAGTGGGCCAGAAAGAGGGTGATGGAAGGGCTTGGCAGGGGTTCAGGGTGGCTGCGCATAGGGGTGTGACCCAGGGCCTAAGCCAGGCACCCAGGCAAAGGGCCCACCTGATCAATGTTGATGGGGAACCCAAGGATCAGTAGACCTGTGAGCTCCAGAAAAAATCGCAAGGGGAAGGGGATGAAGGGGATGTGTGAGGTCCAGTAGAAGCCAACTCTGTAAGGACAAAGGAGACAAGGCACCGAATATAGCAGGAAACAGTTTTATTTTCTGCAGCCAGGGCACAGCTTTTGCTGTAATCAATCATTCCCCTTAACCCCGAGTTCAGGGAGTTGCAGAGTTTTATAACCAGCATGTAAGGGGACGGGCTCAGAAGTTCACAGTATGCAAAATTCACATAAAAGCTGCTTTTTCTTTCACTGTTCTTGGCAAGTTAACTCTTCAAGGACAACACCTGGGAAAGGGAGAGCTTCTTCTCCCCTTTCTTTCCTCCCCCTGCCCATTGTTACCATGGAGTCTAATTGGTAACTTATCTTAAAAATGTACACGTCTTTGTGAAGCCCAGCTCAAGGCCAGAGGCCTTGTTTGCACATTTTCTTCAAATTACTATACTGGATATGTTTGTGAAAAACTAGTAAGGGGATGTCCAGCACCTGGAGTGCTGGTATCTTCCCAGCCGTGACCAAGTAACAGGGCGACACAAATACAGGAAGTTTATCTACAATGGACTCTTTCACAAGGACTCTTTTGCTGACAGTCCTAAAATCAGCCATGGTGAAGTGGGCTTTTCTGTTGAGAAAGGGGGTTCCACTTCAATTCCACCCTTTAATGATGCTCCCCATAATTTAATCCTATAAATTTGAGATCCTCATTACATTATCTTGGCTTAAAGCCTTATATAATGCCAAAATCTTAATTGTTGTCATCCTTTCAATAGCAGCTTCTATAGTGGACCCAATAGTTTTAATGCACAGTGGAGCCAAACACGGGAACAATAAACAGATTAACAGCAGAATACCCACTACACCAGTTAAGCTTTCAAATCTACCTAGAGTTTAAAACTATCTCCCAAAAGCATGTTTGGGATCCAAACTTTAATGCCCTTCTAGATATGAACTAGCACATGTGCTAGTTCTCTTTTTCAGTTGGCTATATCCTTAAATGTTTTTCTATTGTCATCCATTTGGATGCAATAATCTGAGCTGTTGAACTCTCCATATATTTCTCTTTCCTCAGCAAGTAGGTAATCTAATGCCAAGTGGTTTTGATAGTTAGCCACTCGCATCTGGTCTGTTGTGTGGCCAGGAGGTCAAAGGCTGTGGTAGTCTGATTAATAATAATTTCCAGTACAGCTTATAAGTGAATAATTCTGTTTAACATGTAAATTGGAGTTCTATAACTCCAACTGTCATTTATGCCCAGGTAGCTGGAGCATAAGTGGCAATAATCCTCTGGGGTGGCCAGTTACCTTCAACCCAAGATTGGTGACCTCCTAAATCAAGTTTCTTTCCAATGGACCTCTTTTGACTTTCCAAATAGTCATCCATCTATAGCATTCCTCTGGTGGGACAGGTCCTAAATATATGTTTTACCACCTCTTAGTTATAGAGGATTGTCTTGACACATGGTTCACATGATCTCTATGATTGGAATAGGAGAAGGGCAGAATTCCTTATGATTATCAAAGGAAACCAAACTAAATAATAGACTAACATTTTGATTAGCATAAGTTAACTGAATAACTTAACAAAGCAAACTGATAACACCATGCAAATCCTAGAAAACTTATATAAGCAAGATAAAAACTATAAGTGAATTTTATTTTTACCCAGAGTCCAGTCAGTAGGAGTTACTGTGATCAAACGAGTAGCTAAAAACCAAACAGAGAATTAAGAAGCAAGGGGTGGCAATTCATTACAGTATAAGAACTGTCTCAGATGTTGAAAGAGTTCATTAGTTCTGCTGGGAAGTTTATCTTTCACAATGCATTGATCAGCCAGTCCCTCCTGTGTGGCTGAAACATGGCTGTAGTCTCCTCAAGCTTCGGCCGTGCATAGACCAGTCAGCTTCCAGAGTGACTGGAACAGGGCTGTTGTCCTTCTGATCCTCAAGCTTCTCTGGTGCTCCTTTTCTTGTCAGCTTCAAGGGCATAGCAGCATCTGGAGAGTACTCCCAGTACGCAGCTGCAGGCATGAGTCTGGTGTAGTGAATCGAGGGACCTATCTCTGCAAACTTGACTGTAGTTGGGGTGGATAAAATAACAGTGAAAGGGCCCTTCCAAAGAAGTTTAGGGATTGAATATTTCATTCTTTGACCCAGACTCAATCTGATGTCTTGAAGGAGTGTGCACCTATAGTCAAATTTACTGTCAATCATTCTCTAACCCATTGGTTGAGAACCTCTAAAGTTTTCCCTAAGGCCTGAAGCTGTTGTCTCAGGGTTAATTTTCCTACCTCTCTTAAGTCTCCCTTTAGTCCCCTAATAAGAGGAGGAACATCCCATATATTATCTCAAAAGAAAAGAATCCATTCCTCCTAGTGGGAGTGGACCTAATGTCAACAGTGTAATAGTGGGAGTAAACCTAATCCTCAACAGTGTAATAGGAAGAAATCCATCCCAATGTAAGTGACTCTCCTGACACAGCTTACCCAATGGAACATTAATGTCCTGTTCATCCTTTGAACTTTACCAGCACTCTGCAGCCTATAGGCAGTATGTAACTTCCATCTGATGTTTAAACTCTTGATCAATAATCATATCACCTCTGCCCAAAAGCTGGACCATTGTCTGAGCCAATAGTTATTGGAATACCAAATCTGGGAATTATTTCCCAGAGAAGCATCCTGGTTATCTCCCTAGCCTTTTTAGTGCAGGTAGGAAAGGCTTTCACCCAGTCAGAGGATGAACACACAAAAATGAAAAGTTACTTATAGCCTGGTGAGTGTGGTAGTTCAGTGAAGTTTACTTCCAAGTCTTCAAAAGGTGCTCCTCCTATAGTTTGGATTCATGGTGGGAACTCTGGCCCCTGACAGGAATTCTTGTGAGCACAAACCTCACATTGTTTGCAGATCATCCAGGTGTTGCTTGTGAGCCAGGGAACATAGAAATGTTGACTCAGAACTGTCTCAAGTACCAAGTACGTATGTCCAACATGTTCCTGTGAAACTGTCTGATAAAGGCTGGGGCTAGAATATCCAGGATGGCTATTCTGGCCATCAGAAAATCTCCACCATCCACCTAGGAGAAATTTTTTTTTCAGTCTTATATCACTTACTTTCATGTTGGGAGTATGTTGGCTCCCATTCTGTTAGCTAGTCAGCCAGGCAAAAGGGCAGCATTTAAATCTGGGACTGGATTTTTCTTCCCATTTCTTGCAGACAGCTAAGCTGGCCTCTCTGTCAGCTCTCCAGTTGCCCTGAGAAACTACAGTGTTTCCCTTTCAATGACCTTGTCAATATATGATCACAACCTTCCTGGGAGCCCACAGTGCATCCAAAAGTTTAAGAATTTCTTGCCCATACATCATGTCCCTTTTTTCCCTCTCCTGAGTTAATTAGCCTACATAAGGCCCTATGAATATGATAGGTAGAGAACGCATATTTTGAGTCTATGTAAATATCCACATAGACCCCTGCTGTCAACTGAGGTGCTTGAATCAAAGCAATAAGTTTTACTTTTTTGTGCTGAAGTTCCCTGAGGCAGAGGTTCTGACTTGACAGTGGAGTCCAGAGTGACCATTGCATATACAGCAAAACATACCTCTTCTTTTATAAAACTGCTTCCATCTGTGAAGTACTCTGCATTAGCCTCCTTGAGAGGCTGGTCTGTTAGGTCTGGTCTGCTGGAGAACACTTCATCCATGACCTCAACACATTTGTGATCAGGTTTTCCAGGTCCAAATGGGCATCGAAGTTGCTGGGTTTAGAGTTCTGATGACCTCAATGCAGATACGTGGATTTTCACATAACATGCCCTGATATTTGACCATTCTTTCATTAGTCAATCAATAGTGTCCTTTGTATTCTAACAATGTCAAAATTGAATGAGGAACTCTGACAGCCAGTTCTTGTCCCATGGCCAGTTTATCAGCTTCCAACACCAGTAGAGCTGTGGCTGCAAGGGCCCGTAAAAAAGGTGGCCAGCCCTATGCTACAGAGTCCAGCTCTTTGGACAAATTGGTCACTGGACAGTGCCATGTCCCCAGCATCTGAGTAAAAACTCCTACAGCCACTCCAGACAGATCATGGACATACAGAAAGAAAGGATTTGTGAGGTCAAGGAGACCTAATCCAGGTGCACTGATGAGTGCTTGTTTAATGTCCTCAAAGGCCTGTTGCTTAATTGGCCCCCACATCAGAGGATCTCGTTCTCGTCCCTTTGTGGCTTCATAGAGGGGTTTTGCCATGACTGAAAAGTTAGGGATCCATATATGGCTGAACCCAGTAGCCCCCAAGAATTCTCTAGTCTGACAGCAAGTTGAAGGGTCTGGAATTGAGCAGATCTCCTGTTTCTTTTGAGGCCCAGTTGTGGTTCTGTTCCGTTGTTAAGTCAGATGGTAACCAAAGTATTTGACCTTTTTCTTGATAGATATGGGCTTTTAAGTCAGAGTCCAGTGCTGTCCCAAGGATGTTGTACTCAAGCCCCTGGGAGGAACTGTCATTTAGGGAAGGGAGGCATACATAGAGCTTCTGGCACTTTAAGATGCAGGAATTTTTTTGTTATCTCCCGGTGCAGGATCTTGACTGATGGGATTCTCCAACTCTTACATTTTAATGTAAATCTTAGCAGAGACTGATGACTTGGGACATTATTTGTATAAAAGACACCTATGTCGATCTCACCATGGGCCATCTGCCAAGGTTGGAGAGCAGTGGCGTGGTCCTGTGCAGGTCCCAGTGTGGCAGTCACATCGTGCCCACATAGGTGTTTCTCTAACTGCATGGCTTTCTCCTCCTGCCAGTTGAGAGCCTGCTCTAATTTTATATAGTAGCTGCCCCACTTGTGTTTTTGTTCAGTAGGCCTAGGTGCACCTTCCTGCTGGTGGCTCACAGCATGTGGCTTGGAGCCACTCTCTTGGAGCCAGGGTGGCATGTCCTTTTGGAGTGAGCACCCTATGGCCCACAATTGGATGTTAACATGAACATATTCCTGGTTCGTTTGGGGGCTTGCAGCAGCTGAGCCCTCCTGAGGCGCTGGGTCCCATGCATCAGACACAGTTGTGTGTGTCTATCAGATCCCTGCCATATTTGTCAATTATCAACTTCCAAGCAAGTGTGAAGAAACTGAAAGGAGGGGCTGGGGCCAAAGGCTCGGGGGAAACATTCATTCCTTTTTTTGTTCAAGGCTTACATTTGAGCATGGCAGTGGGTGCCTGCCCCCCGGGGCCACTGGAGGCTTCCCATTTTGTCTGGCCATGCTTTTTTTTCCTTATAAACATTTGGACCATTGGCTTTGTTCTAGTGAGACCCCCCTTTGAGTGAACTCTGGGTTTGTGGTGAAGGCAGCTATAAGGAGATCCATCCTCCTTTTTATCTTTTTGGTCTGCCTGTCTTTGAGCCTCTGGATCTCGATTGATGAAAACTGTGGTGGCCACCTTAATCAGCTCACTGGCACATGTCTCAGTAAAGCCCTCTAGGATTGTAATTTTTGACAAATGTCTCTCTGAGCCTGTCCCAAAAAGGCTGCATTGATCACCTGTTGCTTGTGCCTGTGCATTTCTTCACTGACAAACTTGCACTTTGGCTGCAATGTTTGTATGGTGCCCCTCTTCCCCTGGGCACCTCTGGGCAGGGAGAGGGGTGGCAGAAGTGGTGGCCTGGACATTTAGCTCTGAGTCAGTTGGGCACATTTCTTTTGATCATTGCTGCCAGTTTCACAGGGCAGAGGGGCCCTAGGCAGATGTGGGGCTGAGAGAAATGTTCAGGGCTATCGAGGGTTTTAGAGGGAGATGCTGGAGCAGCAGGAGACTTAGCTCAGCTCTGTTTGTCTGCAGATGTGCTTAGCTTAGGCTAGGGCTCAGAGCTGGCTCCAATTCCTTCTAACTCTTGGGCACAGACAGTGTGTTTTGTTCTCTTTTTTTTTCTATTCTTTTTTTAGACTTTCTCTGAGGGACTCTTGACATTTCTTTATCTTTAGAACTTTTTCTTTGTTGGGGCCCCATCCTGGGTCTGGATAATAGACTGCATCAGATCAGTCATGGCCCAGAGTTTCTCCATGTAGGAGGAAGTATGATTTTTCCAGCTTATGAGCACAGTAGTGGAGAAAGGCTGGTACACAAAACTTCCTTGTCTCCCTCGGGCATTTCCCTCTGGTCAATATGGGCAGGTCCTTTAATCCCTTGCAGGGGCATCTGGAGAGCTTTCATCTGAGTTGTGGCTCTAGTCTTGGGACAAATCTCCCACCTTAATCTTGGGAGTTGAAAGAGTCTTTGGTCCTAGGAAGCCTTTGGCTCTAAGGACATCACAGAAGAAGTAACAGCCAGTATTCAGGGGCCATCATTTGTTGCCTCTGAGGACTAGGGGGCTAGGGGACAGTCTGTTGTCCCAATGGTCTTGGCAAAATTAGGTAGAGTGGCACATAATGTCCTGGGTCCTCTTCTGGCTCACAGGGAAAACTGTTTCCTTTCCTGTCTTTCCTAGTCAGGTTTTCTGTTTAGCTGCTTTCTGCTGGGTCTTAGAGACCACTATGCTCCTGGCTAACATCAGCTTGGACTGTCCACCTAGACAGGCTCTCAACCAAGGGGGCTGTTTCTGTACTATCTCTTGACAGCAATCAATATAAGAGAATTAGTTCAGGGGTTCCAACAAGAATCAGAAGGACTTCAGCAATGATTCTCTCATCTAAAGATCCTTCTGGTGGCCAGCCCACATGTTGGGTGAGCTACTCTAATTCACAGAGTATGCAACCTTTGTGGAGTGAGTTTCACCCCAGTTACCAGGAAAACCTTCCTAAAAGTTTCTAACACACATTTCAGAAGGCTCAGTTTCCTTAGTGTACCTCCCATGTTCCACCCTGCATGGGTGTCCCACACTTAGCACAAAATACACTTAAGCTAAAACTCGCTTTGTCCATCTCTGGCCATTCCACTCAGGGACTTAGGGCCCTCTTAGCCTTGAGGGTCAGTATCAACCCCTGACCTGGAGCTTTCACCTAGATGTTGGTTGGTGAAATTCCACCATAGACTGTATGAGGTGCCACAGAACAACGGATCAGGACTCTGCACTCGCTTTGGCCACACACTTTCACACAGACATGGCCAAACAAAATTTCTATACCGCCCAAATTCCAACAAATCCAAACCAAACAAAAGGGAGTCATGGTTTCACCTCTGCTTGCTGACCCTGAACAGAGACTACTCAGTTGACTCCCAGGGTCTGTTTCAGCTCCAACCACTTTGGAGTGTACTCGGGACCCAACACAGGTTGATCAAGCTTCTCTTCCACCCTCTTAGGCCTTGAAGGAGAAGTCAGGTGGACTGCAAAACCAAATGGACCCGGGTCCTATCCGTTCAGTTGGGCAGTGCTCCAAAACCTAATTCTGGTTCCTGCTGCCTGTGGGTTCCTTTGTGCTCCAGGGTGGCAGCCCCAGGGTGCTGGGTGAGTTGATCATCCTTCAGGCCAAAAGTGGCCTGGGCTCACCAAGGGGACCTTTGTCCCCCATCATCCCATGAAAGCCAGTCCCTGGAGACAAGAAGGCAGAATAGCCTTTCCTACCTCCTCTATCTCTTCGTGGTCACAAAAAATGTTGTAGGGACAAACTAGGCAAGAGAGCAGGAAACAGATTCATTATTTGACTGCAGCCAGGTTCAGAGGGCACAGCTTTTGCTGTAATCAGTCAATCCCCTGAACCCCGAGTTCAAGGAGTTTCAGAGTTTTATACTCAGGATGTAAGGGGAGGGGCTCAGAAGTTCACAGTCTGCAAAAGTTCACATAAAAGCAGCTTTTTTCTTTCACTGTTCTTGGCAAGTTAATTCTTTAAGGACAACACCTGGGAAAGGGAGAGATTCTTCTCCCCTTTCTTTCCTCTCCCTGCCAGTGGTTACCATAGAGTCCAATTGGTAACTTATCTTAAAAATGTACACGTCTCTGTGAAGCCTAGCTCAAGGCCAGAGGCCTTGTTTGCACATTTTCTTCAAATTACTATACTGGGTATGTTTGCAAAAAACTAGTAAGGGGATGTCCAGCACCTGGAGTGCTGGTATCTTCCCAGCCAGTGGTCAAGTAAACAGGACAACACGAAAATAGGAAGTTTATCTACATTGGACTCTTTCACAAGGACTCTTTTGCTGACAGTCCTAAAATCAGCCACGGTGAAAAGGGATTTTCTGTTGAGAAAGGGGGTGCCACTTCAAAGGGGCACCTAGGGAAACCCACTGGCAGGACAAAAAAGGGGACCACAGATCAGACCCATCACAAAGAGACTCCTTGCTATGTCAAGAGCCATGAGGAACCCAGTCAGGGGCTCAGGCGAACACCCAGGCCCAGGGGCTGGAGAGCAAAGGGTCAGTGCTAGGGAGGGCTGGGTTGTGGTGAGGGCAGCATTCAAGGCCAGAGGGCAGGGGAGGGAAGGGACAGGATTGCTCAGGGCTGGGTTGGAGGATGTCCATGTTAACTGCCAGGTCTCAAGTTTCAAGCAGTGAAGGGGACTCAGGAGAGTGGTAGGGCTGTGTTTCCCATAGGGAGCATTCAGGGTCAGAGGAGAGCCATTTCTGCTCCTCTGCTCCAGGTGAGTAGATTCTCAGAGAGGGACCTAGACCAAAGGAAGGGACAAAGAGGGTACTATGAGGGAATACCTGTTGTGTGGTAGCACGGGGAGGGACGGACTGCCAAAACCCATTCCAGCAGCATAGGCTAGCGAGAAGCAGGGAAAGCGGAGGGTCCAGGCAGTGCCAGGATAACACAGCATGAGGGGATCAGAGGGGAGGCACAGGAGGGGGCCAGCATAAGGGGCTTGAAACCAAGGGACAGGACAAGGGTCCCAAGAAGGGTAGCCAGGGTCTCAAGCAAGGAGCCAGGCTCAGTAATGGAGAGCCAAGTGCTAGCACCTGGGCCTTGGTGAATGAAAAGAAAAATGGAGAGGGAGCAGTGGGAGGGGAGAAACTAGAGTGGGTGGCACAGGGGGAGAAGGGCTCAAGGCCCAGGTGCACTGCAGGGTTTTCAGGGGTCAGGAGCAGAGTCTGGGGTGAGGGAGGCCAAAGGGCCCAGGCAAGGGGCAGGGCTACATTTTACCAAAGGGAGCCCCAAGAGCCAAGAGGCCAGGTCAAGTTGCCTGGCCTATGTTAGCATCCTGGGTAGGGGATCAGGAACCGGGCATGGCAGAGACAGAAAGTACAGGAGGGCCAAAGGAGGGCACAGCCTAAAGGGCAGCAGGATGGGTATGGATGGGGTGGGGGCCAGGACCCCAGCAAGGAGCCCGGGCAAGGAACCTAGAAGAGGAACCTAGAGACCCCTCCCACCTGGGTTTCAGGTGGAGCTAGTATACTGGGTCAGCCAGGGCAGAGGGGACTTGCCCCTCCAGGCGGGAGACCCCACCCACCTGTGTGTGGGTGAAGGAGCTCATATACCACTGTAGCCAGGGTAGTGGGGACTCGACCCTCCAGGGAGGAGACCCCTCCCACCTGGGTGTAGCTTGGAGCTTGTATAACACCTTAGCCAGGGTAGAGGGGACTTGCCCCTCCAGACGGAGACACCTTCACCTGGGTGTCAGGGGAGCTCATCTACTACAGCAGCCAGGATAGAGGGTTCTTGCCCCTACAGGCAGGATATCCCTCCCACCAGGGTATCAAGGGGAGCTCATATACTGCAGCATCCAGGGTATATGGTAGACCCCACGCACGTGGGTATGGTGGGGGGGGCTTGTATACCACCATATCCAGGGTAGAGGGGATTCTCCACTCCGTGCGGGAGACCTCTCCCACCTGGGTGTCTGGGGGAGCTCCTACACCACTGCAGCCAGGGTAGAAAGGACTCACCCATCTAGGCAGGAGACCCCTCGCACCTGGATGTCTGGGGGAGCTCCTATACAGCAGCAGACAGGGGAGAGCCGACTCGCCCCTCCAGGAGAAGACCCCTCCAATCTGGATGTCAGGGGAAACTCATGTACTGCTGCAGCCAGGGTACAGTGGACACACTCCTTCAGGCGAGAGACCCCTCCCATCTTGGTGCTTGGGCGACCTTGTATTCCGCCTTAGCCAGGGTAGAGGGTACTCGCCCCTCCAGGCGGGAGAACCCTCACATCTGGGTATGGGGGGGCTCGTATACAACAGAAGCCATAATAGAGGGGACTCGCCCCTCCAAGCAGGAGACCCCTCCCATCTGGGTGTCTGGGAGAGCTGGTACACCCTCCCAGCCAGGGTAGAGGGAAGTCACCTCTCTAGGCAGGAGACCTTCCCACCTGGGTGTCAGGGGAAGCTCCTTAACTGCTGCAGCCAGGTTAGAGTGGACTAGACCCTCCAGGCGGAACACCCCTCCTAACTTGGTTTCAGATGGAGCTCATATACCCCAGCAGCCAGGGTAGAGGCAACTCGCACCTGAAGCAAGTAACATTTCCCAACTGGGAATGAGAGTAACTCCTATACCCCTTTAGCCCGGTAGAGGGCACTCGCCCCCCAGGTGGAATAACCCTCCTACCTGGGTGTTAGGTGAGCTCATATACCCCAGCAGCCAGGGTAGAGGCAACTCGCAACTCCAGGATATAGACACCTACCACTTGGGGATGGGGGTAACTCCTATACTGCCTTACCCCAGGTAGAGGGGTGTCTGGCGAGTTTGGGTTCTCATACAGCTGCAGCTAGGATAGCAGCGACTTGCCCCTCCAGGTGAGAGACCCCTCCATATTGAGTGTAGGAGGGGGCTCTTATACCCCTGCAGCCAGGGTTGAGGGTACTCGCCCCTTCAGGCGGGAGACCCTCCCACCTGGGTGTCACAGAGAACTTGTATACAACCTTAGCCAGGGTAGAGGAGACTCACCTATCCAGTCAGGAGACTCCTCCCACCTGGGTTTCAGCGGGGGCTCATATACCACCACAGCTAGGGTAGAAATTACCTGCCCCTCCTGTTGGGAAACCCGTCCAACCAGGGTGTCAGGGGGAGCTCATATACCCCCATATCCAGTGTAGAGGTCACTCGCCCCTCCAGTCAGGAGACCCCATAACCTAGGTGTCAGGTGGAGCTCCTAAACCGCCAGAGCCAGGGGAGAGGGGACTCGACCCTCCAGGCAGAAGACCCCTTTCACCTGGTTGTCAGGGGAGTTCATATATTGCCACAGGCAGGGAAAAGGGGACTGGCCATTGTAGGCGGGAGACCCCTCCCACCTGGGTGTAGTGGGGAGCTCCTATACTACTTCAGCCAGGTTAGAGGGGACTTGCCTCTCTGGGCGTAAGACCCCTCACACCTGGGTGTTCAGAGGAACTTGTATTCTGCCTTAACCTCGGCAGGCAGGAGACCTCTCCCACCTGGGTGTCCTGGGAGCTCTTATATGGCACCAGCCAAAGTAGAGTGGACTCTCGCCCTTCCAGGTGGGAGACCCCTTCCACCTGGGTGTGGGGTGAGCTTGTATCCCTCCAAAGCTAGGATACATGTGAGAGGCCCCCTCCAACCTGTATGTTGGGGTAGTTTGTTAGGGTCCGTAAACAAGTCAAGATGGCGCCTGGCATTTTGCCAGAGGGACTGGTTTGAGAAGTAACAAGTAACGCCAGTGAGCCATTAAGATGATAGAGATTCCTTAACGACTGACTGCTGTGTCTAAATTATGTTAATTAAGTTAAACTGTGTGTAATCATTAAGATGATGCCTTATTGGTTGACTGCTGTACCTAGTTTATGTTAATTAAGAACAAGCTGTGTATTCAGTGATGTATATATACCCCTACTGTCCTACAATAAATGGCTCCCACTCCTGCTGTATCGACCTTCACAAGTTGCTTTTCACCCTCCGGCTAGTTTGCCCAGCCAGAATGCAGCGTACCACCACAGCCAGGGTAAAGTGGACTCGCCCCTCCAGGCAGGAGACTTCTCAAAAGTGGGGAGCTCTAATGCCACTGCAGCCAGGGTAGAGGGGACTTGCCCCTCCAGGAGTGAAACCTCTTCCACCTGGGTGTTAAGGGGAGAACCTATACAGCCATAGGAAGGGTAGAGGGGAGTCTAGCCTCGAGGATGGAGAATACTCACACCTAGTTGTCAGGGGATGTCCTATACCGCAGCAGCCAGGGTAGAGGGGACTCCCCCCCCTCTAGACGGGAGACCCCTCCCACCTGGGTGCGGAGGTATAGCTAGCATATGCCTGCAGCCATGGAATGGGGACTCGCCCCTCCAGACAGGAGACCCATCCCACCAGGGTGTCAGGGGAGCTCTTATTCCGCCATAGCCAGCGAAGAGGGGACTCACCCCTCCAGGAGGGACACCCCTCCCTCCTGGGCATCAGGGGAGCACTTATACCGCTGCAGCAGGTTAGAGGGGATTCTAGCCTCCTGGTGGGAGACTCCTCCCAACAGGGTATCAAGGGAGCTACTATACTGCAGCAGCCAGTGTAGAGGGGACTCACACCTCTGGGTGAGAGACCCCTTTCACCTGGGTATCAGGGGGAGTATCTATACCACTGCAGCCAGGGTAGATTGGACTTTCCCTTCCAATCGGGAGACCCCTCCCACCTGGGTGTCACGGGGAGCTCCTTGCTGCCACAGCCAGGGTACAGCAAATATGCCCTTGCATGTGGAAGACACCTCCCACCTGGATGTACTGGGAACTCTTATATGGCAAGAGCTAAAATAGAGGGGACTCACACTTTCAGGTGGTATACCTCTCCCACCTGGGTGTCAGGGGAGCTTCTATGTTGTGAAAGTCAGAGTAGAGGGGACTCACCTGTCCAAGTGGAAGACCAATCCCACCTGTGTGTAGGGGGGTGCTTGTATATTGCTTTAGACTGGGTAGAGAAGACTTGCCCCTCCAGGTGGGAGATCCTTGCTGAGAGACACAGCCGAGTCAGAATGGCCCCTGGCATTTTGCCAACAGTATTGGTTGAGAGGCGAGCCATTACTATCCGCATCAGCCCACTACTTTGGAGTTCTCGCGCTACTTTGGAGTTCTCATGGAGATTCCTGGAGAGTTTGCATTGGTTGGGGAAGTGCCAGAGGAGGGAGTTCCGGTTGGTGGTTGCTGGAGGAGCCGCGTGGTGTTCAGGGGAGTTCCAGGGAGCGTGTGAGGAGTGTGCTGGCAGAGTTCAGAAATAAAGTTTGTTCCTGCTTCAGTGGCTCCTGGTTTGTGCCCAGCCAGACTGGCATTTGGCTGCCCATGTGGGGAACACCTGAAGCTCAGAGGTAAGTGAAATTCCTTGCCCCTGAGGGAAGGCGAGAGAATGGGTGACCATTTCAAAAAACAATGTATTCTTGTTTTGATTTGTTTTGTTTTTGTTTCAAGCTGCCTATCCCTAGAATTTTCTCAGGCAAACTGGGAAAAATGGTTGGCTCAAGGTTTGAAGTTTTTTGCCCCTGAGGAAGAGGTAGAAATAGACCACAAATGCACATGTCAAGAAAATAGGAAAATTGATACAATGATTTTTTGTTCCGTTTTTGTTTCATTCTGTTTCGGTTTTGTTTTGTGTTATCTTGTTGGGTTGCGTTATCTTTATAGTAGATTAGAAATTAGTAAAAAAAACTGAAAGAGTGTTAAGTAAATTGTTAGAGGTCCAGACTATGGTAGAAAACATGTTAGATTGAGCAAAAGAGAAGGTCTCTCGAGCTAGTCAGATAGAGGAAGAAAATTTAAAGGAAGAAGGCTTAGAGGAGAAAGAGCTATCAGGGGGGAAGCTACAACAGGAGGCTGCTACTAACTCTGTTCTATCACCAGAGGGCATAATTCAACCAACAGTTCCACCTATGGAGACAGCTGAGTGGCCCTCAACCCCCGTAGTTGATAGATGGGATCCTGAGACAGGACCTCAAAGATTAGCATGTCCTGTACTTGATCAGGCAGGAGGGCAGCGAATTCACCGTGCTTTAGATTTCAAAACAATGAAGCAGTTAAAGGAGGCTGTGACAACCTATGGTCCCCAAGCACTCTTCACTGTAAGCATGGTCGAATCCATTACCAACTTGGACATGACACCAGCAGACTGGGCTAGCATGTGTAAAGCTGTGCTAAATGGAGGACAATATTTGTTATGGAAGGTTGCCAAAGAGGAATTTTGCACGGAAACAGCTAGGTGAAATACAGCAGCTGGTTACCCTCAAAGAAATCTAGATATGTTGTTAGGAAAAGGACCTTATGAGGGTCAATGGCAACAAATTGAATATGATCCTGCTATATATGCACAAATTGCTGCAGATGCAGTTAGGGCATGGAAGACTTTACAAGGACATGGAGATTTACAAGGTCAATTATCTAAGGTAATACAGGGAGCTAATGAACCTTTCGCTGAATTTGTAGATAGGCTTATTCAAACAGCTACCAGAGTTTTTGGGGACACAGAACAAGCAATGCCATTAATAAAACAACTGGCTTATGAGCAAGCAAATCATTGGTGCAGAGAGGTCATTAGACCAAGGAAACATGAAGATTTAAAGGCATATATTAAATTATGTAGAGACATTAATGAACAAGGGCAAAACTTGGCAGCTGCAGTACAACAGGCTTTAGATGCTAGGCCAAAACCATGCTACAATTATGAAAAAACAGGACATTTTAAAAGAAAGTGCCCAATAGGGGGAGGGTTTAACAAAACTAGGTACCAAAGGGGTAGAATACAGGGTATTTCCCATGATGCCATAGAGGCTAATGAATGCTATTCTCAAACCACCATAGAGGGTACTCCGTTATCAAAAAACAGACAAGAACCAGGTGTTTACCCATGATATCATGGAGAAAGGCATCAGGCTCCATTGCCAAAAAACGGACAGGGGGGCCCAATGCTCCGGGGCCCATTACCAAAAATATATGGGGCACTGGAGGAACCCAGAAACACAATGGAGGAACCCAGCAACACCATCAGGGTAGTGCCCAGGACACATTATCCATCAGATCTCTCATCAGACAAACCACAGGGAGCGCAGGTTTGGACATCTGTGCCTTTGCCACAGCAGTACTAACTGCAGAGATGGGAGTTCAAATCATTCCCACAGGAGTAAAAGGACCTCTTCCCCAAAGAACAGTAGGCTTATTGTTAGGATGCAGTTCTTCTACTCTAAAAGGACTTATGATAAGTCCTGGGGTAATTGATCCTGATTATGAAGGTGAAATAAAAATTATAGCTAATTCTCCGAAGGGTATATCAGTAATTTCACCAGGAGGTAGAATAGCACAGTTATTAATAATACCCAGCCTACATGATAAATTTTCCAGCAGTAGAATAGAAAGAGATTCCAGGGGATTAGGCTCCACAGGTGTAGATAGGGCTATGCTGTCTTTAAATTTAGATTCTCACCCAATGCTAAAACTAAATATTCAAGGACATGAGTTTAATGGGCTACTGGACACAGGTGCAGACCTTAGCATCATCTCTCCTCAAGAATGGCTGAAACATTGGCCATTACAACAAGCCACTCTAATGCTTCAAGGCCTAGGAGTGGTGACTAATCCCCATAGAAGTGCAATGGTATTAGATTAGAAGGATCCTGAAGGATGTGAAGGAACTATACAGCCATATGTATTGGATCATCTTCCTATAAATTTATGGGGATGAGATGTCCTAGATCAATTAGGTTTGACATTAACAAATAACATCAATCCAAATGTGCCCACTATTAGGGCTAGACAATGTTTCAGGAAAGAAAAAAGATAAGGAGAACGAGAACAAGGTATAGCAGCACCAATTCAAATAAATCAAGGAATAAATAGACATGAATTGGGTTTTCAGAAGGGGTCACTGAGGCAATAAAAATTACTTGGAAATCAGAAAGACCAGTATGGGTTCCTCAGTGGCCCCTGACTAAAGAAAAGATACAAGCAGCCCATGACCTGGTCAAACAACAATTAGCGGAGGGACATATACAACCTTCCATATCTCCCCATAATACTCCCATTTTTGTCATTAAAAAGAAATCTGGTAAATGGAGATTATTGCAAGATTTAAGAGCCATTAAAATGAGATGGTTATTATGGGACCTGCTCAATCAGGGATTCCCCAATTGTCTGCTTTGCCAAAAACCTGGTATGTTTTAGCTACAGATATTAAATATTTTTTTTTCAATTCCAATTCATCCTGAGGATAGTCCACATTTTGCATTTACTATCCCTGCACTAAATCATGAAGGTCCCGATCAGAGATATGAATGGAAAGTACTCCCTCAAGGGACGGCTAACAGCCCAACTGTGTGTCAAATTTATGTTAACAAAGCAATCCAGCCACTTAGAAATCAAAATCCTGAACTACAAATATTTCACTATATGGATGATATATTGTTAGCACACAAAGATAAAAACACATTGCTATAATGTTATGCCACACGTACAAATTTATTACAAAATTATCATCTAGAGATAGCAATAGACAAAGTACAATTACATTTTCCGATTAATTATTTAGGAGTTCTATTATCCTCAACCATGGTCCATCCACCAAAAATTCAAATATGAGTAGATCAACTTAAAACACTTAACGACTTTCAAAAGTTTTTAGGAGACATATATTGGATAAGGCCTTATCTAGGCATACCAACAGGAGAATTGGGACCTTTGTTTGATATCTTAAAAGGTCCATCAGATCCAATTCACCCCACACGTTAACACCTGAAGCAAGAAAGACATTAAAAAATATTGAAACATATATGGAAAATATGCATTTGGATAGAATTGATATAAGTTTGCCTTTATTATTTATTGTAATACCAACAAAAAATATTCCTATAGGAGTATTTTGGCAAGAAGGTCCATTATTATGGATACATTTATCTTATTCTCCTAACACTATTCTTTCTAGGTATCCTGAGGCTGTAGGACAATTAATACTCAAAGGAATAAAAGCAGCAAAGGGAGTGTTTGCAATTTCTCCCAATAAAATTATTACTCCATATACTATGGATCAAATTGATGACTTAGCTAATGAGTTAAATACTTGGGCAATAATCATGTGTAAATCTAATGTTTCATTTGATAATTCCTTACCATCTAAGCCTTTATTTTCTTTTTGGTCTTTGCATCCTGTAGTTTTTCCAAAAATTACAAGAAAAACCCCTATCATGAATGCTCCAAATATATTCACTGATGGGTCAAATAATGGTACAGCAGCAATAGTTACCCCTGATAAAACTTTTACATTTTTAGTACCCAAACAATCAGCTCAAAAGGTAGAGCTTAATGCAGTATTACAAGCTTTTGTGATGTTTAAAGATTCTGTATTTAATTTATTTTCTGATAGTCAGTATGTAGTTAGTGCTATAGTATCCCTTGAAGATGATGGTAAGATTTCTCCTTCCTCTACTGTTTTCTCTTTGTTGTCCACTATTCAAAGTCTAATCTGGACAGAAAAGATCCATTCTTTACAGGACATATCAGGGCACATACAGGATTGCCTGGAGCCTTTAGTTTGGGCAATGATTTAGCAGATAAAACTACACATGACATACATATTTTCTCTACACTAGAAGAATCTACAAATTTTCATAAAAGATTCCATGTCAATGCTAATACTTTACAAAAGTGTTTTAAAATAACTAAGAAACAAGCTAGACAAATAATAATAAAATGATGTCAAAATTGTGTGACGTTTTTACCACAAGTTAATCTTGGAGTCAATCCTAGAGGATTGATACCTAACCATATTTGGCAGATGGATGTCACACACTTGCCAGAATTTGCAAAATTAAAATATTTGCATGTTACAGTTGATACTTCTTCTGGATTTTTGATGGGCTCCCTTCATGCCGGAGAAAAAACTAAAGATATTATAGCTCATTGCTTACAAAATTTTGCCACTGTGGGCATTCCAAAACAGTTAAAAACAGATAATGGTCCTGGTTATACTTCTACCTCTTTTAAACAATTGTGCTCATCATTTGGCATTACTCATATAACAGGAATCCCATACAATCTACAGGGACAAGGCAGAGTTGAAAGAGCTCATCAAACTATTAAAATGTACTTATTAAAGCAAAAAGAGGGAATTGGAGAGGGGTATATATCCCCCAAATATAAACTTAAAATAACCCTTTTTACTCTGAACGTTTTAAATTTGGATTCATCAGAGCTTAGTGCTGCACAAAGGCATACTTGTCCAAAAAATGTACATAAGCCTAAGGTACTTTGGAAGGATATTCTAACAATACAATGGAAAGGTCCTGACCCATTGATTGTCTGGAGTCAGGGGTCTGTTTGTGTGTTTCCACAGGGAGAACAGCAGCCGATTTCGATTCCAGAGAGATTAACCAAAGCGATTTCTACAGACCAAAAAGAAGATGATTTGACTCAAATCCATAACAGCAGATATCCTGAGCTCCAGCTTGGCTATTCTTACATCTTCAACAGTGATTCTCCCACACCTGAAGGCTAATGAATAATGAACACCATTAAGGCCTATTTCAAATGTGAAAAACCTTGAGGCTTGCTTGTGGGAATACCTTCAGACCCATATGCAAGTTACAGAAAAAAGGATGGGATATCCAAAAAAGAGTCAAACCCAGGTGGTAAACAGGATGTCTTTTTTCAATATCTATTTTATTATTGCCCTTTCCCACATCATAAAGTTCTATTTTATTTTTTGAGCTCATACAGAACTAGGTTGATGTTTTTCTGATCAGTTTTATTTTTTGACTGTGGAGTTTTTAAACATTGCAATGGAGATTTCAGCTGTGAAAAGCTACAAGGCCTTTACTATTATGTTATGTGTTGTATGTATTATGTTATGTGTGCACACCTCTGTTTGGTGTTGTATGTCTGTATATGCGTATGTGCGTATGTCCATATATATGAGGAGTGATCATGAAAAAAATGGATCCGAATTTTTTTATTCATGTGGTTTAAATGGTTTAATTTAAATTGGGTAAACAGCTGTTGAGGATTGTTTTAATACGTGAACAAAAAAAAGGAGGTTAACACATCTGTTTTTTTACTTTCACCTTTCCTTTTCATTATATTTAATAATTCTGTTCAGGATAATATAAATTGTTCAGAAAATTGTTTTCTTAGTACCTGTTGTAATGTTACATAATTTTTTTAAGCCATCATTGCCAGAATTCCTATCTTCATCCCAGTGCCGGTGAAGACAAAGATAAAACCAAACTACATCTTCTTCGATAGCTATCACAGTAAACTGTATAAACTGATGCATCAATGAATAATAACTCAACAAGTAATGCTCAATCAATGAGTCAATTTACTTTGAGAGGAAATGAACATATTAATAGATTCCTCTGCTTTGAACTTCTTGCAGAACTTGCCTGGACTATGTATCACTTGTATGCATTGTGAACTATCTGTTGGTGCAGCAAATTGTGGTAGTGCTGGAGTATCTTTGCTGATGGTGTCATCGGTGGTACATTTTTTCCAAAGGAGCCATCAATTGGCTTCGTGTTGTGGCATTTATGTATCTTCCTCCCTTCTGCTAGTGATGGTCTAAAATTTGGGGGCCAACAGAGGTGAGGCAAAGAACCTCACCCCCCACTGGCACCAAGGCCAAATTTGGGGGCCAACAGAGATGAGGCAAAGAATCTCACCCCCCCACTGGTGCAAAGGCCAAATTTGGGGGCCAACAGAGGTGAGGCAAATAACCTCACCCCCCCACTGGTGCAAAGGCCTATCCACAAGTATGGCTGTATGCTGGACCAGTAGTCAGTGACAGGTATGATCCAATTGCAGTGGTACCAACCTAAGACAGGAGGCTGACGCCTTGAGGTCAGCTCATCCGATGACGGGTAAGGACCATATGTAGTATTGGACAACCTAACAGGCATGGTCCCTAAGCCACATTGCTTGTTGTTTAATTAAACAGAAGGGGGGAGATGCTGAAAGCCACAGCCGAGTCAGAATGGCCCCTGGCATTTTGCCAACAGTATTGGTTGAGAGGGGAGCTATTATTATCCACCTCAGCCCGCTACTTTGGAGTTCTCCTGCTACTTTGGACTTCTCGTGGGGATTCCTGGAGAGTTCGCATTGGTTGGGGAAGTGACGGAGGAGGGAGTTCCGGTTGGTGGTTGCTGGAGGAGCCACGTGGCGTTCGGGGGAGTTCCCGGAACCATGTGTGGAGTGTGCTGGCAGAGTTCAGAAATAAAGTTTGTTCTTGCTTCAGTGGCTTGTGATTTGTGCCCAGCCAGACTGCTGCAGATCCTCCCCGCTGGGTGTCTGGGAGAGCTTGTATACTGCCACAGCCAGGGAAAAGAGGACTTGCCCCTCCAGGCGTGAAACCCCTTCCACCTGGGTGTCTGTGGGAGCACCTATACAGCCACAGGTAGGGTAGAAGGGATGCCATTTTCCAGGCTGGAGACTCCTCACACCTACTTGTCTCAGGAACTCCTATACCACAGCAGCCATGGTAGAGGGAACTAGCCCCTGCAGATGGGAGACTCCTCCTACCTGGGTGTGGGTGGTGGAGCTCCTATACCCCTGCAGCCAGGATAGTGGGGACTCGCCCCTCCAGGCAGGAAACTCCCACCTGGGTGTCTGGGGGGAGCTCTTATACCACTGCAGCCATGTAGAGGGTATGTTACCCTTCAGACTGGAGACCCCTCTCACCTGGGTGTCTGGGGAGCTCAAATACCACCTCAGCCAGGGTAGAGGGGACTTGAAGCTCCTTTCAGGAGACTCTTCCCACCTGTGTGTCAGGGATATCTCCTATACTGCCACAGCCAGGCTAGAGGGGACTTTCCCCTCCAGGCAGTAGACCCCTCCCAACTGGGTGTCGCATGGAACTTGTATACCACCTTAGCCAGGGTAGAGGAGACTCAGCCATCCAGGCGGAAGACCTCTCCAACCTGGCAGTCGGTGGGAACTCATCATATACCACCCCAGCCAGGGTATAAAGTACTTTCCCTGGGCTGGGGATGTGGCTCAAACGGTAGCGTGCTCGCCTGGCATGCGAGAAGCCTGGGTTCGATCTTCAGCACTACATACAAACAGATGTTGTGTCCGCCAAAAACTAAAAAATAAAAATAAATCCCCTCCTGGTGGGAGACCCCTCCCACCAAGGTGTGGGGGGGGGCGCTCATACATCACCACAGCTGGGATAGAGAGGACTCGCCCTCCAGGCAGGAGATCCCTCCCACCTGGGTGTCAGGGGGAACTTGTATACCTCTGCAGCCAGGGTAGAGGTGATTCACTCCTCCAGTCCAGAGACCCTTCCTACCTGTATGTTGGGGGATCTCATATACCGCCACAGCCAGGTAGAGGGGACAAACAGAGCACTTATGTAGCAAGAGCTAAAGTAGAGGGGACTCGCCCTTTCAGGTGGGATACCCCTCCCACTTGGGTGTCAAGGGAGCTTGTATACTGCAAGAGCCAGGGTAGAGGGGACTCACCTGTCCATGTGGAAAATCACTCCCACCTGTGTGTATAATGCCTTAGCCAGGTTAGAGAAGACTTGCCACTCCAGGCGGGAGAACCCGACCACCTGGGTGTCTGGGAGAGCTTGTATACCACCACAGCCAGGGTAGAGGGGACTTATTGCTCCAGGTGGGAGACCCCCTTCCACCTGGGTGTCAGGGGAGCTCGTATACCCCCGCAGCCAGTGTAGAGGGGACTCACTTCTCCAGTCGGGAGAACCCATAACCTGGGTGTCGGGGGAGCTCCTATACCGCCAGAGACAGGGGAGACTTGACCCTCCAGGCAGAAAATCCCTTCCACCTGATTGTCAGGGGAGTTCATATACTGCCCCAGGCAGGGAAGAGGGGACAAACCACTCGAGATGGGAGACCCCTCCCACCTGGTTGTAGTGGGGAGCTCCTATACCACTGTAGCCAGTGTTGAGGAGACTCCCCAATCGGGTGGATGACTCCACATACCTGGGTTTTGGGGGGAAATTGTACTCTGCCTTAGCCAAGGTAGAGAGGACTCTCCCCTGCAGGCCAAAGATCCCTTCCACCTGGTTGTCAGGGGAGATCATATACTGCCACAGCAGTGTAGAAGGAACTCACCCTTCCAGGTGAGAGACCCATCCTTCCCGGGTGTCAGGGAAAACTAGTATACCACTGCAGCCAGGATAGAGGGGACTCTCCCATTCAGGCGGGAGATCCCTCCCATCTGGGTAAGGGGGGATCTCAAATACCAAAGCAGACAGAATAGAGGGGACTTGCCCCTCCAATCAAAGGACCCCTCCCACCTTTGTGTCTGGGTGAGCTGGCACACCCCTCAGCCCAGGTAGAGGGGAGTTATACCCCTCTAGGCAGAAGACCCCTGGTAACTGGGTATCAGGGGAAGCTCCTTAACCACTGCAGCCAGGGTAGAATGGATTCACCCCTCCAGACAGAAGGTCCCTCTCTCCTGGTTGTGGGTTGGAGCTCATATACCCCAGCAGCCAGGGTAGAGGAAACTCCCACCTGAGAATGGGAGTAACTCCTATACTGCCTTAGCCAGTGTAGAGGGGACTCGCCCCTCCAGGCAGGAGACCCCTCCCTCCTGTGGGTAGGAGGGGGCTCTTATACCCCCGCAGCCAGGGTTGAGGGGACTCAACCCTTCAGGCAGGAGACCCTCCCACGTTGTTGTAGAGTGGAACTTGCATACCACCTTAGGCAGGGTAGAGGAGACTCGCCCATCCAGGTGGCAGACCTCTCCAACCTGGCTGTCAGCGGGAGCTCATATACCACCACAGCCAGGGTAAAAAGTACTTGTCCCTCCTGGTGGGAGACCCCTCCCACCAGGGTGTCAGGGGTGAAAGGAAAGTGACCACACTCTCGGAGTGACCACTGTTTTATTACAGCAGTACCAAAGAAGAAAAAAAGAAAGAGAGAGAGAGAGAGAGGGAGAGAGAGAAGAAAGAGAGAGCAAGGGAGAGTGAAAGCAAGAGAGGGGTTCCCGGCAGGAGGGAGTTTTTATAGCCAAATTCTAATGGGGTCTCCGGGTCTGCAAGCTGCCTTGTTGACAGACAATGATTGGACCACACAGTAGTTTCTAAGGGTGTCATCTTCTGCCTTCAGGCAGATGGAGCAGGTCAGATGTAGGTTTCTGCTGCACCAGACAGGTGGGGGTCGAGTGATCAGCCTTGAATGGGGTTGAGCATTCAGACTTGATGCAAACAGGTGATAAAGGACCAGACAGAGGGGGGTTTGAGTGTTTGGGTTATCCTGCAGCTAATGTTTGTTCAGCCTGTCCTGCACCTAACAAGGGGGAGTGCATATACTGCCACAGCCAGGATAGAGGGAACTCGCCCCTCCATGTGGGAGACCCCTCCCTCCTGGATGACTTTGGGAGCTTCATTATTGCAGCAGCCAGGGTAGAGGGGACATGCCCCTACAGGTGGGAAACCCCTCCCACCTGGGTGTCCATGTGGAAGACCATGCCCACCTGTGTGTAGCGGGGTGCTTGTATATCGCCTTAGCCTGGGTAGAGACCACTTGCCCCTCCTGGAGGAAGAACCCTCCCACATGGTGTCTGGGAGAGCTTGTATAAGGCCACAGCCAGGGTAGAGGGGACTCAATGCTCAATGTTGGGGGAAGCTTGTATAACCCCGCAGCCAGTGTAGAGGGGACTTGCCTCTCCAGTCAGGAGACCCCATAACCTGGGTGTGGGGGAGCTCCTATACCGCCAGAGCCAGAGGAGAGGGGACTCAACCCTACAGGTGGAATATCCCTTCCACCTGGTTGTAAGGGGAGTTCATATACTGCCACAGGCAGGGTAGAGGGGACTCACCACTAGAAGTGGGAGACCCCTCCCACCTGGGTGTAGGGGGGAGCTCCTATTCCACTACAGCCAGTGTCAAGGAGATTCACCTATCCAGGCTGGAGACCCTCCCACTGGCTGTCAGGGGAAGATTCTTTACCACCACAGCCAGGGTTGAGGGGACTCACCCCTCCAAGAGAGATACCCATCCAAACTGGGTGTCAGGCAAAGCTAGAAAACCAGTGCAGCCAGGGTAGAGGGGCCTTGCCCCTTCAGGTGGGAGACCCCTCCCATATGGGTATGTGGAGGGAGCTCATATACCACAGTGGCCAGAATAGAGGGGACTCGCCCCTCCAAGCAGGAGACACCTCCCACCTGTGTCTGGGAGAGCTGATACACCCCCTCAGCCAGGATAGAGGGGAGTCACCCCTCTAGGCGGGAGATCCCTCTCACCTGGGTGTCAGGGGAAGCTCCTTAACTACTGCAGCCAGAGTAGAGTGGACTCACCCCTCCAGGCGGAAGACCCCTTCTACATGGGTGTCAGGTGAAGTTCATATACCCCAGCAGCTAGGGTCGAGACTACTCGCAAGTCCAGGTGAGAAACACCTCCTACATGGGAATGGGAGTAACAACTATACCGCCTTAGCCAGGGTAGAGGGGACTCGCCCCTCCAGGGAGAAGACCCCGCCCACCTGGGTGTCAGGTGGAGCTCATATACCCCAGTAGCCAGGAAAGAGGCAACTTGCACCTCCAGGCAAGAGACACCTCCCACCTGGGAATGGGGGTTACTCCTTTACTGCCTTAGCCAGGGTAGAGGGGACTCGCCCCTCCAGGCGGGAGACCCCTCCCACAGAGTGTCTGGCAGGGGGTGGGGTTCGTATAAAGCTGCAGCTGGGGTAGCAGTGACTTGCCCCTCCAGTCAGGAGACCCCTCCCTCCTGGGGGTAGGAGGGGGCTCTTATACACCTGCAGCCAGGCTAGAGGAGACTTTCCCCTCTAGGCCAGAGACACCTTTCACCTGGGTGTCAGGTAGTGCTCTATACTGCCTCAGCCAGGGTAGAGGAAACTCGCCCCTCCAGGTGGGGGACCCCTCCCACCTGGGTATTGCAGGGAGCTTGTATACAAAGTTATCCAGGGTAGAGGGGACTGGAGGTATGAGTTCCCTCTACCCTGGCTGTGGTGGTATATGAGCTCCCCCCAAAACCCAGGTGAGTGGGGTCTCTGGCCTGGAGGGTGAATCACCTTTACCCTGTTTGTGGATGTTTTGAGCTCCCCCAACACCCAGGCATGAGGGGTCTCCTGCCTATAGTGGTGAGTGCCCTGTACCCTGGCTGCAGCGGTATAAGAGCTTCCCCCAACACCCAGGTGAGAGTGGTCTCCCATCTGGAAGGGCAAGTTTCCTCTCTACTGGCTGCGGCAGTATTGCCACAGTCCGACTGGCTGGGCAAAATAACCGAGGGGTGACGAGGAACTTGTGTAGATTGATACAGCAGGAGTGAGAGCCATTTATTGTAGGACAGGAGCGGTATATATACATTCCACACAGCTTATCTAATTAACATAAACTAGATACAGCAGTCAACCAATCAGGAATCTCCACACTTAATGGCTCACTGGCGTTACTTCACAAACCACTCCCTCTGGCATTTTGCCAGGCGCCATCCAGACTTGTTTACAACACAGTATATGGGGAGAAAGGGGAGTAAGGGGAATGGTGTAAAGGAAGAGGAGGGCTCAAGGCCTAGATTCACTGCAGGGTGTTAGGATTGAGTGACAGGCCCTGGGCTAAAGAAGGCCAAAGCCCCCAGGCAAGGTGCACTGCTACATTTTCCCAAAGGAAGACTGCAGGGCCAAACATCCCAGTTCCAGCCCCTGGCTCTGGTGAGCATCCTGGGAAAGGGATCTGGAACAAGAGCCAATCAGGGATAAGGACAATAGGAGTGTCGAAGGAGGGCACAGAGTGAAGTTCTGGAAGAAGGGTGTTTGTGGGGGGCAAGCCAGGACCGCAGAAAGGAGCCCAGGCTAGGGACCTAGAGGAGGGCCTAGGCTAGGGGAGAGCAGGGAAGGGTGGGTCCAGGTAGTCAGGGGCTGCACTAGGGTTGTGAGATGCAGGGAAGCCAAGGGGAATGGGGAAGCAGCCCCAGCGAGGCCCACAGTTCAAGCCCAGGGAAGCATGGAGCAAGAAGGACCCCAGAGGCTCAGGAGAGGAGCCAGTTCAGGGAATGGAGAGCCAAGGTCCAGCACTGGGACAGGTGGCTCAGAATAGTGGACAGTGCTGGGGAGGTAAGACAGGGGATCCAGCAGGAGGGAGGGAGGCTTGAGGCATAGCACCACTGCCAGGTGTTAGAGTTCCTGGTGCTGCCCCAAGGGCCTAGGAAGGGCAAGTAGCCCAGTCGAGGGTCAGGGTTCTGTTTGCAATAAGGTGCCCTGACCCAGATGAGGATCAAGGGCCAGGGACCAGGCCAAAGGGCCTTGCAAGGACAGGGGCCAGGAGGAGTGCGATGTGAGGGCACAGTGGGGGATCACGGTGGGTGCAGAGAGGGTCAAGAGCCATGACCTAATCAAGGAGCCTAGATAAGGGACCGGCCCCACCAAAAGTTATTAGGGACCCAATGAGCAGGAGGCCCCTTCTCCAGGAAAAAGCAGTAGGGGAAGGAGAGGTAGGATCGGCACTAGGATGAGGAGACAGAGGGTTGTGCAAAGGACACAGAGGGGAGCAAGCTTGGGGGCCAAATCAAGGGGCGCCCAGGTTAGGCATGACAAGAAGAGACACCACAGAAAGGAAAGCAACCCAAGTAAAGGATTGAGGAGCTCAGGCTGGCAGCCAGGCCAGGGGACTGTAGGGCGAAGGTGTCAGGGTGAGGAAGGACTGGGTTGGCTTAGGGGCAGCTTGCAAGGCTAGAGGGCAGGAGAGGGAAGGCAACGGATCGCCCAGGGCAAAGTAATCTCTAGGCCCAAGTCCACTGCCAGTTGTCACGTTTGGAGGGCAAAGGGGGCCCAGGTGAGAGGAATAGCTGTGTTGCCCATAGGGATCCTTCAGGGCCCAGAGGCCAGCCAATTCCACTCCTCTGCCCCAGGTGAGTAGATCCTCAGAGAGACCAGGACCAAACGAGGGCAATGGGATGGATACCTTTGGTCCAGGACTGGGGGGGGGGGTCAGTGGGGAGCCAGCAACCATTGGAGGAGACCAGGCTAGGGTGAAGCAGGGGAAGGGAAGGGTCCTGGCAATGACAAAATACCACAGTACAAGGGGAACAGAGGTGGAGGCACAGGAAGGGGCCAAGCAAGGGGCCTGAAATCAAGGGACAGGGACAAGGGTCCTGGAGAAGGGCTACCAGGGACTCCAGCAAGGAGGCAGGCCCAAGAATTGGGAGCCAATTACCAGGACCCAGTCCTGCATCCCATGACAACAGACAGGGCTGGGGAGGGGAGAAAGAGGAGCAAGGGTAGTGGGTGGCACACCAAGAGGAGGGCTCAAGGCCCAGGTTAACTGCTGGGTGTCAGAATCGAGGAAAAGGGCCCAGGCTGAGAGAGCCCAAAAGGCCCAGGCAAGGGGCACATCTATGTTTTCCCAAAGGGAGCCCACAGGACCAAACAACCAGTTCCATTCCCCTGGATCTGATGAGCATCATGGGAAAGGGAACTTGAAAAGGGGCCCAGCAGGGACAGGGAAAACAGAAGTGATGAAGGAGGGTACACCGTGAAAGGCCAGAGGAAGGGTGTTGATGGGGTGCGGGTCAGGACTCCTGAGAGGAGCCCACGCTAGGGACCAACAGGAGGGCCCAGGCCAGGAAAGGGCAGTGAAGGGCAGGGCTGGGCAGGCGGGCAACAGTAGAGCTCCAAGGTTCAGGGAAGGTAAGGGGATTAGGGTACTGGCCTCAATGAGGCCTGCAGTCCAAGCCCAGGGAAGCACAGAGCAAGAAGGGCCCCCAGAAGCTCAAGCGAGTAGGCAGGCCAAGAAATGGAGAGCCAAGGGCCAGGGCTTGGGCTTTAGGGGGCTCAGGACAGTGAACAAGACTTTGGAGGGATGGCAGGAGTTCCGGCAGGGGGCAGGCAGGTTCCTGACCCAGGGCGACTGCCAGGTATCAGGGTTCTGGGTGCAGGACTAAAGGCCAAGAGAGAGCAAGGGACCTAGGTGAGGGGCAAGACTCAGTTTCCCATAAGATGCTCTGGCCCAGATGAGAATCCAGGGACAGGGACCTGGCAAAGTAGGCCTGGCAAGTGAAGGGGGCCAGGAAGAGGGAGATGGGAGTGCACAGCGGGGGGTCTCGGTTGGTGCTTTGGGGGCAAGATACAGGACCCAAGCCAGGTGCAGAGGCAAAGGATCCATCTGACTGACCATGGATGCAAGACCCAAAAATAAGGAGACCTGCAAGCACCAGGGGAAAGCACAAGGGGAATGGGAGGAAAGGCTTCGCAAGGACCAGGAGACAGAGAAAAGAACAACAGGCACCTAAGGGATCCCACTGGCAGGTCCAAGCAATGGGCCCTAGGTCAGACCCAATATGAAGAGACTCCTTGCTATGTCAAAGGCCATGAGGAATGCGGTCAGGGGTTCAGGCAAATGCCCAGGCCCAGGGAATGGAGTGCAAATTGTCAGGGTTAGGGAGGGCTGGTTTGCAATAGGGGCAGCATGCAAGGCCAGAGGGCAGGGGAGGGAAGGGAAAAGATCACTCAGGACTGGGTTGGAGCAAGACCCATGTTAACTGCCAGGCCTCAAGATTCAGGCAGTGAGGGGGAATCAGGCAAGTGGCAGGGCTGTGTTTCCCATAGGAAGCATTCAGGGCGCAGAGGCCAGCCAATGCCACTCCTCTGCCCCAGGTGAGTAGATTATCAGAGAGGGACCTGGCCCAAAGGAGGGGCCAATGAGGGTACTGTGATAGGATACCTGGTTTGCAGAGGTGCCAGGACCCATTTGAGGACTGGAGGGCCAAAGGAGGGCACAACCTGAAGGGTTTCAGGTTGAGTGTGTGTGGGGTAGGTGCCAAGATACCAACAAGGAGCCCAGACAACAGGCATAGATGAAAGCCCAGGCCAGGAGAGAGCAGGGAATGCCCACCTGGGAAGACGGGCCTACACTAGAGTACTGTCATACAGGAAAGCCAAGGGGAGCATGGAAGTGACCCAAGCGAGGGGCCCTCAAACAATGCCCAGAAAATTACTGAGCAAGAATGACCACCAGAGGCTCAAGCGAGAAGCCAGGCCTGGAAATGTAAAGTTAAGAGCCAAGCCTGGGGGAGGAGGTTCATTACAGTGGATAGGGCTGGGGAGGGAAGGCTGGGATCCAGTCAGAGGGAGCCAGGTTCGAATGCCAGTGCCCCTGCTAGGTGTCATGGTTGCGGGTGCAGGACCAAGGGCCCACGGAGAGCAAGGGGCCCATGATATGGGCAGCGCTCTGTTTTCCACATGATGCCCTGCTGCAGATGAGAATCAAGGGCCAGGGACCAGGCCAAGTGGCCTGGCAAGGGTCAAGTCCAGGAGGACAGCAAACACAAGGCATGACTCAGGGTAGCAGTGGGTGAAGAGAGGGGCAAGAACCAGGACTCAAGCAAGGATTCCAGGTAAGGGACCAACCCGCCCTAAAAAGGATTAGGAACCCAAGGAGCAGGAGGTCCGCTCTCCAGGGTAAAGTGCTAGGGGAAGGAGAGGAAGGGGCAGTGCTAGAATGAGGAGACAGAGGGCAGTGCAAAGGGCAAGGAGAGGAGCTCAATAGGGGAACAAGCAAGGGGCCCCCAGGTCTGTCTCATCAACAAGAGACCTCTTGGGAAGCCATGTGACAAAAGGAACACAATCAGGGGCTCAGGTGAGCAGCCTGGTGCTGGAATTGGAGTGCAAAATGTCACCGTTAGGAGGGCTTTGTTGGGGTAGGAGCTATATGCTAGGCTAGAGGGCAGGGGATTGAAGGGAGAATATCAGGCAGGGCAAGGTCAGCACTAGGCCTTCAGTGGGAAGAGTCCAACCAGTTCCACTCCTCTTCCCCAGATGTGTAGAACCTCAGAGAGGAACCTGGATTAAAGGACTACCAAAGACGACACTATGAGGATATACCCGTGTTCAGAATTGGGGGGGTTGGTGGAGAGCCAGGACCCATTTTTGGAGCCCAGCCTAGGGAGAAGAAGTGGGAAGGGAGAGTCCGGGCAATGCCTGGATAGCACAGTACTGTTGTAGCGTCAAATGAGGCAAGGCACCGAACATAGTAAAAAATAGTTTTATTTGGCTGCAGCCAGGCTCAGAGGGCACAGCTTTTGCTGTAATCAATCAATCCCATGAACTCCGATTTCAGGTACTTTCAGAATTTTATACCCATCATGTAAGGACAAGGGCTCAGAAGTTCACAGTCTTCAGAAGTTCACATAAAAGCAGCTTTTTCTTTCAATGTTTTGTGCAAGTTAACTCTTCAAGGACAACTCCTGAAAAGGGGAGAGATTCTTTTCCCCATTTTTTCTCTCCCTGCCAGTTGTTACTATGGAGCCCAGTGGGTAACATATCTTAAAAATGTAGACATCTCTGTGAAGCCCAGCACAAGACCAGAGGCCTTGTTTGCACATTTCTACAAAGTACTTTACAGGATGTGTTTGTGAAAAACTAGTAAGGGGGTGCCCAGCACCCGAAGTGCTGGTATCTTCTCAGCCAGTGGCCAAGCAAAACAGGGCAACAGGAAAATAGGAAGTTTATCAACATTAAACTCTTTTTCAGAGACTCTTTTGCTGACAGTCCTAAAATCAGCCATGGTGAAGATTTGTTTAGAATCCCAGGTAGGATTTTTCTGTGGAGAAAGGGGGTATCACTTAAATTCCCCCCTTTAATAATGATCCTCATAAATTAATCATTTAAATTTAAGAGCATCATTACCATTATATTGACTTAAGGCCATATATAATGTCAAAACATTAGTTGTTGACATCTTTTCAAAAGCAGCTTCCATAGTGAACCCATTAGTTTTAATGCACAGTGGAGCCAAATATTGGAGCAATAAACAGGTTAACAGCAGAATACCCATGAGAGCAGTTAAGCTTTTAAATCTACCAAGGGTTGATAACCATCTCCCAAAAGTGTGATTGGGACCCAAAGTTGAATGCCCTTCTAGGTATGCACTAGCACATGTGCTAGTTCTCTTGTGTTGTTAGCTATATTCTTAACTATTTGTCTATTGTCATTCATTTGGATGCAACAATCCGAGCTGTTGAACTCTCCATATATTTCTATTTCCTCAGCCAGTAGGTAATCTAATGCCAAGCAGTTTTGATAGTTACCACTTGCATTGGGCCAGTCTTGTGGCTAGGAGGTCTAAGGCTGTGGCAGTCTGATTAATAATAATTTCTTATTGTCTAATTTTTTGAGTTCTTTGTATATTCTGGATATTAGGGGAGAGAGAAGGGAAATTGCATGGAAATGGAAGGAGACCCTCAGGGTTATACAAAATTACATACAAGAGGAAGTGAGGGGAAAGGGAAAAATAATACAAGGGGGAGAAATGAATGACAGTAGAGGGGGTAGAGAGAGAAGAGGGGAGGGGAGGGGAGCGGAGGGGGGATAATAGAGGATAGGAAAGGCAGCAGAATACAACAGACACTAGTATGGCAATATGCAAATCAATGGATGTGTAACTGATGTGATTCTGCAATCTGTATATGGGGTAAAAATGGGAGTTCATAACCCACTTGAATCAAAGTGTGAAATATGATATGTCAAGAACTATGTAATGTTTTGAACAACCAACAATAAAAATTTAAAAAAATAAAATAAAAAAAGAATAGAAATTCAAAAAATAATAATAATAATAATTTCTAGTACAGCTTGTAAGTGAATAATTCTGTTTAACAGGTAAATAGGAGTTCTATAACTCCAACTGCCATTTTGTGCCCAGGTAGCAGGACCATATGTGGCAATGATCCTCTGGGGTGGCCAGTTATCTTCACCCCAAGATTGGTTACCTCCTAAATCAAGTTACTTCCCAATGTACCTCTTTTGTCTTTCCAAACAGTCATCGATCCATTGCATTCCTCTGGCAGGACAGGTCCTAATTATATGTTTAACCACCTCTTGGTTATAGTGGATTGACTTGACATATGGTTCACATGATCTCCATGGTTGGAATAGGAGTAGAATGGAACCTTTTAAGGTTATCAAAGGAAATCAAACTAAATAACAGACTAACATTTTGGTTAGCATAGGTTAAACAGCATAAATTAACAAAGAAAAACTAATAACACCAAACAAATCCTAGAAAATTTATATAAGCAAGATAAAAAAGTATAAATGATTTATTTTTACCCAGTGTCCAGTCAGTAGGAGCTACTGTTATTAAACCAGTGGCAAAACCAGAGAATTATGTATATATCTAGAAGCAAGGGGTCACAATGCATTATAGTATAAGAACTATTTTAGGGGTTGAAAGTGTTCATTAGCCATGGTGGGAAGTTTATCTTTCATGGTGCATTGATCAGCCAGTCCCTCCCGTGTGGCTGAAGCAGGGCCATTGTCTCCTAAAGCTTCAGCTGTGCATACACTAGTCAGCTTTCGGAGTGACTGGAGCAGGGCTGTTGTCCTTCTGACCCTCAAGATTGTCTGGTGCTCCTTTTTTTTATAGAAAGTCAGCTTCAAGGGCATAGCAGCATCTGGAGTGCATGCCCAGTCTGCAGCTGCAGGCTTGGGTCTGGTGTAATCAATCAAGGGACCTATTTCTGCTAACTTGACTGCAGTTGGGGTGGATAAAATAACAGAGAAAGGGCCCTTCCAAAGAAGTTTAGGTGTTTGAATATTTCATTCTTAGACCCAGAATCAATCTCCAGGCTTGAAGGAGTGTGAACCTGTGGTCAAATTTAGTGGCAATCTTCTCTAACCCATTGGTTGAGAACCTGTAAAGTTTTCCCTAAGGCCTGAAGCTGTCATCTCAGGGTGAATTCTCCTATCTCTCTTAAGTCTCCCAATGGTCCCCTAATAAGAGGGGGACCTCACATACATTATCTTATAAGGAGAGAATCCAGTCTTCATAGTGGGAGTGGATCTAATCCTCAAGAGTGTAGCAAGGAGAAGTTCATCACAATGTAAGTGAGTCTCTTGACACAGCTTACCCAATTGAGACTGAAAGTCCTGTTCATCCTTTGAACTTTACCATAACTCTGCAGCCTATAGGCAGTATGTAACTTCTGATGTTTCAACTCGTGTTCAGTCATCATATCACCTCTGCCCAAAAGCTGGCCCATTGTCTGAGCCAAAACTGATTGGGATAAAAAATCTGGAATCATTTCTCAGAGAGGCATCCTGTTTATCTCCATAGCCTTTTCAGGGCAGGTGGGAAAGGCTTCCACCCAGTCAGAGTAGGAACACACAAAAAACAAAAGTTACTTATAGCCCCCTGACCATGGTAAGTCAGTAAAATCTACTTCCAAGTCTTCAAAAGGTGTTCCTCCTATAGTTTGGATTCCTGGTGGGAGCTCTGGCCCCTGACAAGGATTGTTGTGAGTACAAACCTCACATTATTTTCAGAATATCCAGGTGAAGTTTGTGAGCCAGGGGACATAGAAATGTTAACTCAGAACTGTCTCAAGTGCTGTATGTCCAATGTGTTCTCCTGTGGAACTGTTAGATAAACGCTGGGGCTAGAATCTCCGGGATGGATATGCTGGCCATCAGAATATCTCCATCATCCTACTGGGAGAAAATTTTCTTTTTCAATCTTAAACCATTTATGTCCATGTTGGGAGTATGTTGGCTCCCATTCTGTTAAATATTTGGCCAGGAAGAAGGGCAGCCTTTAAACCTGGGACTGGATTTTCTTCTCATTTCTTGCAGACAGCTAACCTGGCCTCTCTTTCAGTTTTCCAGTTTCCCTGAGAAACCACAGTGTTTCCCTTTCAGTGACCTTGGCAATATATAATCACAACTTTCCTGGGAGTCCACAGTGCATCCCAAATGCTTAAGAATTTCTTGCCCATACATCATGCCTTTTTTTTCTCTTAAGTTAATGAGCCCCTTTTCCTTATATAAGGCCCTATGAACATGAAGGGTAGTGAATGCATATTTTGAGTCTATGTAAATATCCACACAGACTACAGCTGTCAACTGAGATGCTTGAGTCAAAGCAATAAGTCCCGCTTTTTGTGCTGAGGTTTCCTGAGGCAGAGGTTCTGCCTTGACAGTGGAGTCCAGAGTGACCACTGCATATCCAGCAAAACATACCCCATCTTTTATAAAACTGCTTCCATCTGTAAAGTACTCCACATCAGAGTCCCTGATGGCTGGTCTGTCAGGTGTTGTCTGCTGGAGAACATTTCCTCCATGACTTCAATACAGTTATGATCAGGTTGTCCAGGTCTAATGTGAAGCAAGGTTGATGGGTTCAGAGTCTGGACGACTTCCCCACGGATACATGGGTTTTCTCATAAATGCCCTGGTATTGACCATTAGTCAACCAATATTGTTCTTTGTACTCTACCAATGTCAACACTGAATGACGAACCCTGAAAACCAATTTTTGTCCCATAGCCGGTTAATCAGCTTCCAACACCAGAAGATCTGTGGCTGTAAGGGCCCATAAACAAGGTGGTCAGTCTTGGGCTACAGAGCCCAGCTCTTTGGAAAGATGTTCATATCAAGACTCCTACAGCCATTCCAGAATGTTCCTGGACCCACAGAAAGTAATGCTTTGTGAGGTCAGGGAGCCTAGTCGAGATGCACTGGGAGTGCTTCTTTAAGGTCTTTTGCTTAGGTGGCCCCCATATTAGAGGATCCCATTCTCTCCCCTTTGTGGATTCATAAAGGGGTTTTCTATAACTGAAAGTTGGAGCTCCACATATGGCTGAATCTGGTTAGCCCCCAAGAATCCTCTAGTCTGATGGCAGGTGAAAGAATGGAATTGAGTGATTTCCCGTTTCTTTTGAGGTCCAGTGCCTATTGTCTGTTCTGTTGCTGAGTCAGATGGTAACCAAAGTATTTGACCTTTTTCTTGATGGATATGGGCTTTTAAGTCAGAGTCCAGTACTGTCCCAAGGATGGTGTCCTCAAGCCCCTGGGAGGAACTGACCTTTAGGGAAGGGGAGCACACATAGATCCTCTGGCAGTAAAAGATGCAGGAATGTTTTTGTTATCTCCCAGTGTAGGATCTTGGCTGATGGAATTCTCCAACTCTCAGATCTAAAGTAAATCTTCACAGAGATTGATTACCTGGGACATCATTTGTATAAAAGGCACCTATGTCAATCTCATCATGGGCCATCTGCCAATGTTGGAGGGCAGGTTCCCTGCAGGTCCTAGTGAGGCAGCCACATTTTTCTCACCCAGGTGTTGCTCTTTGTCTGCATGGCTTTCTCCTCTTGACAGGTGGGAGCCTGCTCTAATTGTATATGTAGCTGCCCCACTTGTGTTTTTGCTCGCTATGCCTTGGTGCATGGGGCTCTATGTCCCTTCCTGTTGGGAGCTCACAGCATGTGACTCGGAGCCAGGGTGGCATGTCCTTTTGGAGTGTGCACCCTATGGCCCACTATCTAGTATTAACAAGAATATATTTCTGGTTCATTTGGGGGCTTGCAGAAGTGGAGCCCTCCTGAGGCGCTGTGTCCAGGCTATCAGATGCAGTTGTGTGTGTCTATGGGACCCCTGCCATATTTGTCAATCATCCACTTCTGAGCAAGTGGGAAGAAACTGAAAGGAGGGGTTGAAGCCAAAGGCTGGGGAAAAAACATTCATTCCTTCTCTGTTCAAGTCTTAGCATTTGAGCATAGCAGTAGTTTCTTGCCCACCAGGGCCACTGGAGCCTTCCCCTTTTGTCTGGCCACACTTTTTTTCCTTATAAGCATTTGGACCATTGGCTGTGTTCTAGTGAGACCTCCCTTTGAGTGACCTCTAGGTTTGTGGTGAGGGAAGCTGTAAGAGGATCCATCCTCCTCTTTATCTTTTTGGTTTGTCTGTATTTGAGCCTCTGGGTCTCCACTGAGGAAAACTGTGGCCATCTTTGTTAGCTCTCTGGCTCACTTCTCAGGAAAGCCAGTTTGTAATTTTTGGCAAATGTCACTCTGAGCCTGTTACACAAAGGCTGCATTGGTCACCTATTTCTTGAGCCTCTGCATCTGTTCCCTGACAAACGTGCATTGTGGCAACTATGCTTCTATGGTGCCCCTCCTCTCCCAGGCACCTTTGGGCAGGGAGAGGGGCAGCAGCGGCAGTGACCCAGACACTCAGCTCTGAGTCAGGTGGGCAAGATTCTTTTGATTATTACTGCCAGTTTCATAAGGCAGAGGGGCCTTAGGCAGATATGGGGTCCAGAGACATGTTCAGGGCTATCAAAGGTGCAAGAAGGAGATGCTGGAGCAGCATAAGGCTTTGTTCAGCTATGTTTGTCTGCAGATGCACTCTGGCTTAGGCTAGGGCTTAGGGCTGGCTCTGATTCCTTCTAACTCTTGGGCATAGTTTCTTTATTATTTTTTTTCTCTTAGACTTCCTATGAAGGATTCTTGATATCTCTTTATGTTTATCCCTTCTTCTTTGTTGGGGCCTTATCCTAGCTCTGGATAATGGGCTGCATCAGATCAGTCATGGTCCAGGGTTTCTCCATGTAGGAGGAAGTATGATTTTTCCAGCTTATGAGTGCAATGGTGGTGAAAGCCTGGCACACAAAACTGCCTTGTCTCCCATAGGTGTTTCCCTCTGGTCACTATGGGCAGGTCCTTTAATCCTTTGCAGGGGCATCTGGAGTGCTCTCATCTAGGTTGTGGCTCTGGTCTTGGGACAAATCTCCCTCCTTAATCTTGGGAGGTGAAAGAGTCTGATTCTAGGAAGCCTTTGGCTCTGAGGACACCAAAGAGGAAGAAATAGCCAGTATTGGGGGCCATCATTTGTTGCTTCTGAAGATGAAGGGGCTGATGGGACATTTTGGTGTCCCAGTGGTCTTGGCAATGTTGGGTAGAGTGGCACATAAGGTGGTGGGTCCTCTTCTGGCTCATGGGGAAAACCGTTTCCTTTCCTGTTTTTCCTCTATCAGGTATTCTGGTTAGCTGCTTTCCATGTCTTAGAGACCACTAGGTTCCTGACTAACATCAGCTTAGACTGTCCATATAGACAAGCTCTCAACCAAGGGGGCTGTACTATCTTTTGACAGCAATCAATGTAAGAGAAATGGGTCAGGGACTCCAACAATAATCAAAATGACCTCAGCAATGACTCTCTCATCTAAATATCATTCTGGTGGCCAGCCCACATCTTGGGTGGGCCATTCCAATTCAGAGAGTATGCCTCCATTGTGGAGTGAGTTCCACCCCACAGTTACCAGGAAAACCTTCCTAAAGATTTCTAACAAACATTTCAGAAGGTGCAGTTTTCTTTGTGTGCCTTCCATGTTCCAGCCTGCATCGGGATTGCACATTTAGGACAAGACTTGCTTTGTCCATCTCTGGCTGTTCCCCTTGCAGGGGGAATTAGGACCCTCTTAGCCCTGTGGGTCAGCATCAACCCCAGACTAGGAGCTTTCACCTAGACGTTGGTTGGTGAAATTCCACCATAGATTGTATGAGTTGCCATGGAACCTTGGTTCAGGACTGTACACTCACTTCGGCCCTGGGGTTGGGTAGGAAACCTTCCCTTTTTCTTCTCATTTGCATACTTTTCCCACAGATGGTCAGAAAAAAATTCTATACTGCCCAAATTCCAACAGTTCCTAACCAAACAAAAAGTGCATCATGGTTTCCCCTCTGCTCGCTGACCCCAAACAGTCTACTCGGGTGACTCCCCAGGTCTGTTTCAGCTCCAACCTCTTTGGAGAATACTTGGGACCCAACAGAGGTTGATAAAGCCTCTCTTCCACCCGCTGAGGCCTTGAAGGGGAAGTCAGGTGGGCTTCAAAAACAAATGGACTCAGGTCCTAACTGTTCAGTTGGGCAGTGCTCCAAAATCCTAATTCTGGTTCCTGCTGCCTGTGGGTCCTTTGTGCTCTGGGGTGGCAGCCCAAGGGTGCTGGGTGAGTCAATCCTCCTTCAGGCCAAGAGTGGCCTGGGTGTCCCAAGGGGAATGCTGTCCCCCATTGCCCCAGGGTAGTGGGTCCATGGAGACAAGAGAGGCACAATATCCTTCCCTACCCCCTCTGTCCCATCTGGGTCCCGACAAATGTTGTAGAGACAAATGAGGCAAGGCACCGAGCATAGCAGGAAACAGTTTTATTTGGCTGCAGCCAGGCTCAGAGGGTACAGCTTTTGCTGTAATCAATAAATCCCATGAAACCCGAGTTCAGGTAGTTTCAGAATTTTATACCCAGCATGTAAGGGGAGGGGTTCAGAAGTTCATAGTCTGCAGAAGTTCACATAAAAGCAGCTTTTTATTTCACTGTTTTGTGCAAGTTAACTCTTCAAGGACAACTCCTGAAAAGGAGAGAGCTTTTTTTTCCCTATTTTTCCTCTCCTTGCCAGTTGTTACCATGGAGCCCAGTTGGTAACATATCTTAAAAATGTAGACATCTCGGTGAAGCCCAGCTCAAGGCCAGTGGGCTTGTTTGCACATTTCTTCAAACTACTATACTGGATATGTTTGTGAAAAACTAGTGAGGGGTGCCCAGCACCTGGAGTGCAGGTGTTTTCTAGGCCAGTGGCCAAGTAAAACAGGGAAATAGGAAAATAGGAAGTTAATCAACATTGAACTCTTCTGCAGAGAGTCTTTTGCTGACAGTCCTAAAAACAGCCATGGTGAAGAATTCTGGAAAATCCCAGTTAAGACTTTTCTGTGAAGGAAGGTGGTGACACTTCAATACAAGGAGAACAGATGGGAGGCACAGGAGGGGGCTTGATAAAGGGGCTTGAAATCAAGGGAAAGGGACAGGGTCCTGGAGAAGGGCAACATCCAGCAAGGAGCCAGGCCCAGGAATGGAGATCTAAGTGTGTTGGCCCTGGCAGGGGTCCCATGAAAACAGACAGAGCAGGGAGGGGAGGGAGGGGAGAAAGGGGCATGGGTGGCACAGGGAAAGGAGGTCTCAAGGCCCAGGTCCACTGATGTGTGTCAAGGTTGGGGAGCAGGGCTTGGGCTAAGGGAGGCCAAAGGGTCCAGAAATAGGGGAAGGGCTACATTTTCCCAAAGAGAGCCCGCAGGGACAAAGGCTAGGTCCAGTCCCCTGGCCCTGGTGAGTATGCTGGAAAAGGAATCAGGAAAAGGGGCACCACAGGGAGAGTGAAAACAGGAGGCCCCAAGGAGAGCACAGCAGGAAGTTCTGGAGGACACCTTTGATGGCGTGGGTGCCAGGTCTCCAACAGGGATACCAGTCTAGGTATCTACAGGAGGGCCCCATCCTGAAGGAGCAGGGAAGGGCAGGGCTGGGCAGGCAGGCAGCACTAGAGTTCTGCCATGCAGAGAAGCCAAGGAGAGCAGGGAAGTAGACCAAATGAGGGGCCCCCAGTACAAGCTCAGGGAAGCACAGTGCAAGAGGAGCCACAAGAGGCTCAAGTGAGGAGACAGGACAGGGAATCGAGACACAAGGACCAGGACTGGGCTGGGTGATCAGGACAGTGGACATGGCAGAGGAGGGAAGGCAGGGGATATGGAAGTGGGGAGGCAGGCTCCAGGCCCAGGGCCATTGCCAGGACTCAGATTTCCAAAAGTAGGACCAAGGGCCCAGGGAGAGCAAGAGGACCAGGCTAGGGACAGGGTTCTCTTTCCCATGAGGTTCCCTGCCCACACAGGGGACTGGCAAGAGATGGGGGCCATGAGGAGGAGGATGGGAGGGCAGGGTGTGGTGTCACGATGGGTGTGGAGAGGGGCAAGAGCCAGGACCCAAGCCAGGATCCCAGGCAAGGGACCAATCCCACCAACAGAGCATTAGAAACCCAAGCAGCAGGAGGCCAGCACTCCAGGGGAAAGTGTGAGTGGAAGGAGAAGAAGGGTTGGCGCTAGGATGTGGAAACAGGGCAGAGCAAAGGGCACCCAGTGGAGTGCACTAGTGGCCCAAGCAAGGGACCCCAGGTAAGCCCCAACGTGAATTGCCACCTTGGAATGCCATGCAACATGAGGAATGTGGTCTGGGGCTTAGGTAAACAGCCAGGTCTGGAAACTAGAGTGCGAAATATCAGGGTTAGGGAGGGCTGGGTTGTGGTAGGGGCATTATGCAAGGCTAGATGGTAGGGGAGGGAAGGGAGATGATGGAACAGGGCAAGGTCAGCTGAAGGTATCAAGGTTTGGAAGGAGAAGTCCACTGCCAGGTATCAAGGTTTGGAAGGAGAAGGGGGCCCAGGTGAGGGGCAGGACTGGGTTTTCCATAGGGAGCATTCAGGGCCCAGAGGCCAGCCAATTCCACTCCTCTGCCCCAAGTGAGTAGAACAGCACAGAGAGACCAGGATCAAAGGAGGGCCAAAGAGGGCACTATGAGGGGATACCTTATGTCCTGAATTGGGGGTGGGGATGGTGGGGAACAAGGACCCCTTCGAGGATCACAGGCTAGAGAGAAACAAGGGGGAGGGGAGGGTCCAGGCAGTGCCAAGATACCACCATACAAGGAAAACAAAGGAGAGGCCCAGGAGGGGACCGGGGAAATGGGTCTAAAATCACAGGACAGGGACAGGATCCTCGAGAAGGGCAGCCAGGGGTTCAAGCAAGGGATGAGGCCAAGGAATGGAGAGTCAAATGCAGAACCTAGGATGGTGTCTCATGAAAATGAACAAGTCTGGGGAGGGGAGGGAGAATAGAAATGGGAGTGGGTGGCACAGGGAGAGGAGAGTTCAAAGACCAGGTCCACTGCTGGGTATCAGTGTTGGGGTGTAGGGCCTGAGCTGATGGAGGCCTAAGGGCCCAGGCAAGGGACAGGGCTACATTTTCCAAAAGGGAGCTCAAAGGACCAAAAGGCCAGGTCAAGTTCCAGCCCTGGTGTGCATCCTAGTAAAGGGATCAGGAAAAGGGGCATTGCAGGGACAAAGACAACAGGAGGGTCAAAGAAGGGCACAGCAGAATAGGCCAGAGGATGTGTGTTGTTGGATTGGGGGCCAGGACCCCAGCAAGGAGACCAGGCTATGGACCTAGATATGGTCCAATGCCAGGGCAGAGCAGGGAAGGGTAGGACTGGGCAGGTGGGCAGCACTAGGGTTCTACAAGGAAGGGAAGCCAAGGGTGGCAGAAAATTGGCCCAAGAAAGGGGCATAAAGTCAAAGCCCAGGGATGCTGGGAACAAGAAGGGGCACCAGAGGCTCCAGGGAGGAGCCAGCACAGGTAATTGAGAGCCAAGGGCCAAGGCTGGGGTTCAGGACAGTATACAGGGCTAGAGAGGGAAGGCAGGGGATCTGAGAGGTGATAGGCAGGCTCGAGGCCCAGGGCCATAACCAGGTGTCCAAGTTCCATGTTCAGGACCAAGGGCCAAAGGAGAGCTAGGGGCCCAGGTGAGGGGCAGGGCTCTGTTCCCATAAGGTACCCTGGTGCAGATGAGAATACAGGGCCATTGAATGGGGAAAAACAGGCCCGACAAGGGACGGGGCCCAGGAAGAGGGCAACAGGAGGGTACAGTGCAGGGTCGCAGTAGGTGCGGAGAGGGCCCAGAGCCAGGACACAAGCAAGGAGCCCAGACAAGGGTCTCACCCAACCGACCAAAAATGAGGGACCCAAAGAGCAGGAGGCTCCAGGGTGTGCCCAGGTAAAACACAAGGGGATGGGAAGAAAGGGGTGACACGAGAAGGAGGAGTCAGTTGGAAGCACAGGGCAAACCAAGAGAAGCACGCTAGGGGTCCCAAAATGGAATGACACCAGGTGAAGCCACAAGATGCAACTTGACTCGCGGTGGTCAGGGGCTCAGTTGAAGGTTCAGGGTCAGGGAGGGCTGGGTTGGGATTGTAGCAGCATTGAAGGCCAGAGGGAAGGTGAAGAAAGGGAGGGAATGGTGCAGGGCATGTCTGGTGCAAAGCACACTTCCACTGCCAGGTGTCAGGTTTCTAGCAGTGAGGGGGATCAGGCGAGGGGCAGGGCTGTGTTTCCATAGGGAGATTTCAGGATTTAGAGGCCAGTAGTCTGCCTTGGATGAGTAGATCCTCAGAGAGGGACCAGAAGCAAAAGAGGGCCAAAGGAGGGAACTGTGAGGAAATGCCTTTCGCCTGGATGTGAGGGGCAGTTGGTGGGGAGCAAGGACCCAATCAAGAGCCCAGTCTAGGCAGAAGCAATGAAGGGAAGGGTCCAGGCAGTGATAGGATACCACAGCACAAGGAAAACAGAGGGGAGGCATAACAGGGCTCCGAGTAAGGGGCCTGAAATCAAGGTACATGAGCAAGGTCCTCGAGCAGGGCGGCCAGGGTCTCAAGCAAGGAGCCAGGCCTAGGAACAGAGAGCCAAGTGCAAGGGCCAGGGCCAGGGATGCATGAAAATGGACAGGGCTGGGGAGGGGAGGGAGGCAAGGGAGAGAGCTGGTGGTGCAAAAGAGGGAGGTTCAAGGCCCATGCCCACTGCAGGGTGTCAGTGTCCAGGAGCAGGGCCCGGGCTGAGGGAGGCCAAATGGCCTATGCAAGGAGAAGGGCTACATTTAACAAAATGGATCCCACAGGGCCAAGAGGCCTGGTCCAGTCTCCTGGCCTGGGTAAGTATCCTGGGAAAGGGATCAGGAAAAGGGGCCTGGCAGCAACAGGGAATATAGGAGGGTTAAAGGGGGCATGGCCTGAAGGACCAGAGGACCAGTGTGGGTGGAGTGTGGGCCAGAGTACAATCAAGATCCCAGGTTAGGGACCTAGAGGAGGACCCAGGCCAGGGGAGCAGGAGCACAGGGAAGGACGGGGCCATTAAGGTGGGGCTGAACTAGGGTACCCCAGTACAAGGAGTCCATGGGGAGTTGGGAAGCAGCCCTAGAGAAGGGCCCGCACACCCAAGCCAAGGGAAACACTGAGCAAAATGGACACAGGGGCTCAAGCGAGGAGCCAGGCCAGGAATGAAGAGCCAAGGGCTGTGGAAGGGGTCTCAGGTGAGTGGACAGGGGATCCAGCAGGGGGAGGAAGGTGTTCCCCCTAAGGGCCACCATTTGCCATAGTCCTGCTGTGTTAAATAACTGAGAGGTGACAAGCAACTTGAAGGTTGAATCAGGAACTACTTTATTGCGAGTGAACTCAGCAGGAACTGAGCGAGAACTCAAAGTAGCGGGCACCGGAGATAGCAAAAGCCCCTTCTCTGCTAGACAGCAGAGGTGTATATACTTAACTAATTACACACAGCTTAACTCAATTAACATAAACTAGATACAGCAGTCAACCAATAAGGAATCCTCATCATCTTAATGGCTTGCTGGCATTGCTTCACAGACCACTCCTCCTGGCAAAGTGCCAGGTGCCATCTTGACTTGATTTCAGCCCTCAACAAGACTCCTCCCACCAGGGTGTCAGGGGGAGCTCATATACTGCAGCAGCCAGGGTCCAGGGGTCTCACCCCTCCATATTGGAGACCCCTTCCAAGTAGGTATGATGGAGAAGAGTTCTTATACCGCCTTAGCCAGGGTAGAGGGTTCTTGCCCCTCCAGGCAGATGATCCCTCCCACCTGGGTGTCAGGGGAAACTCATATGCTGCAGTAGCCAGGTAGAGTGTCACGCTCCTCCAGGCAAGAGACCCCTCCCATCTTGGTGCCAGGGTGAGCTTGTATTCCACCTTAGCCAGGATAGCAGGGTCTCGCCCCTCCAGGCAGGAGACCCCTTTCACCTGGTTGTCAGGGGGAGCTCTTATCCTGCAGCAACCATTATAGAGGGTACTCACCCCTCAAAGCAAGATACCTCTCCCCCCTGGGTTTTGGGGGGAGCTCCTAGATCTCCAGAGCCAGGGTGGAGGGGATTCACCCCTCTTGTTGGGAGGCACCTAAATCCTGGGTGTCAGTGGAGTTCCTATACTGCCACAGGCAGGATCCAGGGAGCTCTACCCTCCAGGCTGGAAACTCTTCTCACCTGGGTGTCACCAGAGATCCTATATTGCAGCATCCAGGGTTGAGGGGACTCTCCCCTCCAGGCAGGAAACCCCTTCCACCTGGGTGTGTCAGGGAACTTGTATACCACCTTAGCTAGGGTAGAGGTGACTTACCCCTCCAGACAGGAGACCCCTCCCACATGAGTATTGAGGGGAGCTCATATACCACTGGGAGCCATGGTACTGGCCCCTTCAGGTGAGAGACCCCTCCTACTAGAGTGTCAGGGGGAGATTGTATACTGCCACAGCCAGGGTAGAGGGGACTCGCCCCTTCAATAGGGAAACCCCTCCCACCTGCATGTGGGTGGGGAGCTCCTATACTGCCAAAGCAGGGTAGAGGGAACAGGCCTCTCCTGGCAGAAGCACCTCCCACCTGGGTGTACTGGGAGCTCGTATATGGCAAGAGCTAAAGTAGAGGGGACTCTCCCATCCAGGTGGGATAGCCCTCCCACCTGGGTGTCAGGTGGAGGTCATACCCCAGCAGCCAGGTTAGAGGAGACTTGCACAGCAGGCAAGAGACACCTCCCACCTGGGAATGAGGGAAACTCCTATACCACCTTAGCCAGGGTACTTCCCCTGTAGGTGGAACACTCCTCCCACCTGGGTGTCAGGTGGAGCTCACATACCCCAACAGCCAGGGGAGAGGCAACTCGCACCTCCAGGTGACAGACACCTTCCACCTGATATTGGGGGTAATTCCTATATCACCTTAGCCAGGGTAGAGGGGACTCGCCCCTTCAGGCGAGTATGGGTATGGGGGGTGGGGAATCTCCTATATCACAGCAGCCAGAATAGAGGGGACTCACCTCTCCAGGAAGGAGACCCCTCCCACCTGGGTTTCACAGGTAGTTGGTAACCCCCTCAGCCAGTGTAGGGGGGACTTATCACTCCAGGCAGAGGACCATTCACACCTGGGTGTTGGGAGAATTCCTATATTGCTGCATCCAGGGAGAGGTGACTCGCCCTTCCAGTCAAGAGACCCCTCTAACCTGGGTGTTGAGAGGAGCTCCTATTCCACCTCAGCCAGAATAGAGGGCACTCGCCCCTCCATGCTGGAGACCCCTCCAAACTGGATGTCTAGGGGAGCTTATACACCGCCAATGCCAGGGTAGAGGGGACTCACCACTCTAGGCGGGACACCCATCCCACCTTAGTGTCACGGGGAGCTCCTGTCCTGCTGCTGCCAGGGTAGAGTGGACTCCCTCCTCCAGTGGGAAGACCCCTCCCACGTGGGTGTCTTTTGGAGCTTATATACAGCTTGAGCCATGGTAGAGGGGACACGACCCTCCAGGCATGGGACACCTCCCACCTGCATGTCAAGGGAGCTCATATATCCCAGCAGCCATGGTAGAGGCGAGTCACCCATCCAGGTGGCAGACCCCTCCCACCTGGGTGTCCTGGGGTGGGGGCTCATATACCACTCCAACCAGGATAGCAGGGATTTGCCCCTCCAGGGGAGAGACCCTCCCACCTGGATTCGGGGGAGCTCCTATACATTTGCAGCCAAGGTGTAGGGGAATCGCCCCTACAGGTGGGAGACCCCTCCCACCAGGGTGTTGGGGGAAGCTCCTATACTACCAGAGCCAGGGTAGAGGTGTTCACCACTGCAGGTGGAAGACCCTCCCACCTGAGTGTCCAGGGAGCTCTTATAGGGCATCAGCCAATGTAGAGGGGACCCCTCTCCAGGCAGGAGATCCCTCCCACCTGTGTGTCAGGGAGACCTTGTATACCACTATAGCAAGTGTACAGGGGACTTGCCCTCCATGTGGGAGACTCCTCCCACCTGGGGGTCCTGTGGAGCTCCTATACTGCTGCAGCCACCATAGAGGGGACTCGACTGTCCAGTTGGGAGACCCCTCCCACCTGGGTTTGGGGAAAGCTTGAATTCGGCCAAACAAGGGTAGAGCGTACTCGCCCCTCCAGTCAAGATACCCCTCCCACTTGGGTGTCAGAGAGAGCTCATATACTGCTGCAGCCAGGGGAGAGGGGGCTTGCTCCTCTAGGCGGGAGACCCCTCCCACTTGGGTGTCTGTGGAGCTCATATACCGCCATAGCCGGTGCAGAGGGGACTCACCCCTCCAATCGGGAAACCCCTCACACCTGGGTGTCCAGAGGGAGCTTGTACACCATTGCAGCCAAAGTAGAGTGGACTTGCCCCTCCAAGCGGCAGATCCTTCTCACCTGGGTGTCATAGGGAGCTCTTATACTGACAAAGCCATGGTAGAGGGGACTCTCCCATCCAGGCGGGAAACCCCTTCCACCTGGGTGTCCTAGGGAACTCCTATTCAGCTGAAGCCAGGGTATTGGGGACTCACTCTTCCAGGCGGGAGACCCTCCCACCTGAGTGTCAGGGGGAGTTCTCATATCGCCAAGGTTAGAGGGGACTAGCCCCTCCAGGCGGGATACCCTCCCAGCTGGGTATGGGGAGTGGGGAGCTCCTATACAGCTGCATCCAAGGTAGAAGGGACTCGCCCCTCCAGTCGAGACACCCACCTGGTGTCCCGGGGAGCTCCTATACCGCCCCACCCAGGGTAGAGAGGACTTACCAGTCTAGGTGGGAGACCCCCCCACACCTGGGTGTCAGAGGGGGCTTGTATACCACTGCAGCCAGGGTAGCAGGGACTCTCCTCTTCAGAAGAGAGACCCTTCCCCTCCTGGGTGTCTGGGGGAGCTCATACACTGCCACATCCAGGGTATAGGGGACTCACCATGGAAGGCAGGAGACCCCTCCCACCTGCGTGTCAGGGGAAGCTTGTATACTGCTGCAGCCAGGGTAAAGCATACTGGCCCCTCCAGTTGAAAGACCCGTTTCACATGGGTGTCATGTGGAGCTCACATACCACCGAAGCCATAGTAGAGGGAACTTGCCCCTACAGGCGGGGAAACTCTCCCACCTGGGAGTCATGGGAGCTCATATACCCCAGCAGCCATGATAGAGGCAACTCACCTCTCCAAGCGGGAGACCCTTCCCACCTGCGTGTGTGTGTGGAGGGGGTCTCCTACACTGCTGCAGCCAGGGTAGCAGGGACTCGCCCCTCCAGGGGAGAGACCCCTCCCACCTGGATGTTGGGGGAGCTCCTGTACCTCCGCAGCCAGGATAGAGGGTTCTTGCTCCTCCATTCAGGAGACCCCTCCCACCTGGTTGACAAGGGGAGCTTGAATACTGCAGCAGCCAGGGTAGAGGAAACTTGCCCCCATAGGCGGGAAACCCCTCCCACCAGGGTTTCTGGGGGAGCTCCTATACTGCAACAGCCAGGGTAGAGGGGTTTGCCCCTGCAGGAGGAAGACCCCTCCCATCTGGGTGTCCAGGGAGCCCTTATAGGGCACCAGCCAAAGTAGAGGAGACTCGTCCTTTAAGGCGGAAGACCCCTCCCACCTGGGTGTCAGGGGAAGCTCCAATACTGCTGCAGTCAGGGTAGAGGGGACTCGCCTACGCAGGCGAAAGACCCCTCGCACCTATGCTTTGGGGTGGGGCGAGCTTGTATACAGCCTTAGCCAGGGTAGAGGGGACTTGCCCCTTCATGCAGGAGACCCCTCCCACCTGGGTGTCTGGGGAGCTTGTATGCCGCTGCAGCCAGAGTAGCGGGGACTTGTTGCTACTGGCAGGAGAACCCTCTCACCTGGGTATCAGGGGAGCTTGTTTCCTGCCACAGCCAGGGGAGAGGGGACTGGCCCCTCCAGGTGGGATACCCCTCCCACCTGGGTGTCAGGGGAAGTTTGAATACTGCCACAGCCAGTGTAGAGAGTACTCGCCCCTCCAGTCAAGAGACCCCTCTAACCTGGGTGTAAGGGGGAGGTCCTATACCCCCTCAGCCAGAATAGAGGGGACTCGCCCCTCCATGTGGGAGACCCCTCCCACAGCCAGGGTAGAGGGGACTCACCACTGAATGCAGGAGACCCCTCCCAGCTGGGTGTCAGGAGAAGCTTTTATACTGCTGCAGCCAGGCTAGAGCATTCTTGCCCCTCCAGGCGGAAGACCCCTTTCATGTGGGTGTTGGGTGGAGCTCTTATACCTCTGCAGCCATGGTAGAGGGGACTCACCCCTGAGTGGGAGACTCCTCCCACCTGGGTGTCATGGGAGCTCTTATACCTCAGCAGCCATGGAAGATGCGGCTCACCCCTCCTGGCGGAAGACACATCCCACCTGGGAATCAGCGGGAACTTGTATACCACAGCCAGGGTAGAGGGGACTAACCCCTCCAGGCAGGAGACCCCTCCCACCTAGGTGATGGAGGTGGGACTCATATACCGCCACAGCTAGGGTAACAGTGGCTCGCCACTCCAGGGGAGACACCCCTCTTACCTGGGTGTTGGGGAAGCTTCTATACCTCACAGCCAGGGTAGAGGGGACTCGCCCCTCCAGTCGGAGACCCTTCCCACCTAGTTGTGGGGGGAGTTCGAATACTGCTGCAATCAGGGTAGAGGAGACTCGCCCCTACAGGCGGGAGACCCCTTTCACCAAGGTGTCAGGGGGAACTCCTATACTGCCACAGCTAGGGTAGAGGAATTCGCCCCTGCAAGCAGGAGACCCCTCCCACCTGGGTATCCAGGGAGCTCTTATAGGGCACCAGCCAAAGTAGAGGGGACTCACCCCTCCAGGCGGGAGACCCCTCCCACCTGTGTGTCAGGGGGAAGTTGTATATTGCCTTAGCCAGGGTAGAGGGGAATTGCCCCTACATGCGGGAGACCCTTCCCACTTGGGTGTTTAGGGGAGCTTGTATACCGCCGAAGCCAGGGTACAGGGGACTTTTTGCTCCAGGCGGGAGATCCCTCCCACCTGGTTGTCTGTGGAAACTCGAAGACGGCTGCAGCCAGGGAGACCCCTCCCCACTAGGGTGTCTAGGGAGATCTTATATGCCACCACTCAAAGTACAGGAGACTCCCGCAAGGCAGGAGACCCCTCCCACCTGGATGTCAAGGAGAGCTCACATACTACCACAGCCAGGGTGAGGGGACTTGTCCCTGCAGGCAGGAGACCCCTCCCACCTGGGTGTCCTGGGGGCTCTTATATGGCACTAGCCAAAGTAGAGGAGAATCGCCCCACCAGGCGGGAGACTCCTCCCACCTGGGTGTCTGGGTGAGCTTGTATACCTCCTCATCCATGGTACAGGGGACTCGCTGCTCCAGGGGGGAGACCCCTCCCACATGGGTCACGGTGGTGGGGGGAACTCCACTGCAGCTAGGGTTGAGTGGAATCGCCCTTACAGGCGGGAAACCTCTCCCGCCTGGGTGTTCAGGGGGAGGTCCTTTACAGCCACAGCCAGTGTGGAGGGGACTCGCCTCTCCAGTCAAGAGACCACTCTAACCTGGGTGTCAGGGGAGCTCCTATACTTCAACATCCAGGGTAGAATGGACTGGACTAACCACTCTAGGCGGAAGACCCTCCCACCTGGGTGTCAGCGGGGGAAGGTCCATATACCTCAGCAGCCAGGGTAGCAGGGACTCGCCCCTCCAGGGGAGATACCCCTCCCACCTGGGAGTCAGGGGAGCTCCTATACCACTGCAGCCATGGTAAAGGGGACTCGCCCCTCCAATTGGGAGACCCCTCCCACCAGTGTGTGGGGGGAGCTCATACACCACAGTCGGGCAGAGGGTTTCACCTCTGCAGGCGGGGACCCCTCTCACCTGGGTGTCCAGAGAGCTTTGATAGGGCACCAGCCAAAGTAGAGGGGCTTGCCTTTCCAGGCGGGAGATCCCTCCAACCTGGGTTTCCAGGGGAGCTTGTATACCACCTTAGCCAGGGTAAAAGGGACTTGCCCCTCCATACGTGAGACCCCTCTTACCTGGGTGTCTGGGGGAGCTTGTATACCGCAGCAGCCAATGTAGAGGGGATTCCTAACACCAGGCCGGAGGCCCCCCCACTTGGTTGTTGGTGGAGCTCATTTACTGCTGCAGCCAGGGGAGAGGGGACTTGCCCCTCCAGGCGGGAGACCCCTCCCACCTGGGTTTTGGGGGAAGCTTGAATACCTCTGCAGTCAGGGTAGATGGGACTCTCCCCTCCAGTCAAGAGACCCCTCTAACGTGGGTGTCGGGGGTGCTGCTATACCACCTCAGCCAGAATAGAGGGGACTTTCCCCTCCATGCAGGAGGCCTTCCCACCTGGGTGTCTGGGGGAGCTCATACACTGCCGCAGCCAGGGTAGTGGGGACTCACCAGGCTAGGCCAGAGACCCCGACCACATGGGTGTTTGGGGGAGCTTGTATACTGCTGCAGCTAGGGTAGAGCGGACTCATCCCTCCAGGCAGAAGACCCCTCCCACGTGGGTATCAGGTGGAGCTCCTTTACCACCACAGCCAAGGTAGAGTGGACTCACCCCTCCAGGAGGGGAACCCCTCCCATCTGGGTGTCATGGGAGCTGGTATACCCCAGCAGCCATGGTAGAGGCAACTTGTTCCTCCAGGCAGGAGACCCCTCACACATGGGTGGTGTGGGGTGCTCATATACTGCTGCAGCCATGGTAGCAGGGACTCTCCCCTGCAGTCGGGAGACCCCTCCCACCTGGTTGACAGGGGAAGTTTGAATACTGCTGCAGCCAGGGTAGAGGAAACTCTCCCCTACAGGCTGGAGACCCCTCCCACCAGAGTGTTTGGGGGAACTTTTATACTGTGAGAGCCAGGGTAGAGAGATTTGCCCCTGCAGACGGAAGACTCCTCCCATCTGGGTGTCCAGGGAGCCCTTATTGGGCATCAGCCAAAGTAGAGGGGAGTCGTCCTTCCAGGCGGGAGACCCCTCCCACCTGGGTGTCAGAGGAAGCTCCAATACTGCTGCAGCCAGGGTAGAGCAGACTCCCTGCACCAGGCCAAAGACCCCTTTTACCTGGGTGTTGGGGGAACTCTATTACCATCACAGCCAGGGTAGAAGGGACTTGCACCTCCAGGCAGAGACCCCTCCCACTTTGGTGTCAGGGCGAGCTTGAATTTCGCCTTATCCAGGGTATAGGGGATTCACCCCTCCAGGCTGGAGACCCCTCCCACCTGGGTGTCAGTGGCGGGGTGGGGGTGGGGCTCATATACAACTGCAGCCGGGTAGCAGGACTGGCCCCTCCAGGCGGGAGAACACTTTCATCTGGGTGTTGGGGGGAGCTCATATCCTGCCGAAGCAAAGATAGAGGGGACTCGCCCCTTCAGGCGGGAGACCCCTCTCATCTGGGTATGGGGGGCAGCTCATATACTGCCACAGCCAGAGTAGAGGGGACTCACCCCTACACTCGGAAGACCCCTCACACCGGTTGTCCTGGGAACTCTTATAAGGCACCAGCCTAAGTAGAGGAAACTCGCCCCTCCAAGTGGGAGACACATCCCACCTGGGTGTCGGGGGGAGCTTGTATTCCTCTGAAGCCAGGGTAGAGGGGACTTGCATCTCCAGTAGGGAGACCCCTCCCACCTGTGTTTTGGAGGAGCTTGTATACCACCAGGGTGGAGGGGAATCGCCCCTCCAGGCATGATACCCTCCCATCTGGATATTGAAGAGGGAGCTTGTGTACAACTGCAGCCAGGAAAGCCGGGACTCACTACACTAGGCGGGAGACCCCTCACACCTGGTTGTCAGGGGAGCTCATATGCCATCTCAGAGGGGACTCACCACTCCAGGAGGGAGACACCACCTACCTGGGTGTACAGGGGAACTTGTATATTGTCGCAGCCAGGGTAGAGGGGAATGGTCCCTCCAAGCGGGCAACCCTTCCCACCTGGGTGTCAGGGGGAACTCATATACCGCTACAGCCAGAGTGGAGACTTGTCCCTGCAGGAGGGAGACCCCTCCCATCTGTGTGTCCGGCAGAGCTCCTATACCTCTGCAGTCAGGGTACAGGGGACTGGCCCCTCTACTCCGGTGACCCATCCCACCTGGGGGTTGGGGGGAGCTCGAATAACCCCACAGATATCAGATTACGGGGGACTCGCCCCTACAGGAGGGACACCCTTCCCACCTAGATGTAGGAGGGAGCTTGAATACTGCCACATCCAGGGTAGAGGGGTTCGCCTCTTTAGGCGGGAGACCTAAATACTAAATACTCCAACCTGGGTATTTCTGGAGCTCTTATAGAGCACCAGCCAGGGTAGAGGGGACTCTGGACTCCAGGGGGAGATCCATCTCACCTGAGTGTGGGGGTGGGGGGCTTGCATACCGCCTTAGCCAGGGAAGAGGTGACTTGCCCCTCCAGGCGAAAGTCCCCTCCCTCCTGGGTATCTGGGAGAGCATGTACACAGCAACAGCAAGGGTAGAGGGGACTCTCCCCTCCAGCCGGGACACCCCTTCCACTGGAGTGTCAGGGGAGCTCCTTTACTGCCACAGCTAGGGTAGAGTGGATTCACTCCTCCAAACGGGAGACCTCTCCCACCTAGGTGAAGGGTGGGGGTGCTCATATCCCGCCAAAGCCAGGGTAGAAGGGACTCGCCCCTCCATGGGGGAGACCCCTCTGACTTGGGTGTCTGGGGATAGCTTGTACACCCCCGAATTCAGGGTAGAGGGGACTTGCCCCTCTAGGCGGGAGACTCCTCCCACCTGAGTGTGGGGGAGCTCCTATACTGTGGCAACCATGGTAAAGGTGCTCGCCCCTCCAGTCAAGAGACCCCTCCCACCTGGGTACTGGGGGGGGCTCCTATAACACAGCAGCCAGGGTAGAGTGGACTCGCCCATCTAGCTGGGAGACCCCTCCCTCCTGGGTGTCTGGGGGGAGCTCTTACACTGCTGAAGCCAAGATAGAGTGGACTCGCTCCTCCAGGTGGAAGACCCCTCCCACCTGGGTGTCATGGTGAGCTTGTATACCACCTTAGCCAGGGTAGAGCTGACTTGCCCCTCCAGACGGGAAATCTCTCCCACCTGGGTTTCAGGGAGAGTTCCTATACCACAGCAGCCAGGGTACCAGGGACTCCCCCCTCCAGGCGGAGACCCCTCCCACCTGGGTGTCAGGGGGATCTCATATACTGCCCCAGCCAAGGGAGAGGGGACTCGCCCCTCAAGGCAGGAGACCTCTCCCACCTGGGTGTCCTGGGGAGCTCCAATACTGCTGCAGCAGGGTAGAGGGGATTCTAGACTCCTGGCAGGAGACTCCGCCCAATTGGGTGTCTGGGGAGCTCCTATACCACAATCAGGATAGAGGGGACTTGCCCCTCCAGGTGGGAGACACATCTCACCAGTTTTTTTCAGGGAGAGCTCTTATACTGATGCAGCCAGAGTAGAGGGGACTTGCCCCTCCAGAAGGGAGACCCTTCCCATGTAGGTTTTGGTTTGGGGTCCTCGTATACCACCACAGCCACGGTAGAGGGGACTTGCCCCTCCAGGCCAGAGACCCTCCCACCTGGGTGTTGGGGGGAGCTCCTTTACTGCCACAGCCAGTGTAGAGGGAATGCATGCCTCCATGCAGGAGACCCCTCCCACCTGGCTGTCAGGGAAAGCTAGTATACCACTACAGCCAGGGAAAAGAGGACTCACCCCTTTGGTCAGGAGACCCCTCCACAGGGCCAAATGCCCAGTTCCAGTCCCCTGGACATGGTGAGCATCATGAGAAAGGGACCTTGAAAAGGGGCCCAGCATGGACAGAGACAACAGGAGGGATGAAGGAGTGTATAGCATCAAAGGCCTGAGGAAAGGTGTTGATGGGGTGCGGACCAGGACTCCAGAGAAAAGCCCAGGCTAGTGACTAATAGGAGGGCCCATACCAGGAAAGGGCAGTGAAAGGCGGGGCCTGGCAGCTGGGCAAAAATAGGGCTCTGAGGTTTAGGGCAGCCAAGGGCAGCAGGGTACTGGCCCCAGTCCAAGCCCAGGGAAGCACTGAGCAAGAAGGGCCCCCAGAGGCTCAAGCAAGGAGGCAGGCCAGGGAAAGGAGATCCAAGGGCCAGGGCTTGGGCAGGGGCCTCAGGAGAGTGAACAAGACTTTGGAGGGATGGCAGGGTATCTGGCAGGAGGCACGCAGACTCCTGGCAAGGTGTCAGGTTTCTGGGTGCAGAACCAAAGGCCCAGAGAGAGCAAGGGTCCTAGATGAGGGGCAGGACTCAGTTTCCCATAAGGCACTCTGGCCCAGATGAGAATCCAGGGACAAAAAAAATGGCAAAAGAGGCCTGAAAAGTGAAGGGGGCCAGGAGGAGGGTGATGGGAAGGCACTCCAGGGAGTCTCAGTGGGTGTGTGGGGGGCAAGATCCAAGACCCAAGCAAGGTGCCCAGGCAAAGGACCCACCTGATGGACCATGGATGAAGGACCCAAGGAGCAGGAGACCTGCAATCGCCAGGAGAAAGCATGAGGGGAAGGAGAGGAAGGGCTTTGCAAGGACCAGGAGACAGAGAAAAGCACAATGGGCACATAGGAGAGCAAGCTGGCAGTCCCAGACAAGGGACCCAACAGGAAGAGACACCATGCTACACCAAGTGACATGAGGAACACTGTCAGGGGCTTACATGAACGCCCAGGCCCAGGGACTGGAGTGCAAAGGGTCCAGGTTAGGGAGAGCTGGGTTGCAGTAGGAGCAGCATGCAAGGAGAGAGGGCAGGGAAGGGAAGGGAGAGGATCACTCAGGGCTGGGTTGGAGCAAGTACCATGTTAACTGCCAGGCCTCAAGGTTCAGGCAGTGAAGGGGATTCAGGTGAGTGGCAGGGCTATGATTCCCATAGGGAGCATTCAGGGCACAGAGGCCAGCCAATTCCACTCCTGTGCCCCAAGTGAGTTGATCCTCAGAGAGGGACCTGGACCAAAGGAGGGGCCAAAGAGGGTACTGTGAAGGATACCTGGTTTGCGGAGGTATGTGGTCGGTTAGGCTGCCAAGACCCATTTGAGAACCAGAGGGCCAAAGGAGGTCACAACCTGAAGGCTCACAAGTCAAGTGTTAGTGGGTTTGGGGCCAGGACCCCAGCAAAGATCCCAGGCAAGGGACATAGATGAAGGCCCAGGCCAGGGGAGAGCAAGGAACGCTGACCCAGGAAAGCGGGCCTGCATTAGGGTACTGTAGTACAGGGAAGCCAAGGGGAGCAAGGAAGCAACCCCAGTGAGAGGCCCTCAGACAATGTGCAGAAAAGCACTGAGCAATAATGGCCATCAGAGAATTTAGTGAGCAGCCATGCCTGGGAATGGAGAGCTAAGAGCCAAGGTTGGGATAGGGGGTTCTCGATGGTGAACAGGGCTGGGGAGGGAAGGCTGGGTTCCAGTCGGTGGGAGTCAGGTTTGAGTGCCAGCACCCCTGCCAGGTGTCATAGTTCCAGGTGCAGGACCAAGAGCCCAGGGAGAGCAAGGGGCCCACATGAGGGGCAGGGCTCTCTTTCCCACAAGATGCCCTGGTGCAGATGAGAATCAAGGGCCAGGGACCAGACCAAGGGGACCTGGCAAGGGAAAAGTCCAGCAGGACAGCGACCGCAAGGCATGGCACAGGGTCACAGTGGGTGCGGAGAGGGGCAAGAGGCAGGACCCAAGCAAGGATTCCAGGTAATGGACCAACCCCCCAAAAGAAGATTAAGAATCCAAGTAGCAGTAGGCCCACTCTCCATGGGAAAGCCCTAGGGAAAGGAGAGAAAGGGGCGTTGATAGGATGAGGAGACAGAGGGCAGCACAAAGCGCAAGGAGGGGAGCTCAATAGGGGGCCCAATCAAGGGGCCCCCACATCTGTCCCAACAATAAGAGACCCCACGGGAAGCCACGCAACACAAGGAATGCAATCAGGTGCTTAGGTGAGCAGCCTGGTCCTGGAATTGGAGTGTGAAACATCAGGGTTAGGAGAACTGGGTTGGGGTAGGGGCAGCATGCAAGGCTGGAGGGCAGGGGATTGAAGGGAGGGGACAAGACAGGGCAAGGTCAGCACTTGGCCTTCAGTGGGCAGTGGCCAGCCAATTCCACTCCTGTGCCACAGAGGTGTAGATCCTCAGAGAGGGCCCTGGATCAAAGGAGTACAAAAGGGGGGCACTGTGAGGGGATACCTTGTGTCTGGAATGAAGGGTCAGTGGGGAGCCAGGACCCAATCTTGGAGCCCAGCCTAGGGAGAAGCAGTGGAATGGGAGATTCCGGGCAATGCCAGGATAAAATAGTACTGTTGTAGGGTCAAAGAGGCAAGGCACCTAACATAGCAGGAAACAGTTTTAGTTGGCTGCAGCCAGGCTCAGAGGGAATAGCTTTTGCTGTGATTAATCAATCCCCTGAACCCTGATTTCAGGCAGTTTTAAAATTTTATACCCAGCATGTAGGGGAAAGGCTCAGAAGTTCACAGTCTACAGAAGTTCACATAAAATCAGCTTTTTCTTTCACTGTTTAGGACAAGTTGACTCTTCAAGGATAATACTAGAGTAGGGAGAGCTTCTTTTTCCCATTTTTTATCTCCCTGCCAGTTGTTATCATGGAGCCCATTTGGTAACATATGTTAAAAAGTTAGAAATCTCTGTGAAGCCCAGCTAGAGGCTAGAGGTGTTGTTTGCACATTTCTACAAACTACAATAGAGGATATGTTTGTGAAAAACTAGTAAAGGTGCCCAGCACCTGGAGTACTGGTATCTTCTCAGCCAGTGGCCAAGTAAAACACGGTAACAGGAAAATACAAAGTTTATCTACATTGACCTCTTTTGCAGAGCCTCTTTTGCTGGCAGTCCTAAAATCAGCCATGGTGAAGATTTCTTTATAATACCAGGTAAGATTTTTCTGTGGAGAAAGGGGGTGTCACTTAAATTCCCCCCTTTAATGATGCTCCCTATATATTAATCCTGGAGGCTTGTGTCTGGTGTAGTCAATCAAGGGACCTATTTCTGCTAACTTGACTGCAGTTGGGGTGGATAAAATAACAGGGAAAGGGCCCTTCCAAAGAAGTTTAGGTGTTTGAATATTCCATTCTTTGACCCAGAATCAATCTCCAGGCTTGAAGGAGTGTGCACCTGTGGTCAAACTTAGTGCCAATCTTTCTCAAACCCATTGGTTGAGAACCTGTAAAGTTTTCCCTAAGGCCTGAAGCTGTCATCTCAGGGTGAATTCTCCTATCTCTCTTAAGTCTCCCAATGATCCCCTAATAAGGGGGAGCCTCATGTACATTATCTCATAATGAGAGAATCCAGTCCTCCTAGTGGGAGTGGATCTAATCCTCAACAGTGTAGTAGGGAGAAGTTCATCACAATATAAGTGAGTCTCAAGAAACAGCTTACCCAATTGAGACTTAAAGTCCTGTCCATCCTTTGAACTTTACCATAACTCTGCAACATATAGGCAGTATGTAACTTCCATCTGATGTTTAAACTCTTGGTCAGTAATCATATCACCTCTGTACAAAAGCTGGACCATTGTCTGAGCCAATAGAGATTGGGATAAAAATCTGTAATTATTTCCCAGAGAAGCATCCTGTTTATCTCCCTAGCCTTTTCAGGGCAGGTGGGAAAGGCTTCCACCCAGTCAGAGTAGGAACACACAAAAACCGAACATTACTTATAGCCCCATGAGTGTGGTAGTTCAGTGAAGTCTACTTCCAAGTCTTCACAAGGTGCTCCACCTATAGTTTGTATTCCTGGCAGAAGCTCTGGCCCCTGACAAGGATTGTTGTGAGCACAAATCTCACATTGTTTTCAGAATATCCAGGTGAAGTTTGTGAGCCAGGGGACATAGAAATGTTGACACAGAACTGTCTCAAGTGTGGAATGTCCAACATGTTCTCCTGTGGAACTGTTTGATAAAGGCTGGGGCTAGAATCTCTGGGATGGCTATACCAGCCATCACAATATCTCCATCATCCTCCTGGAGAAAATTTTATTTTTCAGTCTTAAACCATTTACATTCATATTGAGAGTATGTTGGCTCCCACTCTGTTAAATAGATGGCCAAGCAGAAGGGCATCCTTTAAACCTGGGATTGGATTTTCTTCTCATTTCTTGCAGACAGCTAACCTGGCCTCTCTGTCAGCTCTCTGGTTGCCATGAGAAACCACAGTGTTTCCCTTTCAATGACCTTGGCAATCTATAATCACAACTTTCCTTGGAGCCCACAGTGCATTCCAATGTTTAAGAATTTCTTGCCCATTCTTCATTCCTTTTTTATCTCTTGAGTTAATGAGCCCCTTTTCCTTACATAAGGCCCTATGAACATGAAGGGTAGCAAACGCATATTTTGAGTCTATGTAAATATCCACACAGACTCCTTCTGTCAACTGAGGTGCTTGAGTCAAAGCAATAAGTTTTATTTTTTGTGCTGAGGTTCCCTGAGACAGAGGTTCTGCCACGACGGTGGAGTCCAGAGTGACCACAGCATATCCAGCAAAACATACCCCATCTTTCATAAAACTGCTTCCATCTGCGAAGTAATCCACATCAGGGTTCCTGAGGGCTGGTCTGCCAGGTGTGGTCTGCTGGAGAACATTTCATCCATGACTTCAATACAGTTGTGATCAGTTTGTCCAGGTCCAATGGGCAGCAAGGTTGCTGGGTTCAGAGTCTGGATGAATTCCCCATGGATACATAGGTTTTTTACATAACATGCCATGGTATTGACCATTAGTCAACCAATATTGTCCTTTGTACTCTACCAATGTCAACGCTGAATGAGGAATCCTGAAAACCAATAGTTGTCCCATAGCCAGTTTATCAGCTTCCAACACCAGAAGATCTGTGGCTGCAAGGGCTCGTAAACGATGTGGACAATCTTGGGCTACAGAGCCCAGCTCTTTGGACAGATGTCCATGTCAAGACTCCTACAAACATTTTACACTGTTCCTGGATGTACAGAAAGTAAAGCTTTGTGAGGTCAGGGAATCCTAGTCCAGATGAACTGAGAGTGCTTGTTAAATGTCCTCAAAGGTCTTTTGCTTAGGTGGCCCCCATATTAGAGGATCCCATTATCCCCCCATTGTGGCTTCACAGGGGCACCTAGAGTTCTCTCATCTGGGTTGTGGCTCTGGTCTTGGGGCAAATCTCCCAACTTAATCTTGGGAGGTGAAAGAGTCTTTGGTTCTAGGAAGCCCTTTGGCTCTGAGGACCCCAAAGAGGAAGAAATGGCTATTATTGGGGTTTGCTATAACTGAAAGTTGGGGATCCATATATGGCTGAATCTGGTAGCCCCCAAGAATTCTGTAGTCTGATGGCAGATTGAAAGGAATGGAATTGAGCAGATTTCCTGTTTGTTTTGAGGCCCAGTGGCTATTGTCTGTTCTGTTGCTGAGTCAGATGGTAACCAAAGTATTTGACCTTTTTCTTGATAGATAGGGGCTTTTAAGTCAGAGTCCAGTACTGTCTCAAGGATGGTGTCCTCAAGCCCCTAGGAGGAAATGTCATTTAGGGAAGGGGAGCATACATTGTTTCTCTGGCGCTTTAAGATGCAGGACTTTTTTTGTTATCTCCCAGTGTAGGATCTTGGCTGCTGGGATTGTCCAACTCTCAAATCTAATGTCAATCTTCACAGGGATTGATGACCTGGGACATCATTTGTATAAAAGGCACCTTTGTCAATCTCAGTGTGGGCCGTCTGCCAAGGTTGGAGGACAGCTTCCCTGAAGGTCCTGGTGTGGCAACCACATTGTGCTCACCTAGGTGTTGCTCTTTGTCTGCGTGGCTTTCTCCTCTTGGTAGGTGAGAGCCTGCTCTAATTGTGTATAGTAGCTGCCCTGCTTGTGTTTTTGTTTGTTATGCCTTGGTTCATGGGGCTCTGTGTCCCTTCCTGTTGGTGGCTCACAGCATTTGTTTTGGAGCCAGGGTGGCATGTCCTTTTGGAGTATGCACACTATGGCCCACTATCAGGTATTAACATGAATATATTTCTGGTTCATTTTGGGGCTTGCAGCAGCTGAGCCCTCCTGAGGTAGTGGGTCCCATGCATCAGATGCAGTTGTGTGTGTCTATGGGACCCCTGCCATATTAGTCAATCATCCACTTCCAAGCAACTGGGAAGAAACTGAAAGGAGGGGTTGGGGTCAAAGGCTAGGGGAAAACATTCAATCCTTCTTTGTTCAAGGCTTAGCATTTGAGCATGGCAGTGCTTGCCCACCGGGGCCACTGGAGCCTTCCTCTTTTGTCTGGCCATGCTTTTTTTCCTTATAAACATTTGGACCATTGGCTTTGTTCTAGTGAGACCCCCCTTTGAGTGACCTCTGGGTTTATGGTGAGGGCAGCTGTAAGGAGATTCATCCTCCTCTTTATCTTTTAGTCTGCCTGTCTTTGAGTCTCTGGGTCTCCATTTTGGAAAACTATGGTGGCCCTCTTCATCATCTCTGTGGCTCACTTCTCAGTAAAGCCAGTTTGTAATTTTTGGCAAATGTCACTCTGAGCCTGTTCCACAAAGGCTGCATTGGTCACCTGTTGCTTGAGCCTCTGCATCTGTTCCCTGAAAAACTTGCATCATGGCAGCTATGCTTGTATGGAGCTCCTCTTCTCCTGGGCAACTCTGGGCAGTGAGAGGGGCAGCAGTGGCAGTGGCCTAGACACTCAGCTCTGAGTCAGTTGGGCACAAATCTTTTGATCATTACTGCAGGTTTCATAAGGCAGAGGGACCTTAGGAAAATGTGGGGTCCAGAGAAATGTTCAGGGCTATCAAAGGTGGGAGATGCTGGAGTAGCTGAAGGCTTTGATCAGCTCTGTTTGTCTGCAGATGTGCTCTGGCTTAGGCTAGGGCTTAGGCTAGGGCTTAAGGCTGGCTCTGATTCCTTCTAACTCTTGGGCACAGTTTCTTTCTTATTTTTTTTCTCTTAGACTTCCAATGAGGGCTTCTTGATATCTCTTTCTTTTTAGCCCTTGTTCTTTGTTGGGGCCCCATCCTAGGTCTGGATAATGAGCTGAATCAAATCAGTCATGGTCCAGGGTTTCTCCATGTAGGAGGAAGTATGATTTCTCCAGCTTATCAGCACAATGGAGGTGAAAGGCTGCCACACAAAACTGCCTTGTCTTCCTCAGGTGTCTCCCTCTGGTCAATATGAGCAGGTCCTTTAGTCCATTGCAGGAGCACCTGGAGTGCTCTCTTCTAAGTTGTGGCTCTATTCTTGGTGCAAATCTCCCAACTTAATCTTGGAAGGTTTAAGAGTCTTTGGTTCTAGGAAGCCTTTGGCCCTGAGGACCCCAAAGAGGAAGTAATGGCCAGTATTGGGGGCCATCATTTGTTGCATCTGAGGATGATGGGGCTGAGGGGACAGTTTGCTGTTCCAGTGGTCTTGGCAATATTGGGTAGAGTGGCACAAAATGTGGTGGGTCCTCTTCTGGATCATGGGGAAAACTGTTCCCCTTCCTGTTTTTCCTTCATCAGGTATTCTGTTTAGCTGCTTTCTGCTGTGTCTTAGAGACCACTAGGCTCCTGGCTAACATCAGCTTGGACTGTCCATCTAGACAGGCTCTCGACCAAGGGGGCTGTTTCTATACTATCTCTTGACAGCAATCAATGTAAGTGACTCCAACAATAATCAAAAGGGCCTCAGTAATGATTCTCTCATCTAAAGATCCTTCTGGTGGCCAACCCACATTTTGGGTGGGCCATTGTATTTCAGAGAGTATGCCACCATTGTGTTACCAGGAAAACCTTCCTAGAGGTTTCTAACAAACATTTCAGAAGAGGCAGTTTTCTTTGTGTGCCTCCCATGTTCCAGCCTGCATCGGGATTGCACATTTAGGACAAGACTTGCTTTGTCCATCTCTGGCTGTTCCCTTTGTGGGGACTTAGGGCCCTCTTAGCCTGCGGGTCTGCCTCAACCCCCGACCTGGAGCACTCACCTAGATGTTTGTTGGTGAATTTCCACCATAGACTATATGAGGGGCCATGGAAACTCAGATTAGGACTCCACACTTGCTTCCGCCCTGGGGTTGGGTAGGAAACCTTCCCTTTGTCCGTCTCATTTGCATAATTTTCTCACATACATGTTCAGAAGTAAATTTCTATAGTGCCCAAATTCCAACAATTCCAAACCAAACAAAAAAGGCGTCACTATTTCCCCTCTGCTCACTGACCTGAACACTGTCTACTTGGGCAACTCCCTGGGTCTGTTTCAGCTCCAACCTCTTTGGAGAATACTTGGGACCCAACAGAGGTTGATCTAGCCTCTCTTCACCTGCTTAGGCCTCCAAGGGGAAGTCAGGTGGGCTTCAAAAACAAATGGATCCAGGTCCTAACTGTTCAGTTGGGCAGTGCTCCAAAATACTAATTCTGTTCCTGCTGCCTGTGAGTCCCTTTATACTCTGGGGTGGTAGCCCCAGGTTGCTGGGTGAGTTGATCCTCCTTCAGGCCAAGAGTTGCCTGGGTGAGCCAAGGGGAACGCTGACCCCCACCACCCCAGGGAAGTGGGTCCCCAGAGATAAGAGAGGCACAATAGCCTTTCCTACATCCTCTGTCCCATCTGGGTCCCCACAAATGTTTTAGGGACAAACGAGGCAAGGCACGGAACATAGCAGGAAACAGTTTTATTTGGCTGCAACCAGGCTTAGAGGGCACTGCTTTTGCTGTAATCAATCAATCCCATGAAACCCGAGTTCAGGTAGTTTCAGAATTTTATACCCAGCAAGTAAGGGGAGAGGTTCAGAAGTTCACAGTCTGAAAAATTTCACATAAAAGCAGCTTTTTCTTTCACTGTTTTGGGCAAGTTAACTCTTCAAAGACAACTCCTGAAAAGGGGAGAGGTTCTTTTCCCCATTTTTCCTCTCCCTGCCAGTTGTTACCATGGAGCCCAGTTGGTAGCATATCTTAAAAATGTAGACATCTCTGTGAAGCCCAGCTCAAGGCCAGCAGCCTTGTTTACACATTTCTACAAAGTACTATACTGGATATGTTTGTGAAAAGCTAGTAAGGGGTGCCCAGCACCTGGAGTGTTGTTATCTACTTGGCTGGTGGCCAAGTAAAACAGGGCAATAGGAAAATAGAAAGTTAATCAACAGTGAGCTTTTTTGCAGAGATTCTTTTTCTGACAGTCCTAAAAACAGCCATGGTAAAAAATTCTGGAGAAGCCCAGTTAAGACTTTTCTGTAGAGGAAGGGGGTGACAATTCAATAGAAGGAGAACAGAAGGGAAGCACAGGAGGGGGCTCAAAAAAGGTGTTTGGAATCAAGGAAAAGGGACAGGGTCCTAGAGAAGGGTGGCCTCAAGCAACAGCCCAGCCCAGGAATGGAGATTCAAGTGCATTGGCCTGGGCAGGGGTCCCATGAAAACAGATACATCTAGGGAGGGGAGGGAGGGAAGAAAGGGGCGCAGCTGGTGCAGGAAGAGGAGGGCTCAAGGCTCAGGTCCATTGATGGGTGTCAGGGTTTGGGAGCTGGGCCCAGGCTGAGGGAGGCCAAAGGGTCCAGAAAAAGGGGATGGACTACATTTTCCAAAAGAGAGCCTGCAGGGCCAAAGGCCAGGTCCAGTACCCTGGCCCTGGTGAGCATCCTGGTAAAGGGATCATGAAAAGGGCCACCTCAGGGAGAGTGACAACAGGAGGTCCCAGGAGGGCACAGCAGGAAGTGCTGCAGGATGTCTTTTGAGTGGGTGGGGGCCAGGACCCCAGCAGAGATACCAGGCTAGGGACCTAGAGGAGGGCTGCATCCTGAAAGATCAGGGAAGGGTGGGGCTGGGCAAGCAGGCAGTGCTAGTGTTCTGCCATGCAGGGAAGCCAAGAAAAGCAGGGAAGCAGCCCAAAGGAGGGGCCCCCAGTACAAGCTCAGGGAAGCAGAGAGCAAGAAGAGCTGCCAGAGGCTCAAGTGAGGAGACAGGCCAGGGAATGGAGAGACAAGGGCCAGGGCTGTGGCCAGGGATCAGGACAGTGGACATGGCAGAGGGGGGAAGGCAGGGGATATGGCAGTGGGGAGGCAGGCTCCAGGTCCAGGGCCATTTCCAGGACTCAGGTTTCCAAGAGTAGGACCAAGGGTGCAGGCTAGGAACAGGGCTCTCTTTCTCATGAGTTGCCTTGCCCAGATGAGGGCCTGGCAAGGGATTGGGGCTATGAGGAGGATGACGGGATGGCAGGGCAGAGGGTTGTGGTGGGTGCGGAGAGAGGCAAGAGCCAGGACCCAAGCCACGATAACAGGCAAGAGACCAATCCCACCAACAGAGCATTAGAAACCCAAGAAACAGGAGGCCAGCACTCTAGAGGAAAATGAGAGTGGAAGAAGAGGAAGGGTTGGCACTAGGATGTGGAAACAGAGGGCAGAGCAAAGTGCACCCGGTGGAGTGTACTAAGGGGCCCAAGCAAGGGATCCCAGGTAATCCCTAAGGCGAAGTGCCACCTTGGGATGCCATGCAACATGAGGAATGTGGTCTGGGGCTTAGGCAAACAGCCAGGTCTGGAAACTAGAATGCAAAACATAAGGGTTAGGGAGGGCTGGGTTGGGGTAGGGGCATCATGTAAGGCTAGATGGTAGGGGAGGGACGGGAGATGGTCATGCAGGACAAGGTCAGAAGGCCCAAGTCCGCTGCCAGGTTTCAAGGTTTGGAAGGTGAAGGGGGCTCAGGCAAGGGGCAGGGCTGGGTTTCCCATAGGGAGCCTTCTGGGCCCAGAGGCCAATCAATTCCACTCCTCTGCCCCAGGTGAGTAAACTCATAGAAAGACCAAGACCAAAGGAGGGCCAAAGCAGGGCACTGTAAGGGTTTACCTTGCATCTGGAATTGGGGGTGGGGGCAGTGGGGAGCCAGGACCCCTTCGAGTATCCCAGACTAGGGTGAAACAGGGAGAGGAGAGGGTCCGGGCAGTGCCAGGATACCACAGTACAAGGGGAACAGAGGAAGGCAAAGGAGGGGGCTGGAAAAATGGGCCTGAAAAAATGGGACAGGGACAGGATCCTTGAGAAGGGCGGTCAGGGGTTCAAGCGAGATACAAGGCCAAGGAATGGATAGCCAAGTGGCAGGACCTAGGCAGGTGTCTCATGAAAATGGAGAGGGCTGGGGAGGGGAGGGAGAATAGAAATGGGTGCTGGTGGCGCAGGGAGAGGAGGGCTCAAAGACCAGGTCCACTGCTTGGTGTCAGGGTTGGGGAGTAGGGCCTGAGCTGATGGAGGCCAAAGGGCCCAGGCAAGGGGCAGGGCTACATTTTCCCAAAGGGAGCTCAAAGAGCCAAATGGCCAGGTCAAGTCCCAGGCCCTGGTGTGCATCCTAGTAAAGGGATCAGGAAAAGGGGCAGGGCAGAAATAGGGACAACATGAGCGAGGTCCAAAGAAGGGCACAGCAGAATAGGCCAGACCATGTGTGTTGTTGGGTTGGGGGCCAGGACCCCAGCAAGGAGACCAGGCTAGGGACCTAGATGTGGTCTCATGGCAGGGAACAGCAGGGAAAGACAGGAATGGGCAGGCAGGCAGCACTAGGGTTCTGCAAGGAAGGGAAGCAGAAAATCAGCCCAAGCAAGGGGTGCAAAGTCAAAGCCCAGGGAAGCTGGGAGCAAGAAGAGGGACCAGAGGCTCCAGGGAGGATCCAGGACAGGGAATTGAGAGCCAAGGACCAAGGCTGGGGCAGGGGACTGAGGACAGTATACAGGGCCGGGGAGGGAAGGCAGGGGATCTGAGAGGCGACAGGCAGGCTGGAGGCCCAGGGTCACTGCCAGGTGTCCAATTTCCATGTTTAGGACCAAGCACCAAAGGAGAACAAGGAGCCCAGGTGAGGGGCAGGGCTCTGTTCCCATAAGGTGCCCTGGCCCAGATGAGAATCCAGGGCCATTGAACAGGCAAAGGGGGCTTGGCAAGGGACAGGGCCCTGGAAGAGGTCAATGGGAGGGCATGGTGCAGGATCAAGGTGGATGTAGAGAGGGCCCAGAGCCTGGACCCAAGTAAGGAGCCCAGGCAAGTGCCTCACCCGACTGACCAAAAATGAGGGACCCAAAGAGCAGGAGGCTCCCAGGGGTGCCCAGGTAAAACACAAGGGGATGGGAAGAAAGTGGCAACACAAGAAGGAGTAGTCAGCTGGAAGCACAGGGAAAACCAAGAGAAGCACCCTAGGGAGCCCAAAATAGAATGACACCAGGTGAAGCCACATGATGCCACACAGCTAGGGCATGTGATCAGGGGCTCAGTTGAAGGTTCAGGGTCAGTGAGGCTGGGTTAGGGTTGTAGCAGCATTGAAGGCCAGAGGGCAGGTGAGGGAAGGGAGGGAATGGTGCAGGGCATGTCTGGTGCAAAGCACACTTCCACTGCCAGGTGTCAGGTTTCCGCAGCAAGGGGGATCAGGGGAGGGACAAGGCTGTGTTTCTATAGGGAGATATCAGGACAGAGAGGCCAGTAGTCTGCCCTGGGTGAGTAGATCCTTAGAGAGGGACCAGAAGCAAAGGAGGGCCAAAGGAGGGGACTGCGAGGAAATGCCTTTCATCCTGATATGGTGGGGGAGTTGGTAGGGAGCAAGACCCAATCAAGTAACCCAGTCTAGGCAGAAGCAGTGAAAGGAAGAGTCCAGGCATTCCCAGGATGACACAGCACAAGGAAAACAGAGGGAAGTCATAACAGGCCCCCGAATAAGGGGCCTGAAATCAAGGTACATGAGCAAGGTCCTCAAGAAGGATGGCCAGGGGCTCAAGCAAGGAGCCAGGCCCAGGAACAGAGAGCCAAGGGCAAGTTCTGGGGGAAGAGGTGCATGAAAACAGACAGGGCTGGTGAGGGGAGGAAGGCAAGGGAGGGAGCTGGTGGCACAAAGGAGGGAAGTTCAAGGCCCAGGCCCACTGCAGTTGTCAGCATCCGGGAACAGGGCCTGGGCTGAGGGAGGTCAAATGGCCTATGCAAGGGGAAGGGCTATGTTTAACAAAATGGAGTCTGCAGGGCCAAAAGGCCTGGTCCAGTCTCCTGGCCTGGGTGAGTATCCTGGGAAAGAGATAAGAAAAAGGGGCCCAGCATTGACAGGGACTACAGGAGGGCCAAAGGAGGGCACAGCCCAAAGGTGGAATATGGGCCATAATACAAACAAGGAGCCCAGGTTAGGGACCTAGAGGAGGGCTCAGTTATGGGGAGAGCAGGGAAGGGCGGGGCTGGTAAGGTGGGGCTGCACTAGGGTACTGCAGTACAGGGAATCCAAGAGGAGCAGGGAAGCAGCCCTAGAGAGGGGCCTGAGGGAAACCCTGAGCAAGAAGGGCCACAAGAGGATCAAGTGAGGAGCCAGGCCAGAGAATGAAGAGCCAAGGGCTGGAGCAGGGCCTCAGGTAAGTGGACAAGGGTGGGGAGAAAGGCAGGGGATCCCGCATGGAGGAAGCAGGCTCCAAGCCCAGGGCCACTGCCAGCTTTCAGTGCTCCGGGGGCAGGACCAAGGGCCCAGGGAGAGCAAAGGGCCCAGGCCAGGGGCAGGGCTCTGTTTCCTATAAGCTGCATTGGCTTATAGGAAAGAAAGCCAGGAACTGGGCAAAGGTGGCTGGCAAGGGAAAGGGGGCCAGAAGGAAGGTGAGGGGAGGGCTTCACACAAGGTCCCAGTGGTGTGGAGAGGTGCGAGAGCCAGGAACCAAGCAAGGAGTCCAGGCAAGGGACAGACCTGACCCAAGATGATGAGAGACCCAACAAATAGGGAACTGCACAAGTGGCAAGCAGGGAAGGGGAGGAAGAGGTGACACAAGAATGAGGAGACAGTGGGCAGGTGGGCAATGCAAAGGTACTGAGGGGAGTGAGATAGGGGGCAAAAGAAAGGGACCCCCCTTCCCACCCCATATGAAGAGATACCATGTGAAGCCATGTGACACTACTCCACACGAAGAACAAATGCAGTCAGGGGCCTAGGCGAGGAGCCAGGTCTGAAGACTGGAGCACAAAGGGTCAGGGTTCTGGGAGGCTGGGTTGGGTTAGGGGCAGCATGCGAGTCAAGAGGGCAGAGGTGGGAAGGGAGGGGATCAAGCAGAGCAAAGTCTGCACAAGGCCTAAGTCCATTGCCAGATATCAAGTTTCGGGCAGCCAAAGGGGCTCAGGCAAGGGGCTGGGCTCTGTTTCCCATAGGAACTTTCAGTGCACAGAGGCCAGCCAATTCCACTCCTGTACCCCAGGTATGTAGATCCTCAGGGAGTCACCTGGACCAGAGCAGGGCTGGGGAGGGTAGGGAGAGGAGAGAGGGGAGCTGGTGGCCCATAGAGATGAAGGCTGAAGGCCCAGCTCTACAGATAGGTGTCAGGGTTGGGGAGCAGGACCCCGGCTGAAGGAGGCCAAAGGGCCCAGGCAAGGAGCAGGGCTACTTTTTCCCTTAGGGAGCCAGGAGGGCCAATAGGCCAGGTCGACTCCCCTGGCGTGGGTGTGAATCCCGGGAAAGGGATCAGGAAAGGGGGCTTTGCAGGGACAGGAACGAAAAGAGGTCCATAGAAGGGCACAGCAGAAGGGCCAGAGGATGGGTGCTGGGTAGGACCTGTACCCCAGCAAGGAGCCCCGGTTAGGACCTAGAGGAGGGCCCACACCAGGGGAGAACAGGGAAGGACAGGACTGGCCAGACGGGTGGCACTAGTGGACTGCAGTGCAGGAACACCAAGGGGAGCAGGGAAGCAGCCCAAGCAAGAGGCCCACAGTCAACACCCAGGCACACTCTGGGCAACAAGGGGCATCAGAGGCTCAAGAAAAGAGCCAGGACAGGGAATGGAGAGCCAAGGCCTGGGGCTGGGGCAGAGGGCTCAGGACAGTGGCAAGACTTGGGTGGGAAGGCAGGGGATCCAACAGGGTCAGGCAGGTACAGGCCCAGGGCCACTGTCAGGTGTCAGGATTCTGGGTGCAGGACCAACAACCCAGAAAGAGCAAGGGGCCCAGCTGAGGGGCAGGGCTCTGTTTTCCATTAGGTGCCCTAGCCTAGATTAGAATCCAGGGCCAGGGACCTGGCAAAGGAGGCCTGAAAAGGAAAGGGGGACAGGAGGAGGGTGATGGGAGTGAAGGTGGGGGGTCATGGTGGGTGCTCACAGGGGCAAGACCCAGGACCCAAGCCAGCAGCCCAGGAAAGGGACCCACCCAACCGATCATGGATGAGAGACCCAAAGAGATGCATGGAAGACACAAAGAGAAGGAGACCCACAAGCACCAGGATAATTCTCAAGGGGAATGCAAGGAAGGGGTTGTAAGAGGACCAGAAGACAGAGAAGAGTGCAAGGGGCACCTAGGGAAGCCCACTGGTAGGCAAAAGCAGGAGGCCCCCAGGTCAGACCCAATACAGAGACTCCATGCTATGCTAAAGGACATGAGGAAAGTGGTCAGGGGCACAGGTGAGCAGCCAGGCCCTGGGAGTGGAATGCAACAGAGCAAGGTTAGTGAAGGCTGGGTTGGGGTAGGGGCAGCATGCAAGGCAGAGGGCACTGGAGAGAAGGGAGGGGATCTCTCAGGGCTGGGTTGGAGCAAGTCACATGTTAACTGCCAGGCATCAAGGTTCAGGTGGCAAAGGGTGCCGCTGTCTGGCTGGGCACGAATAACCAAGCCACCACAAAGCCTTGTAGGTTCAAACAGCAACTACTTGGAATGACGCATGGCTCTCAGCAAAAGGGGGCACAGGTGAGTGGCAGGGCTGTGTTTCCCACTGGGAGCATTCAGGGTGCAGAGGCCAGCCAATTCTGCTCCTCTGCCCAGGTGAGTAGATCCTCAGAGAAGGACCTGGACCATAGGAGGGGCAAAAGCAGGCACTGAGAGGTGATACCTGTGGTTTGGGTTTCAGAGTTTGGGGTGGGGTCAGTGGGCAGTCAGGACCCATTGAGGAGCCCAGTCTAGAAAGAAGCTGGGGGAGCAGAGGGTCTGGGCAGTGCCAGGATACCTCAGCATAAGGGGAACAGAGGGAAGTCACAGGAGAGGGCTGGTAAAAGGGGCCTGAAAACAAGGGACAGGGACAGGGTCCTCGAGAAGGGTGCCAGGGGCTCAAGCAAGGAGTCAGGCCCAGTAATGGAGAGCCAAGTACTAGGACCTGGGCCTGGGTGAATGAAAAGGGACATGGTTGTCTGTGGAGCTCTTATACCTCTGCAGCCTGAGTAGAGCAGACTGGCTCCTCCAGGTGAGAGACCCCTCCCACCTTGGTATCCAGGCTAGCTTGTATTCTGCCTCAGCCCATGTAGAGTGGACTTGCCATTCAGGCAAGAGACCCCTCCCACCTGGGTTTGTAGTGTGTGTGTGTGTGTGGGGGCTCCTATACAGCTGCAGCCCCTGTAATAGGGACTGTCCCCTCCAGGCGGGAGACTCCTTTCACGTGAATGTCTGAGGGAATTCATATACCTCCACATGCAGAGCAGAGGGGATTCGCCCCTCCAGGCGGGAGACCCCTCCCTCCTGGGTGTCTGGGGGAACTCCTATACCTCCTCAGGCAGGGTAGAGGAGACTCACACCTCCAGGCAGAAGACACTTCCCAACTGGGTGTCAGAGGAGCTAGTACACCGCCCCAACCAGGGTAGAGAGTACTCGCACCACCAGGCAGGAAACCCCTCCCACCTGGGTGTCTGTGGGATCTTGTATACCGCTGCAGCCAGTTTAGAGGGGACTCACCTCTCCAGACCAAAACCCCTCCCACCTGGGTGTCCAGGGGAGCTCATATACCACCACAGCCAGGGTAGAGGGGACTCACCCAGCCAGGCTGGAGACCCCTCCCACCTGGGTGTTAGGGGAGGCCCTATACTGCTGCAGTCAGATTAAAGGGGACTCGCCCCTCCAGGCAGAAAACCCTTCCCACCTAGGTGTCTGGGGAAGCTTGTATACCTGAACAGCTATGGTAGAGGGGATTCGCTGCTCTAGGAGGTAGTCTCTTCCTACCTGGGTGTCCAGGGGAGCTCTTATACTGCAACAGCCAGGGTATAGGGGATTCGCCCCTCTAGGCAGGATACGCCTCCCACCTGAGTGTCAGAGGGAGCTCTTATACCACCATAGCCAGGGTACAGGGGACGCGCCCCTCCAGGGGGGAGACCCCTTCCATCTTAATGTCCAGGGAAGCTCCTATACCGCCACAGGAAGGGTAGGGGAAATTTGCCACTCCAGGCGGGAGACCCCTCCCTCTTGGGTGTCAGGAGGAGCTAGTATACTGCCCCAGCCAGGGTAGAAGGGACTCACCCCTCCAGGTGGGAAACCTCGTCCACCTGGGTATGGGTGGGGGAGCTCATATACCACTGTAGCCAGGGTAATGGGGACTCTCCCCTCCAGGGAGGAGACCCCTCTCAACTGGGTGTCATGGGGAGTATGTATAACACCTTAGCCAGGCTAGAGTGGACTCACCCCTTCAGGCAAAAGACTCCTCCCACCTGAGTGTCAGCCGAGGTCATATACCACAGCAGCCAGGATAGAGAGTTCTTGCCCCTCCAGGCGGGACACCCTCCCTAGAGTGTCAGGTGGAGCTCATATACTGCAGCAGCCAGGGTAGAGGGCACTGGACCCTCCATAATGGAGACCCCTCCCACATGGGTATGGTGGGGGGTAGCTCCTATACAGCTGTACACAAGGTAGAGGGGACTCGCCCCTCCTTGCTTGCTGAACCCTTCCCACCTGGGTGTCAGGGGAGCTCCTGTACCACTGCAGCCAGGGTAGAAGGGACTCGCACCTCTACACAGGAGACCCCTCCCACCTGGGTGTCTGGGGGAGCTCGTATACTGCCACAGCCAGGGTAGAGGGGTTTGCCTCTTTAGGTGGGAGACCTCTCCAACCTGGGTGTTCCTGGAGCACTTATAGGGCACCAACCAGGGTAGAAGGGACTTTCTACTCCAGCAGGAGACCCCTCTCACCTGAATGTAGGTTGGGGCTTGCATACTGCCTTAGCCAGGGTAGAGGTGACTTGCCCCTCCAGGCAAAAGTCTTCTCCCATCTGGGTGTCTGGGAAAGCATATATACAGCAGCAACCAGGGTAGAGGGGACTCTCCCCTCCAGCTGGGACACCCCTCCCACCAGGGTGTCATGGGAGCTCTTTACCACCACAGCCAGGTAGAGTGGATTCTCCCCTCCAAGCAGGAGACCTCTCCCACCTAGGTGTAGGGTGGGGGGGATCGTATACCGCCCAAGCCAGGGTAGAAAGGACTCACCCCTCCATGCAGGAGACCCCTCTGACTTGGGTGTCTGGGGGTAGCTCATACACCACCGAATCCAGGGTACAGGGGACTCGCCCCTCTAGGCGGGAGACCCCTCCCAACTGGTTGTGTGTGGGGGAGCTCATATAGCACTGCAGGCAGGTTAGAGTGGACTTGCCCCACCAGGCAAGAGACCCCTCCCATTGGGTATTGGGGGAGAGCTCTTATACCGCTGCAGCCAAGGTAGAGGTGACTCGCCCCTCCAGGCAGGAGACCCCTCCCTCCTATTTGTCCCAGGGAGCTTGTATACTGCATTAACCAGGATGGAGCTCTTATACCGCTGCAACTGGGGTAGAGGGGACTCGCAACTCTAGGTGGTATCTCCTGGACTAGCTCCTCCAGGATGGAGACCTCTCCAATTTGGCTATTGAGAGGAGCTCATATACAGCTGCAGCCAGGATATAGGGGACACACACAACTAGGTGGGAGACCGCTAACATCTGATTGTCAGGGGAGCTCATATACCACCACAGGCAGGGTAAAGGGGACTCGCCACTCTAAGTGGAAGACCCCTCCCACCTGGGTGTCAGGAGGTGCTCATATACTGCCCCAGCCAGGAGAGAGGAGGAGACTCGCTCCTCCAGGCAGGAGACCCCTCCCACCTGCGTGTCAGGGAAAGCTAGTATACCACTACACCCAGGGTAGAGGGGACTCGGCCCTTCAGGCGGGAGACCCCTCTCATCTTGGTATGGTGGGGGAACTCATATAACCGCAGCAGCCAGGGTTAAGGGGACTCACCCCTCTTGAGGGATATTCCTCCCACCTAAGTGCCCGGCAGGAGCTCCTTTACTGCTATAGCCAGGGTAGAGTGGACCTGCCCCTCCAGGTGGAAGACCCTCCCACCTGGGTGTCAGGGGGAGCTCCTATACCTCTGTATCCAGGGTAGAGGGGACTTACCTCTCCAGGCCCCTCACACCTGGGTGTCTGCCCGAGGTCTCATATCACAGCATCCAAGCTAGAGGGGACTCGTCCCTCCAAGTGCAGGACCCCTCACACCTGACGGGAGCTCCTTTACTGCCACAGCCAGTGTAGAGGGGACTTGCTTTTCCAGGGGGGGAAACCACTTTCACCTGGAAGTCAGGGAAAGCTAGTATACCACTGAACCTACGGTAGAGGAAACTCGTCCGTTCTGGCGGGAGACCTCTCTCATCTGAGTATGGGTGGGGGAGCTTATATAACACAGCAGCCAGGGTAAAGGGGACTCGCCCCTCAATGCTGAATACTCTTTCCACCTGGGTGCCTGGGGGGGGGGGGGGAGCTCCTATACCGCTAGAGCCAGGGTAGAGTGGACTCACCCCTCCAGGCGGGAGACCACTCACACGTTGGTGTCAGGGGTAGCCTTATACCAATGCAGCCAGGATAGAGGGGACTCACCTCTCCAGTCAGAAGACCCCTCCCACCAGGGTGTCAGGGGGAGCTCATAAACCACCAGAGCCAGGATAGAGGGGACTCGCCCCTCCATGCGAGAGACCCCTCCGACCTGGGTGTCTGAGGGAGCTTGTATACCGTTGCAGCCAGAGTAGAGGGGACTCGCTGTTCCATGTGGAAGACCCCTCCCACATGGGTTCTGCAAGGGGGGTTTATATATAGCTGAAGCTGGGGTAGCAGCGACTAGCCTCTCAAGGCAGGAGACCCCCCCTCCTTCCTGGGGGTAGGAGGGGGCTCTTGTACCCCTGCAGCCAGAGTTGAGGCGACTTGCCCCTACAGGAGTAAGACTCTCCAACCTGGGGGGGGGGGGCAGAGCTTGTATACCACTGCAGCCAGGGTAGTGGGGACTCACCCTACCAGGCAGGAGAACCGTCCCACCTGGGTGTCAACGAGAACTTGTATACCACCTTAGCCAGGGTAAAGGAGACTCATCCATCCAGGCGGAAGACCCCTCCAACCTGGCTGTCAGCCAGGAACTCATATACCACCGCAGCCAGGATCAAAAGTACTTGTCCTCCTTGCAGGAGACCCCTCCCACCAGGGTGTCAGGACTAGCTCATATACTGCCTCAGCCAGGGTAGAGGGGACTCGCCCCTCCATACGGGAGACCCCTCCCACCTGGGTGTCTGGGGGAGTTTGTATATCTTTGTAGCCAGCGTAGAGGGGACTCACTGCTTGAATCAGGAGACCCTTCCCACCTGTGTGTCAGGGTTATCTCATTTTCTGCCACAGCCAGGGTAGAGGGGACTCGCCCCTCCAGGAAGAAGACCACTCCCAAATGGGTGTCTGCAAAGGGGGGTTCCTATACAGCTGCAGCTGGGGTAGCAGCCACTCAACCCTCCAGGCTGGAGACCCCTCCCACCTCCATGTCAGGGCGAGCTTGTATTCCGCCTAAGCCAGGGTAGAGGGGACTCGCCCATCCAAGCAGGAGACCCCTCCCACCTGGGTGGGGGGGCTTGTATACAACTGCAGCCAGGTAGCAGGGACTGCCCCCTCCAGGAGGGGAACACTTTCACATGGGTGTCTGGGGGAGCAGGTATCCCATAGCAGCCAGGGTAGAGGGGACTCGCCCCTTCAGTCGGGAGACCTTTCTCATCTGGGTATGGGGTGGGCAGCTCTTATATCACCACCACAGCCAGGGTAGACAAGACTCACCTGTTAGGGTCTGGAAACAAGTCAGGATGGCGCCTGGCATTTTGCCAGTGGGAGTGGTTTGTGAAGTAATGCCAGGGAGCCATTAAGTGTGGAGATTCCTTATTGGTTGACTGCTGTATCTAGTTTATGTTAATTAAGATAAGCTGTGTGTAATGGATATATACCCCTCCTGTCCTACAATAAACGGCTCCCACTCCTGCTGAATCAGTCTTCACAAATAGCTGGTCACCCCCCCCCCCCCCCGTTATTTTGCTGCAGCCGGACTGCGGCAGATGGTGGCCTGTACTGGGAGCCCCAGGACACTCGGGGGTAAGTGATGAAAAAAAAGCTGCCTGTCCCTAGATAGGACGGGAGCAAATCTGCTCCTCCCTAGGCAGATAGGATGAGAGGAAAAATGGCCATTTTGAGAAAATGGAGAAGATTGATACAGTATGTTTGTGTCTTATTTTGTCTTGAAATGTTGTATTGTCTTTGTGATGAAAATATGGAAGTGGTGTTAAGTAAATTACTAAGGGAAGGAGGCACCCCAGTGGAACCAAGAATAGTTAGGGCATGTGTTGATAGAAGCCCAGGAACTCTAGTCAGAAAGAAGAAAAAAGTTCAGAGGAGGAAGGATTATCAAGAAAGGAATTGCAAAAGGCTACTATTAAATACTTTTCCTTACAGGAGGGTGCCGTGAATCGGCGCAGCGGCTGCCACATGCGCGAGCAGGTCAAGGCACAGCAAGGACTTTCCAAGCGGGGGCAGCGGGCTCTTCCCCGCCCTGCGCCAGGGGAGCAGGATGCCACTGTGAGAGCCCAAATCCAAACCTGACCCGGAGGCACAGTCTCGCAGGCTCTTGCTCCCTGTGCCCAGTGGCAGTTTGAGTCCTGAACACTCCCCGGACTCTCCCCGGGGGCCATCTGGGGCTGCCGGGGTTGGCTGCAGATGGAAGACGGCCTGCATCCCTGAAGTTTGATCATTTCCAATGTCAATAACTACAATGGTTCTCCCACACCTGGAGGCTAATGAGTAATGAGCGCCACTAAGGCCTATTTCAAATGTACTAAATTGTTCAGAAGGTTGTTTTCTTAGTGGAATGCTACAGGATTTTCTTTAGCCAGCATTGCCGGAGTTCCTGCCTTCGTCCCAGTGCTGGTGAAAACGAGGGTGGAAGAATTTCCAGTGATGCTGAGAACCAGTGGAGACTTCGGATCAAGCTAGCTGCCTGCAGAACTTACCTGGACTGTAATTTAAGCTAGCTGCCTGCAGAACTTACCTGGACTATGATTTACCTGGACTGTGAGTTAATCTATTGAGACACTGCTTTACCTGCACTGAGACAACAAACTGTAATCTACAACAAATTGTAACTCGGTATCTTTGCTAACTGTGTCATTGCTGGTATAATTTTTCCAAGGGCTTCTTGCATGGAGCCATCAATTGGCTTGGTATTGTGGCATGCTGTATCCTCCCCTTCTGCTTGTAGCAAATTATTTATGGTGTTTGTGTAAAAACCACTATGGTTGTTATTTAATTAAACAAAAGGGGGAAATGTTAGGGTCTGTAAAGAAGTCAGGATGGTGCCTGGCATTTTTCCAGAGGGAGTGGTTTGTGAAGTAATGCCAATGAGCCATTAAGTGTGGAGATTCCTTATGGGTTGACTGCTGTATCTACTTTATATTAATTAAGATAAGCTGTGTGTAATGTATATATACCTCTCCTGTCCTACTATAAATGGCTCCCACTCCTGCTGTATCAATCTACACAAGTTGCTCCTCACCCCCCGGTTATTTTGCTGCAGCCAGACTGCGGCACTCACCCCTGCACTCGGGCCACCCCTCCCACCTGGGTGTCCCGGAAACTCTTATAAAGCACCAGCCAAAGTAGAGGAGACTCGCCCCTCCAGGTGGGAGACCCATCCCACCTGGATGTCATAGGGAGCTTGTATTCCTCTGAATCCAAGGGAGAGGGGACTTGCACCTCCAGTAGGAAGACCCCTCCCACCTGTGTTTTGGAGGAGCTTGTATACCACCTTAGCCAGAGTGGAGGGGAATCCCCCTCCAGGCATGAGACCCTCCCATCTGGGTATTGAGGGACGAGCTCGTGTGCCCCCATAGCCAGGGCAGAGGGTTTCGCCCCAGCAGGCGGTAGACCCCTCCCACCTGGGGGTCCAGGGAGCTTTGAAGGGCACAAGCCAAAATAAAGGGGACTCGCCCTTCCAGGTGGGAGACCCCTCCAACCTGGGTTTCCGGTGGAGCTTATATACTACCTTAGCCAGGGCAGAAAGGACTTGCCCCTCTATGCGGGAGACCACTCTTATCTGGGGGTCTCAGAAAGCTTGTATACCACCACAACCAGTGTAGAGAGGACTCCTAACACCAGGCCGGAGATCCCCCCTCACTTGGTTGTTGATGGAGCTCATATACTGCTGCAGACAGGGGAGAGGGGATGCCGCAGTCTGGCTGGGCATAAACCATGAGCCACTGAAGCAGGAACAAAGTGTATTTTTGAACTCCACCAAAACACTTCACACACACTCCCGGGGAATTCTCCCGAATTCCACGCGGCTCCTCTAAGGAACCAGCAGCCAGAAATATCCTCCGGAAGTCCCTCCTCCTGCACATCTCCAACCAATGGGAACTCTCCGGGAATCCCCAGGAATCCCCAGGAGAACTCCAAAGTAGCATGAGAATTGCAAAGTAGCAGCCCGAGGCGGATAGTAATGCCTTGCCTGTCAATCAATACTATTGGCAAAATGCCAGGGGCCATTCCGACTCAGCTGTGGCTCTCAGCATCTACCCCATTCTGTTTAATTAAGCAACAAGCAATGTGGCTTAGGGACCGTGCCTGTTAGGTTGTCCAGTACAACATATGGTCCTTACCCATCATCGGATGAGCTGACCTCTAGACGTCAGCCTCCTGGTAGGTTGGTACCACTGCAATTGGATCATACCCATCACTGACTACTGGTCCAGCATACAGCCATAGTTGTGGATAGGCCTTTGCACCAGTGGGGTGGGGGGTGAGGTCCTTTGCCTCACCTCTGTTGGCCCCCAAATTTGGTCTTGGTGCCAGTGGGGGGGTGAGGTTCTTTGCTTCACCTCTGTTGGCCCCCTAATTTTAGACCATCACTAGCAGAAGGGAGGAGGATACAGAAATGCCATGACACTAAGCCAATTGACGGCTCCTTTGAAAAATTGTACCACCGGTGACACCATCAGCAAAGATACTCCAGCATTACCACAATTCACTGCACCAACAGATAGTTCACAATATATACAAGTGATACATAGTCCAGGCAAGTTCTGAAAGAAGTTCAAAGCAGAGGAATCTATCAATATGTCCATTTCCTCCCAAGGTAAATTGACTCCTTGATTGAGCATCACTTGTTGAGTTATTATTCATTGATGCATCAGTTTATACAGTTTCTTGTGATAACTATCGAAGAAGCTGTAGTTTGGTTTTATCTTTGTCTTCACCAGCTCTGGGATGAAGATAGGAATTCTGGCAATGATGCTAAAAAAAAATTATGTAACATTCCAACAGGTACTAAGAAAACAATTTTCTGAACAATTTAAATTATCCTGAACAGAATTATTAAATATAATGAAAGGGAAAGGTGAAAGTAAACAAACAGATCTGTTAACCTCATATTTTGTCCACATATTAAAATAATCCTCAACAGATGTTTAAACAATTTAAATTAAACCATTAAAATCACGTGAATAAAAAAAATTCAGATCCATTTTTTCATGAGCACTCCTCATATATGATATATGGACATACACACACACAGACATACAACACCAAACACAAGTGTGCACACATAACATAATATATACAACACATAACATAATAGTAAAGGCCTTGTAGTTTTTCACAGGTAAAATCTCCATTGCAATGTTTAATAACTCCACAGTCAAAAAATAAAACTGATCAGAAAAACATTAACCTAGGTCTGTATGAGCTCAAAAAATAAAATAGAACTTTATGATGTGGAAAAAGGCAATAATAAAATAGATATTGAGAAAAGCATCCTGGTTAATCACTGTCACAGATGTAAGAATAGCCAAGCTGTATCTCTGGATATCAGCTGTTATGGATTTGAGTCAAATCATCTTCTTTTTGGTCTGTAGAAATCACTTTGGTTAGTCTCTCTGGAATCCAAATCGGCTGTTGTTCTCCCTGTGGAGACACACAAACAGAACTCCAACTCCAGACAAACACTGGGTCAGGACCTTAGTTAACCTCTCTGGAATCCAAATCGGTTGCTGTTCTCCCTATGGAAACACACAAACAGAACCGCAACTCCAGACAATCAATGGGTAAGGACCTTTCCATTGTCCTGTTAGAATATCCTTCCAAAGTACCTTAGGCGTATGTACATTTTTTGGACACATATGCCTTTCCGCAGCACTAAGACCTGATGAATCCAAATGTAAAAAGTTTAGAGTAAAAAGGGTTATGTTAAGTTTATATTTGGGGGATATATACCCCTTTACAATTCCCTCTTTTTGCTTTAATAAGTACATTTTAATAGTTTGATGAGCTCTTTCAACTATGCCTTGTCCCTGTGGATTGTATGGAAATTCTGTTGTATGAGTAATGCCAAATGACGAGCAAAATTGTTTAAAAGAGGTAGAGGTATAGCAAGAACCATTATCTGTTTTTAACTGTTTTGGAACACCCACAGTGGCAAAATTTTGTAAGCAATGAGCTATAATATCCTTAGTTTTTTCTCTGGCATGAAGGGAGCCCATCAAAAATCCGGAAGAAGTATCAACTGTAACATGCAAATATTTTAATTTTCCAAATTCTGGAAAGTGTGTGACATCCATCTGCCAAATATGGTTAGGTATCAATCCTCTAGGATTGACTCCAAGATTAACTTGTGGTAAAAACGTCACACAATTTTGACATTGTTTTATTATTTGTCTAGCTTGTTTCTTAGTTATTTTAAAATGCTTTTGTAAAGTATTAGCATTGACATGGAATCTTTTATGAAAATTTGTAGATTCTTCTAGTGTAGAGAAAATATGTATGTCATGTGTAGTTTTATCTGCTAAATCGTTGCCCAAACTAAAAGCTCCAGGAAATCCTGTATGTGCTCTGATATGTCCTATAAAGAATGTATCTTTTCTGTTCCAGATTAGACTTTGTATAGTGGAAAAAAAAGAGAAAACAGTAGAGGAAGGAGAAATCCTACCAGCATCTTCAAGGGATACTATAGCATTAACTATATACTGACTATCAGAAAATAAATTAAATGCAGAATCTTTAAACATCACAAAAGCATGTAATACTGCACTAAGCTCTACCTTTTGAGCTGATTGTTCGGGTACTAAAAATGTAAAAGTTTGATCAGGGGTAACTACTGCTGCTGTACCATTATTTCACCCATCAGTGAATACATTTGGAGCATTCATGATAGGTGTTTTTCTGGTCATTTTTGGAAAAACTACAGGATGCAAAGACGAAAAAGACAACAAGGGATTAGATGGTAAGTGATTATCAAAGGAAACATTAGATTTACACATGATTATTGCCCAAGTATTTAACTCATTAGCTAAGTCATCAATTTCATGCATAGTATATGGAGTAATAATTTTATTGGGAGAAATTCCAAACACTCCCTTTTCTGCTTTTATTCCTTTGAGTATCAATTGTCCTACAGTCTCAGTATACCTAGTAAGAATAGTGTTAGGAGAATAAGATAAATGTATCCACAATAATGGACATTCTTGCCAAAATACTCCTGTAGGAATATTTTTTGTTGGTATTACAATAAATAATAAAGGCAAACTTATATCAATTCTATCCAAATGCATATTTTCCATATATGTTTCAATAATTTTTAATGCCTTTCTTGCTTCAGGCATTAACATGCAGGGTGAATTTAGATCTGATGGACATTTTAGGATATTAAATAAAGGTCCCAACTCTCCTGTTGGTATGCCTAGATAAGGCCTTATCCAATTTATGTCTCCTAATAACTTTTGAAAGTCGTTAAGTGATTAGAGTTGATCTACTCATATCAGAATTTTTGGTGGACAGACCATGGTTGAGGATAATAGAACTCCTAAATAATTAGAAAATGTAATTGTACTTCATCTATTGCTATCTCTAGATTGTATTTTTTTAATAAATTTGTAAGTGTGGCATAACATTCTAGCAATGTGTTTTTATCTTTGTGTGCTAACAATACATCATCCATGTAGTGAAATATTTGTAGTTCAGGATTTTGATTTCTAAGTGGCTGGATTGCTTTGTTAACATAAATTTGACACACAGTTGGGCTGTTAGCCATCCCTTGAGGGAGTAGTTTCCATTCATATCTCTGATCAAGACCTTCATGATTCAGTGCAGGGATAGTAAATGCAAAATGTGGACTATCATCAGGATGAATTGAAATTGAAAAAAAAAAAAAACAATCTTTAATATCTATAGCTAAAACATACCAGGTTTTTGGCAAAGCAGACAATTGAGGAATCCCTGATTGAGCAGGTCCCATAATAACAATCTCATTATTAATGGCTCTTAAATCTTGCAATAATCTCCATTTACCAGATTTCTTTTTAATGACAAAAATGGGAGTATTATACGGAGATATGGAAGGTTGTATATGTCCCTCCACTAATTGTTTGACCAGGTCATGGGCTGCTTGTATCTTTTCTTTAGTCAGGGGCCACTGAGGAACCCATACTAGTCTTTCTGATTTCCAAGTAATTTTTATTGCCTCAGTGACCCCTTCTGAAAACCCAATTCATGTCTATTTATTCCTTGATTTACTTGAATTGGTGCTGCTATACCTTGTTCTCATTCTCCTTATCTTTTTTCTTTCCTGAAACATTGTCTAGCCCTAATAGTGGGCGCATTTGGATTGATGTTATTTGTTAATGTCAAACCTAATTGATCTAGGACATCTCATCCCCATAAATTTATAGGAAGATGATCCAATACATATGGCTGTATAGTTCCTTCACATCCTTCAGGATCCTTCTAATCTAATACCATTGCACTTCTATGGGGATTAGTCACCACTCCTATGCCTCGAAGCGTTTGAGTGGCTTGTTGTAACGGCCAATGTTTTGGCCATTCTTGATGAGATATGATGCTAAGGTCTGCACCTGTATCAAGTAGCCCATTAAATTCATGTCCTTGAATATTTAGTTTTAGCATTGGGTGAGAATCTAAATTTAAAGAAAGCATAGCCCAATATACACCTGTGGAGCCTAATCCCCTGGAACCTCTTTCTATCCTACTGCTGGAAAATTTATCTTGTAGGCTGGGTATTATTAATAACTGTGCTATTCTATCTCCTGGTGAAATTACTGATATACCCTTTGGAGAACTAGCCATAATTTTATTTCACCTTCATAATCGGGATCAATTACCCCAGGACTTATCATAAGTCCTTTTACGGTAGAAGAACTGCGTCCTAACAATAAGCCTACTGTTCCTTGGGGAAGAGGTCCTTTTACTCCTGTGGGAATGATTTGAACTCCCATCTCTGGAGTTAGTACTGCTCTGGTGGAGGCGCAGATGTCCAATCCTGTGCTCCCTCTGGTTCGTCTGATGAGAGACTGATGGATAATGTGT